>NC_045434.1:180965550-181215889 GCF_002776525.5 Piliocolobus tephrosceles | reverse complement strand
AAAAAAAAAAAAAAAAAAAAAAAAAAGATTTTCAATACATAAGATCATGTTGTCAGCAAACAGAGACAATTTCATTCCAGCCTTTCCTATTTGGATGCCTTTTATTTCTTTTTCTTGCCTAATTGCTTAGGCTAGGACTTCTGATACTATGTTGAACAGAAGTGGTAAGAGTGGGCATCCTTGTCTTGTTCTAGATCTTATAGGAAAATCCTTCAACTTCTTACCATTGAGGACAAGGTTAGCTATGTGTTGAGGAACATTCCTTCTATACCTAATATATTGAGAGTTTTCATTATGAAAGGATGTTGAATTTTGTTAAATGCATTTTCTCCATCTATTGAGATGATCATGTGATTTTTGTCCTTCATTCTGTTATATGGTGAGTCACATTTATTCATCTGCATCACATCCCAAGGGCAAATTCCACTTAATCATGGTGAATGATTCTTTTAATATTCTGCTGAATATGGTTTCTTAGTATTTTGTTGAAGATGTTTGCATCTATGTTCATCAGTGAGATTGGTCTGCAGTCTTCTTTTTCCTCTTACCATTCAGATAAAGGCAGATGTAGTCTTCTCTTGTCGTATCTTTGTCTAGCTTTGGTATCAAGGTACTGCTGGCCTCATAAAATAAATTTTGAAGAATTCCACCCTCTTCAACTTTCTGGAAGAGTTTGAGAAGGACTGGTATTTGTTCTTCTTTAAGTGTCTGGTACAATTCAGCTATGATGCCATTAGGTCCCAGGCTTTACTTTGATAGGAGACTTTTAATTACTAATTGAATCTCATTACTCATAATTGGACTATTCAGATTTCTAACTGCTTTGTGATTCAGTCTTGGTAAACTATATATTTCTAGTAATGTATTCATTTCTTCTGGTTGTTCAATTTGCTGGCTTATAACTGTTCATAGTAGTCTTCCATGATCCTTTGTACTTTTATGTTACCAGTTGTAATATCTCCTCTTTCAGTGAGTTTCATACTTTCATATGTTTTCACATTACTGATTAACGTTCTCTTCTGAATTTCCTTTAGCATTTCTTGTAAGGCTGGTCTAGTGGGGATAAATTCTCTGTTTTTGTTTGAGAAAGTCTTGATTATCCCTTTGTTTTTGAAAGACAGGATTGCTGGGTATAGTATGCTTTGCTACCAGTGTTGTTTTTTGTGTGTTTTTTCCTTTCAGGGTTTTGAATAATATCATCATACTCTCTTCTGATCTGCAAGGTTTCTGCTGTGAAATCCACTGATAGCCTTAGGGTGCTTCCCTCACATGTGACAATTCACTTTTCCCTTGTTACTTTCAACTCTCTCTAACTTATAATTTAATTACAACTTGCCTTGGTGTGGATCCTTTTAGGTTCATCTTATTTGGTGTTCTTTGGACTTCCTGGATCTGGCTTTCTATTTCCTTCCCCAGGCTTGGGAAGTTTTCTGATGTAATTTCTTTGAATATATTTTATTTCTTCTCTTTCTGACATATCAATAACGCATATGTTGTCCACTTGATGGCGTCCCACAGGTCTCGTAAACTCTTTAAACTATCCTTTCCATTCTGCTTTCTTTTTGCTTAGATTGGATTTTTTTCAATGACCTGTCTTTGATTTCATCGATCCTTTCTTCTGCTTCATCGAATCTGCTGTTGAACACTTCCATTGAATTTTTTTAGTTCAGTTACAGTACTTTTCACATCTTTGATATCTATTTGGTACTATTTTATACTTTCTATCTCTTTGTCAAAGTTCTTAGTTTGTTCTTTCATTGCTCTTTTGACTTCAGTGAACATCTTTATAACCATTATCTTAAATTCTCTGTCAGGTGAATCACATATCTCTATTTCACTTGTGGAGATTTCTTTTTTTTTTTTTTAATAGATTCTCTGTTCTTTGATTTCTGTATTAGCTTCTATGCATTAAATAAGAATATAACCTCTCCCCGACTTGTCAGACTGGCTTCATGTAGGAGAAGGATCTCACCAATCCATCCAGCCAAAAATTTTAAGGCACTCTCTAATCTCTGTGTTTATTCAGACTGCTGTCTCTTTTATGATGGTCCCCTCAAGCTTAGGATGTGCCACATTCTGTCAATACCCCCACAATACCATAGAGTAGGAGCCAGAATCTCTAGATATAGCTGGAGATGTTGAGGTACTGAATGGGTTTTCCATTTCCTTCTATCTTCACAGCTCAGCCTGAGCATTTATGTCCCACTCTCTCTGCACTAAGCTAAGGAGAAGATCTGTGGCAAAAACCTATACTCACATTCAGGTTGCACCCTCTGATCCTGGGGAGAAGCTCATAGAAGTGGTCCTACTGTACGTCCCCCTTTTTGTTTGTTGTGGTCTAAGGCTACTCAGGAATGCAAAGCTCCACTGATTCCCAAATCTTGTTCCTTGGGTGGAAGCTATAGAAGTTGTGGCACTTGAGGCATGACCAAACTCCTTCGAGGAAGAATGAGTAGCCTTGGATTTATCACTGAGATTAGCTAGAGGACTACTGTTTGTTTTCCCATCAGACCCCAAATGCAAGTTCATCAGAAGCCAGGCTGTCAAGCAGCCACTGGAAGTGTGTGCCATAAGCCCCTTTTGGAGAACAAATGGGACCTACATGTTCCTACTTCCTTTCTGCACTGCTCATAAGAGGTATGACCTCTGAAGGTATTTGTATACCTATTTAAAGCCATCCCATTGTTCTGTGATCTAGAAAAACTCATCTATGCTTAGTCTCCTTGGCTCCCGGAGCTAAGATGTTGAGGATGTAATCCTTTGGGAGATAGCTGTAAAAGTTGGGGCACTCATGTGGACATATGCCCATCAGGGTGGTGTCAGGTTAATAGCTGTCTACCCCTTTAATTCCTCAATGCAAGTTATTTGGAAGCCAGGCTGGCAAGTAGTCACCAGAAGAGTATGTCATAAACCCCTTCTGGGGAAAAACAGGGGGCTACATTTTAAGCTTCTTCTCTGCACTTCTCCTGGGGAATAAAGTCCAGGGATGTGCTTCTGTACCCGTATAAATCTGCTGCTTTTTTCCTGCAGAGGTCTAGAGATCTGCATAGGCCAATCCCTTCTTCTCCCAGAACTGAGAGGTTTAGTATGTAGACCCTTGGTGGAAGCTGTGTAAGCTGAGGTATTCAATGTGTGGACAAACTCTTCCCAGGCTGGTGGCAGGTTAATATTTGACTGCCCCTAAACTCCCCCAATGTAAGTCAGTTAGAAGCCAAACAACCAAAAAGCTGCCGGAATAGTGTGTCATAAACTCCTTCTGGGGGCAAACAGGGGGCTTCATTTCTTAAGTCCCTTCTATGTATTGCTCCTGGGGGATGAAAGCTCTGAAGTGCTTAAGTGCCCATATCTAACTGCTGCTTTTTTCCTGTGGTCTAGAAAGACTTGCATATGTCTAATCCCCTCTGCTCCCAGAGTTGATGAATTAAGAGCCAGACCATGAAGAATCTTAAGTTAGGATGCTATATGTGGGGTTAAAACCCTCCTCTCCATGGGGAGAAGTTGGATGTTGGGGCTTCCCTTCCCAATTTTATGGCACAACGCCCAGGGTGGGGTCTGGCCGTAGTGTGCTTCAGTTTTTCCTACCCATTCGATGAGGATGTTTCCTCAGTTGCCCCACGGGTAGGAATCTTTCAACTAGTCTCTGACTTTCTCTGAGAGAGAACTGATCCATGAATAGATATTTATTTGGTGCACCCATGGGTGGAGGGAGAGTCAGGGGTTTCCTATTCTGCCACACTGCTGATCCTACTATCAAGTACCTCCTTTCTAACAGATCATTTGCACTAGCATTCTTACTGCTCTATTATTTCCTATCAATGAAAACCTAAAATAAACAAAACCTCACACCCTTCTCTTATATATCCCACACATATCCCTCCTATTATACTCTTCTATTTCTTTGCTCTCCTTCACAGGAAAACTTAAGAGTTACCTGCAGTTATTGCCTCTTGACTACCTCACAGTTATTGCCTCCTCACTACCCCATATTATCACCTCATTCAAATAGGGTATGTCTGCTCACCACTCCATTAAGATCACTTCCAAATTCACATTTCCAGAACTGGATTCTTAGAATCCCACACACATTCACATAAACAACCACCTGTAGGCCATCTCTACATGGTTATCAATCAGATATTAAGAACTTAACACGACTAAAACAGAAGGCCATCCTCTGTCATCTTGTTACTTTTTGTCTTCCCCAACCCAGTAAATGGCACCTCCATTACTTATTTGCATAGAAATTATGCATAAGTTCAGCAGCATGGACTTTCACATACCAAGGTCAATCTGGCGATGGCCATTGCTGAGTGTCCAATCTGCCAGCAGCAGAGATCAACACTGAGCCCCTGATATGGCACTACTCCCCAGGGTGATCAGCCAGCTACCCAGTGGCAGGTTGATTACAATGGACTGCTTCCTTCATTGAAGGGACAGTATTTTATCCAGCTGGAATAGACATTTACTCTAGATATTGATTTGCCTTCCCTGCATGCAATTCTACTGTCAAAACTACCAATTGCAGACTCATAAAATCCCTTATCCACCATTATAGACAGCCCTGCTTCTGACCAAGAAGCCACACAAAGAAGTGTGGCAATGAGCTTATGCTCATGGAATTAATGATCTTAACAAGCATCATCCTGAAGCAGCTGGCTTGACAGAACTATGGAATGGCCTTGTGGTAAAACCCTGTCTCTACCAAAAATTTTAAAAAACCACACACACACACACAAAAGATGCAGTTACAGTGCCAGCTAGGTGACAGTACTTTTACTGTCTTCCAACAGCTGTATAATATACATTCTTTTCATCAGAACATGGAACATTCTCCAAATTAGACCATAAGTAAATCTCACCAAATTTAAGAAAACTTCATATCAAGTATCATTTCAGACCACAATGGAATAAAAATAGAAACCAACAAGAGGAACTTTCAAAATCATAGAAATACAAAGAAATTAAACATGTTCCTGAATAACCAATAGCTCAATGAAGAAATTAAGAAGAAAATTTTAAAGTTTCTTGAAACAAATGAAAATAGAAACATAACATACCCAAACCTATGGGATACAGCCAAAGCAGTATTAAGAGGAAAGACGGCTGGGTGTGGTGGCTCACGCCTGTAATCCCAGCACTTTGGGAGGGTGAGACAGAAGGATCACTTGAGCCCAGAACTTCAAGACCAACCTAGGCAACATGGCAAGACCCCATCTCTACAAAAAATACAAAAAGTTAGCCAGGATGGTGGTACATGCCTGTGGTCCCAACTACTTGGGAGGCTGAGGTGGGAGGATCTATTGATAGGTTAAGGCTGCAGTGAGCCATGTTCATACCACTGCACTCCAGCCTGGGCAATAGAACGAGACTCCATCAAAAAAAAAAAAAAAAAAAAAAAAAAAGGTCTACCAAAAAATTCTTAGAACTGATAAACAAATTCAGGAAAGCTGCAGGACACAAAATCAACATATAAAAATCAGTAGCACTGAACCAACAATGAATTAGTAAAAAACAAAACAAAACAAAACAAAACAAAAATCAAGAAAGCAATCTCATTTAGAATAGCTATAAAAAAAAAACCTATGAATAAATTTATCCAAGGAGGTAAAAGATCTCTACAAGGGAAACCACAGAACACTGATAAAAGAAATGGAAGAGGACACAAACAAATAGAAAGATATCTCATGTTCATGGATTGGAAGGCTTAATATTGTTAAAATAACCATACTACCAAAAGTCATCTATAGATTCAATGCAATCCCTATCAAAATACCAATGACATTCTTCACAAAAATAGAAAAAAAATTCTAAAATTTGTATGGAATCATAAATGTCTCCTAACAGCCAAAGCAAACCTGAGCAAAAAAGAACAAAGCTGGAGGCATCACACTACTGGATTTCAAAATATATAACAAAGATACGGTAAACAAAACACCATGGTACTGGCATAAGAACACACATCTATACCAATGGAACCCAGAATAGAGAACCCAGAAATAAATCCAAGTATTTACAGCCAACTGATTTTTGAGAAAGGCATCAAGAACATTCACTGGGGAAGGGACAGTCTCCTTAATAAATAAAGTCTTTCTCCACTGGGAAATAAAGTTTTATCCACTGGGAAAACTGGATATCCATATGCAGAAAAATTAAACTAGACCCCTGTACATAAAAATAAAACTAGACCTCTCACCATGTACAAAAATAAATTAAAAACAGATCAAGACTTAAATGAAGGCCTGAAACTATAGAACTACCAAAAAAAAAAAAAAACCACAGGAGAAATGCTTCAAGACATTGATCTGGGCAAACATTTTATGGAGAAGACCTCAAAAGCAAAGGCAACAAAAGCAAAATTACACAATTAGACATCATGAGATTATATCAAACTAAAAAGCTTCTGCATAGCAAAGGAAACAATCAACAGAGGGAAAAGAGTGCAGAATCAGAGAAATATATGTAAACTATTCATCCAACAAGGGATTAATATATAGAACATGCAGGGAGCTCAAACAACAGCAAAAACCAAAAAACTCCCCCAAAACACAAAACAACAAATAATCTGATTTAAAAATAAACAAATGAGCTGAATAGATATCTCTCAAAAAAAGACACAGAAATGGCTAACAGGTATATGAAAAAATGCTCTGCATCACTAATCATCAGGGAAATGCATGCAGATCAAAACCACAATGAGATATCATTTTACCCTAGTTACAGTGGCTACTACTAAAAGGACAAAAATAAATGCTGACAAAAATGTAGAGAAAGGGGAACTCTTATTCACTGTTGGTGGTATAGTAAATTAGTACAGCTATTATGGAAAACAGGATGAAGGTTCCTCAAAAATCTAAAAAGAATACTACCATGTGATCCAGCAATTCCAATACTGGGTATATAACCATAGGAAAGGAAATCAGTATGTCAAAAGGTTATCTGCACTCCCATGTTTATTGCAGCACTATTCATAATAGTCAAGATATGGGATAAACCAAAGTGTCCATCATTAGATAAACAGATAAAGAAAATATGGTATATATAAACAATGGGATACTATTTAGCCATAAAAAGAATGAAACTCTGTCATTTGTGGCAACATGGATTAGCTTGTAGAACATCAGGTTAATGAAATAAGCCAGGCACAGAAAGAGAAATACCACATGTTTTCAGTCATATGTGGAAGCTACAAAAGTAGACCTCATAGTAGACAGAATAGTGGTTACTAAAGGGAAAAAAGGGGAGGTAGGGGGACAAACATAAAAGTACAGCTAAATAAAAGAAATAAGTTATAGTGTTCTACAGCACTATAGGTGACTATAATTAATGAGAACTTATTGTGTATTTTCAAACAGCAAAAAGAGCGTATTTCTGAATGCTCCCAACACAAATCAATGATAAATGTTTGAAGGGACTGATATGCTAATTACCGATTCGATCATTACACATTGTGTACATGTATTGAAATATCACACTGTACCCAATAAATATGTACAATTATGTTTCAATTTAAAAATAATAAAAGACAAAACCAAAAAAATCTCCAATTTTTTTTTTTTTTTTTAAAAACTGCCACCTAGCTACTCTGGGCTCCTCACGCCTCTGAGTCAACAGGTAAAGAGGGAGTTGCGGTGTTGTTGCCTGAGGTGATTCATCGGGACTATCAAGGAGAAACTGAACTACTACTCCACAATGGAAGAACTGAAGAGTATGTCTAGAATACAGGAGATACCTTAGGGTGTTTCTCAGTACTACTCCACTCTGTGATTAAGGCCAATGGATAACTACAAAAATGCAATCCAGGCAGAACTACAAATGGGCCAAACCTTTGGGTCACCCTGCTGGGTAAAGAATCATGAGGTTCTTGCAGAAGGCAAAAATAAAAAAAAAAAAATTAAAAAAAATACAGAATAGGTAAGTTATAAATACCAGCAATAAATATGTGACCAGTACAGAAACAACTGTAATTGTTCTGAGTATTTCCTCCTTATTTCATTATGAATGTTTGTTTGTATATACACACATATTAAGCAAATATCTTTGCGTTCTTTCCTATCTTTTCTTATCATGTAACAAAAGTTGTATTGACTTTATATCAATATTTAAGTATTGCTAATTTTACATCATAATATTTAAGTTACAGACTATCAGGAGAAGAGTAAACATCACCGAAGAACTTCACTCTCCTGGGGAGGGGGTTAGTGTGTTTTCGGTTGTATGCAGGATAACTGTTTATGTTAGGTAGAAAAATGACCCTGTTACTATCTTCATTTGGAGATCAAATATGGCTTAAGGAAATACATATGGGTGCTGAGTTGAAAGGAGTACTTGTGATAGTTAACTTTGTCAATTTAACTGCGCTAAGGGATGCCCAGATAGCTGGTAAACATTATTTCTGAGTGTATCTGTGGTTGTATTTCTTGAAGAGATTAACATTTGAATCAGCAGACTTGAGTAAAGAATATTGCTCTCACCAAGGTGTGTGGGTATTATGCAATCCACTGAGGGTCCAAATAGCACAAAAAGATGAAGGAAGAGTGAATTCTCTCGTTTTGTGAGCTAGGATATCCATCTTATCCTGTCCTTAGACAATGGAGCTCCTAGTTCTTCAGCCTCAGATCCCAAGACTTACAACAGTCCCCTCTGCCTTCCCCACTGGTTTTCAGGTCTTTGGCACTGAAGGCAGAGTTACACCATCAGCTCCCTGATTCTTAGGTCTTTGGACTCAGACTAATGGCACCAGCTTACAGATAGTATATCATGGGATTTCTCAGCCTCTATAATCCTGTGAGCCAATTCCCACAATAAATCTCTCTCTACCTACCTACCCAGCTCCCATTGTTTCTGTTTTGGGGGAGAACCCTACTACTAGGTCAGAGTGAGTATTTTAAAACATAAAACAGATAAGGTCATTTCTCTCCTGAAGGACCTCCAATAGCTTCATACTCAATTAAGCGTGCTTTACAAAGCCATGCAGGATTTGATTCCTCCCACCTCTCTAATCTTATCTGTTATGACTTCTCCCTTTTCTACTACATTCCAGCAACATTGGCCAGTGTTTGCCTTCTCTCCTGGTTTTTACATCCCCTGTCTTTCTAGTAGCCTGCTATGCCTGTTTTCCTCTGAATCATTAGTAAAGATTAAAAACTAGATTAGGCTTTAAAATTACTGAAAAATATATTGGGGATCATGATTAAATTTATGTTTAAAATTTTTCATAATTAGAAAACATATATTCTTAAAAATTAAACATACAATATATATTCCATTTATATACAAGTTTTTAGTACTATATTGCTTAAGTAAAGATGAGCTACCAGTATACACAAAATTAATCAAAGGAAGCCACATCAAATAGAAACCAGGTTGAAAGATCATCAGTAAAACAATATTCAAAAGCAACCAATGCAATTTAAAAAAATTAGTCTAGCTTGGGCAACAGAGCAAGACTTGCTCAAAAAAAAAAAAAAAAAAGAAAGAAAGAAAAGAAAAGAGGAAGTATTCCAGTAAAGAAAACAAAATCCATATTCAATTATCCAGCAAAATGAACAAAATAACAAATAGTTAAGGGCAGAAAGGCATCAAATTGTTCAAAAAGTTCAGTGGCCCATGCCTGCTATCCCAGCACTTTGGGAGGCCAAGGCAGGAGGATTCATTGAGCCCAGGAGTTCGAGACCAGTCTCAGCAACATAGTGAGACCCCGTCTCTACAAAAAAATTAAAAAATTAGCTGAGCATGGAACCTGTGGTTTCAGCTACTTAAGAGGCTGCAATGGCAGGATTGCTTGAACCCAGGAAGTCCAGGCTGCAGTAAGCCAGGATTATGTCACTGCACTCCAGTCTGGGGAACAGAGCAAGACTCTGTCTCAAAAAAAAAAAAAAAAAAAAAAAAAAGAACAATGAAAAAGGAACTTCTAGCTTCTAGGAATAAATAGACTCTTGGTACAAACTACTGAAACATGGAAAGCAGTACTCAAGAAAAAGAAACAAATGCATTACAAAATGCATAATTTTTAAGTACTGCCATAAACTACTCAGTGAATCAGGTAACTGTCCCTCAATCAGGCAACTGTCCCAAAAGAAACAGAATACAGCATCTGACAGAATTCTACACATTAGAAAAGGAGCTAGTTACCTATCATGTTTTCAAAGTGTTCTAAGAATAATGGCCATGTTTCAGAGTATATTACGGTACACAGGTACTATTTAATAATCAGTTTCTATCTTTCTTCTCTGGCAGTCCCTATCCCAGTTAACATAACAAATCAGAAACCTGTAATCCCTCTTGCCCTCCAAATCCAACTGGTTATCCAATTCTGTCAGTTGTACCTCTAAAATAACCATCTCCTCTCTTTAATCTCCCCTGCCCCTATTCAGAGTTTAGGATTTCATTATCTCTCACGTTGACCAATAAAAACAGTTATTTAATTCCTTTGTTTGTTCTCACTGCTTTCCAATCATACATCAGCATTATTTTTCTAAAATACAAATCAGATAAAACATGTCACTAGCCCATTTAAAAGTCTTCAAGAATCAATCCCTAAACTGTATCCAAACTGTATCCAGACATATACTCTTTCCAAGCTCATACAACTGTAAACTGCATCCAAACTCATACTCTTTCATACCTCTGGACCTTCCCCTTTTCTCTATTTGGGAAATTCCTATTTGTTCCTCACAGTCCAGGACAAATATTATTTTGTAACAGCTTTCTGGTGACAGCCCTAAGCAAAGTAGTAGTGCCACTGCCTACATTTATGCCTGTCAGAGTGTCAGAGCTAAATAATCTTAAGCCAGTCAGTATTCCTAGAGTTTGGCACACAGCAAGGAGGAAAAAAAAAAAAAAAAAAAACTTGTCTTTTTACTAAATGTAGAAAGTTATGCAATGAGAGAAAAATTATCCATATTAAAAAGTCAATATTTCAATGCACACTCTCATCAAAATAACTGTGACATAGAGGATGATACCTAGAAACCAGATGGTAAGATATCAATTACTCAAGTTAATAAACAATAACTGAAAACAGGTAACTTAAAACTGCAGATAGTATGTCATTTATATTTAGTTTTAGAATGTATTATTTTTTCTATTACAGATTTGCCATTTCAGTCATGCTTTACCTAAGCTAATATTAAAAATGAACTTACCATTTTTAATGGGTACAGTTGCAGTTCTGCAAAATGAAAAAAGTTCTAGAGAATGATGATGGTGATGGGTGCACAACAATGTGAATGTCTTCAGTGTCACTGAACTGTACACTAAAATATTATTAAAATGGTAAATTCTGTGTTATGTATACTTCTTGAAATTAATTAATTTTAAAAAATAAACTTGCATTCCTGGGGTGTCAGGGTCAGGGGAGGTTCAGAGGTTGCTGCACTGATTCCATTTCAGATTCAACTAATACTTACCATTACTATATATACCAGGCCCAGTGCCAGGTATTTTCATATATTCCATCTCAGGTCCTATTAATATCTTCTTACAGATGACAAATTTACGGCTCAATAAGTTAAACTATGCCATAGAGGCAAAGAACTGATCAGGAAACAGCCATGAAAGATATGTAATAGTCCACAAAGGGAGTAAATCTGACAATTAAAAAACTGAATTGAAATAATGCTCTAAATCCTGCTTATGTTTAGATTAATTCATTCAACAAACATTTATTACCACTGTTTGCCAGTCATTATTCTAGGCACTGGAGATATATCACTAAACAAATCAGATAGAAAACCCCTGTTCCAGTTTACCTGCTACTAGAATGCTCACCAGGGATTTCACAAAATGTAGTCTTTTGATTGGAGGCATTCAACAAAGCATTCACTACAGGGAAGCAACTGTCAGAGAGAGACTTTCTGACAATGAGAATCGTACTGTGGAGGACTGGTTATACACTAAAATGTATAAGCAGAAAGGCTGAATGACTACTTATCACCAAAGATGCTGAAACTTTTCCAAGCTGAGAGAAAAATTCACAGGTTGTAAAGGGAGATAACTAGATAAACTTCTAAGACCCTATTCAACCTTGAAATTCTGTTTCACTAAGCATCAAACAATATTACGGGAGCTGAGATATTATAGTAGCAACTATCTATATCTTATGTGTGTGTATTTGTGTTTGATCACATGTATATCTTAATTATGAACTATTTCCTAGTAAAAATTATATCTTATTTTCCTTACTATCTCACATATCTAGGTCAATAAAATGAATCAATGAACGCAATATTATAGGTTTAAAGAGGGTAGCTTCCTATTAAATCTTGTACAATTTGATATTTAAATTCCATTTCCAACTTACTATTTTCAAAATAACACTCTTAAAATCTTTGATATTTCCATACTGAAATTGCATTCATCCATGCTTCAAACGAAAAATTCATTGACTACCTAAGTTCCAGCCCTATGTTAGGTAATAAGGATTAAAAAAACAACAAGGCACCCTCTCTTAGTCTAGAAGACAGAGAGTTACCTAAGTGTGATAAAGTGTTATGACCTCCCTAGTAGCTGGAACTACAGGCTCACACCACCATGACTGGCTACACTTCTGTATTCTTTGCAGGAATGGGGTTTTGCTATGTTGCCCAGGCTGGTCTCCAATTCCTGGGCTCAAGCAATTGGCCCACCTTGGCCTCCCAAAGTGCTGGGATTACAGGTGAGAGCCCCCATGCCCCTTCTTCTTTTTACCTTTCTTAATGTGGCTACTAGAAAACTTTAAACTACATAAGTGGCTTGCATTGTATTTCTGTTGCCACAGCGAACAAATTCATTAAATAATAGTTTCTTTTCTTAATAATTATTTATCACGTAGCCAAACTGTTACAGATTTTTTTTTTTTTTTTTTTTTTGAGATGGAGTTTTGCTCTTGCTGCCCAGGCTGGAGTGCAACAGTGAGATCTCAGCTCACAGCAACCTCTGCCACCTGGGTTCAAGCAATTCTGCCTCAGCCTCCCAAGTAGCTGGGATTACAGGCATGTGCCACCATGCCCGCCAGTTTTGTATTTTTAGTAGAGATGGGGTTTCTCCATGTTGGTCAGGCTGGTCTCGAACTCCCGACCTCAGGTGATCCGCCCACCTTGGCCTCCCAAAGTGTTGGGATTACAGGTATGAGCCACCGAGAAATATTTTTAACTATTTGAAAAGCAAAACTTCAAACCTTCTCTCCCAATCTGGAAAATTCATGCCAATGACAAAAATGACATCATGGCTATAAAGAAAAGGATAATGAGTAGTCTAATTAGTAGTGAGGAATTCCTTAAAGCCGCTCCTTGCTAGGTCTCTTAATCCCTCTTACTTCCAGGATAAGGTAAAAAGATACTTACCATTAGGCTGCATAGTCAATGGACTAAAAACCGGTCTAGGAGTTAAGAAGTTGGAGATTTATCCCTGGATCCACCAATACCTTGCTCTGACATCTGACAAGTCAGTTTCTCTGTATGCTAATTTCTCCATCTGTAAAAAAAGGTGGGTGGGGAGGAAGGAGAGGAACATTTATTACCTGTAAAGTACCGAGATCTCTAATTATTAACAAATTAGGCTACATTATAAGAAAAGTAGAAAATCTAGATACAGATTTTTTTGCTATTAGAATATCCTGGAGTTGCAAAGTACTTTACAGCAAGTACCACAGGTTGAATTTAACTAAGCTTCTATATTCACAGAAATAAAGAATACAGATATTTGCTACATTTGGTCCCATGCAAATATTAAATTTAGTTTCCAGCTAACCAGGCTAAGCCAGAATATCAAAAGACGCTAAAAACCCATTAACATTGTGTTATGTGCTGAACTGTGTCTCCTCCAAAGCATACGTCAAAGCCCTACCCCGCAATGTGATTACATTTGGAGACAGGGGATTTAAGGAGGTAATTAAGGTTAAATAAAGTCATACAGGTGAGGCCCTAATCTGGTATAATTGGTTCCTTTAAAACAAAAGGATGAGACATGAGATATCTCTTTCTCCCACACAGAGAAAAATGCCACATGAGGACTCAGAAAGAAGGTGTCATCTGTAAGCTGAGAGACCTCATCTCTAGCCTCTCCTGCCAGCATCTTGACACTGAACTTCCAGCCCTCAGAAGTTTGAGGATATACATTTCTATTGTTTAAGCCACTCAGTCTGTGGTATTCTGTTATGGCACCCCAAGCACATGGTCACAGGACAAATGGGACTGTAGCAATTCTTTGGGAGTACCTCAGTTCCCCTAAAGAACTTTCACTCTTTTCTTTATTACAGTCAGAGTGGTAGTAAAATAGAACAAAAACAAAGTAAAAACAAAACAAAAAATGCTGAATTTGACGTTAAAATTTTACCCTAATTTGAATCTCAACTCTATCGTGCCTTAATGTTTATTTTCCCTTTAAGACGTTAGGCAGGTAACATGGCTGGACACGGTGGCTCACGTCTGTAGTCCCAGCACTTTGAGAGGCTGAGGCTGGCAGATCCTTGAGGTCAGGGGTTCGAGATCAGCCTGGCCAACATGGCAAAACCCCATCTCTACTAAAAACACAAAAATTAGCCAAGCATGGTGGCACATGCTTGTAATCCCAGCTACTCGGGAGGCTGAGGCATGAGAATCACTTGAACCCAGGAGGCAGAGGTTGCAGTGAGCAGAGATCATGCCACTGCACTCCAGTCTGGGCAACAGAGTGAGACTCTGTCAAAAAAAAAAAAAAAAGACTTTAGGCCAGTAACTTAACTGAATCTCAGTTTTCTTATTAGTCAAATAGGAACAATAATCCCAATGCTACCTGCTTCACTGGGCTGCTGTAAATAACAAATGAAAAATGGCTTTGAAAGTGCTTAATGGCTGGGTGTTGTGGCTCACATCTATAAGGAGGTTAAGGCAGGAGGATCACCTGTAATCCCAGTATTTTAGGAGGCTGAAGTGCGGGGGATTGCCTGAACTCAGGAGTTTGAGACCAGCCTGGGCAACACAGTGAGACCCCATCTCTACAAAAAATTTAAAAAATTTAGCTGGGCATGGGGTACACGCCTGTGGCCCCAGCTACTCAGGAGACAGAAGTAGGAGGACTGAGTTGAGCCCAGGAGGCTGCAGTAAGCTGTGATCCCACCACTGCACTCCAGCCTGGGCAATAGAGACCTTGTCTCAAACAAAAATTAAAAAATTAAAAAATTAAAAAAAAAAAAACATAAAAATAAAAAGTGTGCAATGTGGATACCAAGAATTATTAAAGAAAAAATTGCTGTTTAATACCTTTCTCACAAGGAAAAGTCAGATCTTGAATAATACAACGTACTTACAAAAAAAAGAACATCACAACCACCTGCTACTGGTTAGCACCCAAGGATTCTGTGTTCGCAATTTGACTAACGACTCTATGGAATATCAGCTAGAATTACTTCTACTTTGCCACTTCTTCCTTTGTTTTCTCTTATTGTTGGCTGGGACCTTTAAAATTTATGGTAAGCCTGGGCATGGTGGCTCATGTCTGTAATTCCAGCACTTTGGGAGGCTGAGGCAGGAGAATTGTTTGAGCCTAGGAGTTTGAGACTCAGAAACATGGTGAAACCCCGTCTCTACAAAAAAATATAAAAATTAGCCAGGCATGGTGGTGTGCGTACCTACAGTTCCAGCTACTTGGGAGGTTAAGGCAGGAGGATCACCTGAGCTTGGGAGGTCAAGGCTGCAGTGAGCTATGATCATACCAGTGTACTCCAGCCTCAACAACAGCAAGAAACACTGTCTCAAAATAAATAAATAAATAAAAATAGGGCCAGGCGTGGTGGCTCACACCTGTAATCCCAGCACTTTGGGAGGCCGAGGCAGGCGGATCATGAGGTCAGGAGATGGAGACCATCTTGGCTAACGCAGTGAAACTCCCTCTCTACTAAAAATACAAAAAAAAATTAGCCAGGCGTGGTGGTGGGCACCTGTAGTCCCAGCTACTCGAGAGGCTGAGGCAGGAGAATGGTGTGAACCCGGGAGGCGGAGCTTGTAGTGAGCTGAGATCGCGCCACTGCACTCCAGCCTGGGCGACAAAGCAAGACTCCGTCTCAAAAAAATAAATAAATAAATAAACAAAATAAAATAATCTTCTTGGAGGATGTGAAAGTTCCTGTATTTATTCCAAAAGATAGTAATGGCACTAAGGGGTTGGAATAAGAACAGTAACGTGAATCCTCAAAATGCATTTTTAGAGCCCTGAAGCATTAGGAGATTAGTCTTAGGAATATCCTAGAAAATATATCCACTTCAATTTCAGAGAAAAGAGCACAAGAACGCAGACTACTAATATCCAAAGCAGTGCCTCCAGAGTACCTGGGATTACAGACATGTGCCACCATGCTTGGCTAATTTTTGTATTTTTAGTAGAGATGGGGTTTTGCCATGTTGGCCAGGCTGGTCTCGAACTCCTGACCTCAAGGATCTGCCAGCCTCAGCCTCTCAAAATTTAATGCAATGATGGAAATGTTCAGTATTCCTGTTGTCCAATGGGTAGCCACTAGCCACATGTGGCTATTTAGGACTTGAAATGTAGCTAGTGCAACTGAGTGCATTTTTTATTGTATTTAATTTTTATTAAATTTAAATTTAATTAGACAAACATGGTAGTGGCTACTCATTGCATAGTGCAGATCTGGAGAATGTAATGACTCTGTCTTTCTGGAAGTCATTGAAAGAAGTATAATAGGTAGTAGAAAAATCTGTAAGGCTATGGCAGTATCCTTTCAAAATGTAATAAAACAATCACAACAGGCCACCCCTTGAAGCAAGTAAAAGTAGAAAAAATTCTTCATATATTAAGATATAATTAAAAACTTAGTTACAAATTATCACTTGTATATTAACAACAGTCAAATTATTAATATATAACTATCATTTTAAGTGTTTACTACATGCCAGATATGTGTTAAGTATTTCAAAGAACAGGAAGGGAGGAATATTTCCCCTAGAAATGGAAACTGGAAAACAGAAAAAAAGATGCATCAAATGTACTTCTGAAAACTCAAAAAGACAGAACTCTCAGTTTTAGATAAATCATAATACTATGCCAATATGCACAGAAATTAAAATGGAAAAGCTGTGAGCAGAACATCTGCTCACTGTGGTGATGAAGGACAAGCTACAGGCAGGCGGGACACAGGGAACTCGTCTGGGATGCACCAGACAAGGGACTCATCTGGCATGCGCCATTGATCAGCCACTCTCTGATTAACAAGTTTTTTTGTTGTTGCTGTTTTGTTTTGAGACAGAGTTTCACTCTTGTTGCTCAGGCTGGAGTACAGAGGCGCAATCTCGGCTCACTGCAACTTCTGCCTCGCGGGTTCCAGTGAACCTCAGCCTCCCAAGTAGCTGGGATTACAGATGCCTGCCACCAAGCCTGGCTAATTTTTTGTATTTTTAGTAGAGACAGGGTTTCGTCATGTTGGCCAGGCTGATCTCGAACTCCTGACCTCAGGTGATCTACCCGTCTCAGCCTCCCAAAGCGCTGGGATTACAAGGCATGAGCCACTGGGCCCAGCCAAGTATTCCTAGCACATCTCAGCTGATTCTCTGCCCCCAGCTCTCCTTCATTTACTTTTACTTTATTAGGAGGTAAGTATGATGAGATGTAATATTCTTCTGGAATGATCCACCAGAAGAAGGGGTAGGAAGGAAACTGGCCAATCTCTTTCTCAAAGAAAGCAATAAATCCTGTCTCCTCCATGTAGCAGAGATGAACAAAGAAGAGGGAGCATATCTCTTTGGTGTTCCCCCTGCTCAACTTGCTTTGTAGTAACTATACATCTTTGTGTATGCACAGAGAAGAACCCATGAGAACACCAGTATTTCCTTTAACAAGTAATCCAGCTACCAATAAGTGGCTAATGAAAATGCCATGACTTCCTTTGTCCTACAGGCAGTCCTAGTATTCTTTAACTATGTATAATGTTTACCCTTTCCAGAAGCTTGCAGAGGTGTGAGGCAGAGCAAAAGAGAAGCTAATGCTTTTTGGAATGCTTCGGGCTCATGCTTCTTGAACAGAGAAGAAGTTCAGTGGTTCCTATAGTGCCAAATCATGCTAGCAGACATATATGGATCTGATGTCATTAAATAATGCATCAGCATCATCATTATTCCAGTCAATATTTGGAATAAGGACAATGACAGTCCTGGATGTTCCACTCCTGCCAGTCCAAACACATCAGAAGTAGGATTTTATGTTTAATTCTAGGTCCTATATTTTGAATGAGATACAGATGCACAATCTCATTTAAAGGAAAGCAACAAGGAGAGTGAGAATTTAAGAAACTAGGGAAGGTTAACTAGAAGGAAAGACTCAGGGGAAACATGAGAACTGTTTGCAAATATCTGGAAGGATTTCATGTAGGAGAGAGATGAGATTTGCTCTACTTGTTCAATATTACCCCAAGGGAGAGAGTTAGAACTAGTGGGTGGAAGCTATAGGTAGATAAGCTTTAGCACATTATTAGGAAGAACTTTCTGCTAGTCAGAGCTCTGTATCCAAAAGTGGGATAAGCTCTCTGGGAAGGAAAGGCATGAATTTGCCATCACTAAGGATGTGAAAGCAGAGGTAAAATAACCTATTGGTGAAGATATTAAATCATTAGGAGGAAGAGGGAGGCTGGACTGGGTAATCTTTAAAGTTCCTTCCAAATCTGAGACTCCAAATCTGGGTCCTGATTTCATTATTATAAACAACACTGTGCAAGTTTAGGTTTTGCAGCATGGACAGTATGTGTGTGTGTGTATGTACATGTGGATACAAATATATACAATATCAACATTCTCTCTGAAGCCTTACATAAGTGTGATGTGGGGACAGAAGACATAACATAGTATCATCACCACCATCATCTTTTTTTCTCTTCTGTGTCTTCATCTACCATTTACCGGCACTGTGGTAGGCACTTCACATAACTTAAATACTTAAGGTATCTTTTAAGTTAGTTAGTTTTTAAGAGACAGGTCTCACCCTGTTGCTCAGGCTGGAGTACAGTGGAATGATCATAGCTCACTGCAGCCTCAAACTCCTGGACTCATGCAATCCTCCTACCTCAGCTTCCTGAGTGGCTAGGATTACCGGTGTGCATCAATGCGCCTGGCTAACTTTTTTATTTTTTGTAGAGGCGAGGTCTCACTATGTTACCCAGGCTGGTCTTGCACTCCTGGCCTCAAGCAATCCTCTTGCCTTGGCCTCCCAAAGTGCTGGGATTACAAGTTTGAGTCACCATGCCTGGCCCCCTTTTAAGTTCTATCATATTGCAGGTTTATGGGCAAGGCCCAGCTCAATTATTTCCACTGTAGCTACTACAACATAACTTGGCTGAAATCTCTTCCTTCTTTGAAATAATGAACAATGTGTGCCTGCTTTATTTTACACAGTAAATATAGTACTGACAAGTGTAAATGAAATTTTTTATTAAAATTAAGTATATTTGGACATACCAAAATGGCTAGTTAAAAGCAATCTTTATAAAAATAAGTTCAATGTTCACTGCAAAGTAATCTGCTCTATAAATTTAGATTTCATATATTGGATTTTCTCCTGTACCATTTTGTCCTCTGTTCACGCCAACCATGTCAAAGTCACATTGCAGTCTTTTCTTTTGTGCTTGGTAACCACTCTGCTGATATAAACATAGAACTACAGATTTGGAAGAAATGTTGAAAGTCATTTAGTTTAATGTCTCCTCCTCCTTTCACCTCCAATGCTACCATCTCTAGCCAATGTTTTCATTTGGTATACTTCTATTGGCAAAATTTTCATAGTGCATATGTATTACTTTAACATACATACAATATATATGTATTTTTTTTTAAATGGTCCAAAAAGGTAAATATTTACCATAACAGTCATACGGGGTTGGACAGGAACCAGTTCTCTTAGGGAGACAGAATGAGAGAGAATGGTGTGTGTTATGACTTGACACCTTCACCAATTATAATATACTTGGGGTTCTAAGATGTGTATATTTTTGTGGGAAGGTTGAATGTCCCTTACCTCCTTGAAAGTCACTGCTAATCTATATCTCAATTGGATATACCAGCTCTTCAAGTATTTTAGTACAGCTTTCATGTGTGCAAGGAGAAGTTAATTGCTTTCTCGTCTCATCAAGGTTAAACGCAATGACTGACTATACAACGTATCTTACTGTATGACTATATAACATGTCTTAAGTATCTGCTTCCTTGCCCTGCCCATTCTGCCTAATTCATAGTACACTCTTCAAATTGCACACCCTGCCTTCCATCATTACTCTTTTATTGTCTGTTCATTTTTTTACCATGTTGGGATAGCACATTTCCCAATTACTTGGACTAAGTACCTTACTCCAAGCTTAAGGGTATTTTTACCAAATATCTCCAGATTTCCCCTTCTCTATTATAAAGACTCTGCAGCCAGACAGCCTGGGTTCAGATCTGGTTCTATCACTTACCAGTTGTATTAACTTGACCAAGTTAGCTTAACCTCCTGTGCCTGAGTTTCCTCTGCAGCAAAATAAAGACGATAATAGCAATTATCTCATTTAGTTGTTGAGAGGATTAAATAGGACACACACACACAGACATACCACTTAGAACAGTACCTGGCACATAGTAAACACTCAGTCAATGTTAATTTATGTTGCTGCTTCCTTCTCCTTCATCATCATCCTTTGCTACTATTTAGGAAACTATTTTGCTGCAGGCCCGGAATGTTTACTTCAAAATTTCTTTCCATTAGATTTGTGTTCCCTCTTTCTCAATCCAAACATTCTTGACATTTAATCTCTTCAGCATAGGTCTCTCTGACAAACTGGATTGGAGTGGAGCTTTCTTACCTAGCATACCTACTACTATGGCTGGTTTTCATTGAATTATGATGCACACTCATGCTTCACCAATTCACATTCCTCTTCTTTTCATATTAAAAGTCCATTCCTAGACCAAGGGTTGGCAAACTTTTTCTGTAAAGGGCCAGATGGCAAATATTTTCAGTTTTACAGGACATATGGTCTCTGTTGCAACTGCTCAACTCTGTTATCATAGCATTAAGGCAGACATATAATACACTAACAAATGAACATGGCTATGTTCCAGTAAAACTCTATTTACAAAAAACTGGTAGCAGAAGGATTTGGCCTGTGGGCCATAGATTGCCAACTACTAACCTAGAGGAATTCTTCCCTAAATAACTCAACCTGGCTCTGATCATTCCAGTATTCTACCTCAAGCATACACTATATCATTTTACATATATTTATGTGTTTCTAGGTATTTTTGTGTGGTCAGTTTCCCACTTATATATCTGTACATACAGATCCTTATAAGGAAAGAACTGCAGCCTTTATTTCATTCATTAAACAAAATGTATCTGAGCTGAGTAACAAAATCTAAGCCTAGCAGTAACATGTTAAAGACACAAAGACAAGTGTAAGCCTCTGTTTATGCTCACAAAGAACTCACAGATTAGTAGGAACGATAGCAATTCAAATATACAATCATCGTGTGATTTTTGCCATACAGAGATTTGCTCTAAAAAGTGCTCTGGGAAAACAGAAGAGAATGATTAACTTTGCCAGGGGTGGGGGAGGGTTGAGGAAAGCTTAATGGAGGAGATGAAGTTGAGCTAGGATTATCAGAAGAAAGACAAATAGGCATTTTAGGCATTCTTCCTAATTATGTGGAATTGAATACAGAAATGGAAATGGACAATGTGTTTGGACAATGCTAGCCATTTATTATAGATGAAAAGGGACAAAGTAAGCTACAGGGACCAATGACAGAAACTGAATGAGCTGAGGCTAGGAAAGTAGAAAGGAGGCACCTTGTGAATAATTTTGCTTGCCATACTAAGCCAATGGTATATTGTATATTGAGGACTCTGGTATCATCCCAAAGATTGTATGTTAGACATTGAAGGTCAAGATCTGAATTATTTATGATACTTAACATCCATAAAGGGGTTTTAACACTTTTTCATAGACTTTTACATACATTATTTCCAATGTTCATACAGCTTGCATTCTTACATGTCTACTAAATTCTGATACTGATTACGAACTTATGATGTACTGGAAAGGTTAAGACTTACAGGCAAAAGATCTGGGACTTGATCTTACAGCTATTAGTTACACGATTTTGAGTAAGTCTCTTACACCTTTACTGTTTCTATAAAACAGGATTAATATATAAACAGGATTAATAATCCTGTTTCTATAAAACAGGATTAATAACATATTTATCTCATAAGTATGTGTAGAGTAGTTTGCAGATAATAAAGACACACATAATTTTTAACAATTGCAGAATAAAATGTCAAGAAAGGGTAAGTTTTTTCATTTGCTCTGTTTTTTGTGACACATATATTCATTCATAGCCTAAATAGAGGATAATTCTCTATTTCTACTATGTATAAATACAGGTTCTGACCTTTTCAAGGATCTGATTTTTGCATGGTTTGGCTATATCATATAGGAAATCATTCTTCCTTAGTACGATGTAGAAATCTAAAAGCGAAAGATAGAAAAAAATAGAAATATGAACTACTGTAGATCAAAGAAGACATGCAGTGAAATTAGATTTTATCAGAGGAAGCCAGAAGGCTGGATACCCAGACAGGGCTTCCCAAGGGCAGCAATTTGGTTAAGTTTCCAATTTCCAGGATACTTTCCTCAGCTTTGTGAGTTCAGAACCCTGATTCCGTTAAAAATGGAACAGACTCTTATGGATATAGCTATAGGTCATACACCATAATGGGTAAACTAGAATGTTAATTTATTAATTTACTGTGAGAAATATAACCGCCTAAAATATTTACTGGTATGTGACCAGGGCCATTCAACTTTAAAGGTGCATCTACACAGGAATCCAAATAAGAACCAGATTTCTTGGGCAGTGTGGAACCAGAGTAAGGAGTTATTTGTCTAACTCAGAAGTTGGCAAACTTTTCCTATAAAGAGCCAGATAGGCTGGGCATGGTGGCTCACGCCTATAATCCCAGTACTGTGGGAGGCCAAGGTGGGTGGATCACCTGAGGTCGGGAGTGCAAGACCAGCCTGACCAACATGGAGAAATCCCATCTCCACTAAAAATACAAAATTAGCTGGGCTTGGTGGCGCATGCCTGTAATCACACCTACGAGGGAGGCTGAGGCAGGAGAATCACTTGAACCTGGGAGGTGGAGGTTGTAGTGAGCTGAGATCATGCCATTGCACTCCAGCCTGGACAACAAGAGTGAAACTCCATCAAAAAAAAAAAAAAAAAAAGCCAGATAATAAATATTTGCAGCTTAGCAGGCCGTGTGGCCTCTGTTGAAACATGAAAGTAGCCATAGATAATACAGAAATGAATGGGCATGGCTGTGTTCCAATAAAACTTTAATTTCAAAAACAGCCCTTAAGAATGCAAAAATCCTCAACAAAATACTAGCAAACAAAATTCAGTAGCATAGTAAGAGCACACACAATTAGTAAGAGCATACACAATTACCAAGTGAGGTTTATTCCCAGAATATAAGGATGGTTCAACACATGAAAATCAATCAGTGTAATATACCACAAATAGAAAGAAAGAAAGGAAAAAAAAAAGGCACACGGTAATCTCGATGTAGTGAAAGCATTTGACAAAATTAAAATTTAATGTGCTTTATAATGAAAATATTCAATAAACTAAGAATAGAAGGGAACTTCTTCAACATAATAAAGGCCATATATAAAAAACTCACAGCTAATATTATACTCAATGGTGAAAGACTGAAAGCTTTTCCCCTACTAAGATTAGGAATAGGACAAAAGATAGCCACTTTTACCATTTCTATTAAACACAGTACTGGAAGTTCTAGCTAAAGTAATTAGGCAAGAAAAAGGAATTAAAGGCATTCAGATTTGAAAGGAAGAAGTGAAATGATCTCTGTTTGCAGATGACATAATCTTATATGTAGGAAACCCTAAACATTCCACAAAAAAGCTGTTAGAGCTAATAAATGAATTCAGCAAAGCTGCAGGATACAAAGTCACAAACAAAGTTTAGTTGCATTTCTATACACTAGCAATGAACAGTGTGCAAAGAAAATAAAGAAAATAATTCCATTTAAATAGTATCAAAAAGAATAAAATAGGAATAAATTTAACCAACAAGGCTGAAGACTTGTACACTGAAAACTACAAAATATTGCAGAAAGAAATTAAAGATGTAAGTAAACGAAAAGATATTCTGCTCTGTGTTCATGAACTGAAAGACTAATATTGTTAAGATGGCAATACTACCCAAAGCAATCTACAGATTCAACGCAATCCCTATCAAAATCCAAACTGCATTTTTGCACAAATAGAAAAAGTTGTCCTAAAATTCACACAGAATCTTAAAGGATTTCAAATAGCTCAAACAATCTTAAAAAAAAAGAACAAAATTAGAAAACTTATACTTTCTGATTCCAAAACGTACTACAAAGCTACAGGAATCAAAATAGTATCGTATTGGTATAAGGATAAATAGACCAATGTAATAGAACAGAGAGCTCAAAAATAGTCAATAAATTTTTAATAAAAGTCCCAAGACCATTTAATGGGAAAAGGACACTCTTCAACAAACAAGTCTGGGAAAACTGAATATCCACATGCAGGAGAATGAAGTTGAATACTTACCTTATACCATATACAAAAAAAATTAACTCAAAATGTGTCAAAGACTTAAATACACATAAGAGCTAAAACTATAAAACTCTTAGAAGAAAATATAGGGGAAAATCTTCAACATTTTAGATTTGGCAATGACTACAGGATATGACAAATAAAACACAGGCAACAAAACAGAAAACAGATAAACTGGACTTCACCAAAATGAAAAACTTCTGTGTATCAAAAGATACTATCATGAGGGTGAAAAGACAGCCCACAGAATCAGAGAAAATACTTGCAAATCATGTTTGTAGTCTGTCAATATCCAAAATATACATAGAACTCCTATAATTCAACAAGAACAAAAAACCTAAACAACCCAATTCAAAAATGGGCAAAAGACAATTCTCCAAAGAAGATATACAGATGGCCAATAACCACATGAAAAGATGCTCAGCATCAATAATCATTAAAGAAATGCAAAAATACCTACAATGATATACTACTTCACACTTATTAGGATGGCTGTTATGAAAAAAAGAAAAATAACAAGTGTTGGTGACGATATGGGGAAACTGGAACCGTCAGCATTGCTGGTGGGAATGTAAAATGGTACAGCTGCTGTGGAAAATGGTTTGGCAGTTCTTCAAAAAGTCAAATGTGGAATTATCATATGATCCAGCAATTCCACCCCTAGTTACATACCCAAAAGAATTGAAAGCAGGGATTCAAACAGACACCTGTACACCAGTGTTCATAGAAGCATGATTCACAATAGCCAAAAGTGGGAAACAATCTAAGTGTCCATCAACAGATGACTGGATAAACAAAACATGGTATACACATACAACAGATTATTATTCAGCCATAAAAAGGAACACAATTCTGATAAATGCGACAACATGGATGAACCTTGAAGGCACTGTGCTAAGTGAAACTGGCCAGACACAAAAGGACAACTACTTTACGATTCTACTTACATGAGGAACCTATAATACATAAATTTATAGAAATGGAAAGTTGAATTAAGGGTTACCAGGGAACTGGTGAAGAGAGGAGAGTTATATTTAATGGGTACAGAATTTCTGTTTGGGATGATAAAAAAAAAAATCTAGGGATGGATAATGGTGAAAGCTACACACATTATAAATGTATTTAATGTCTTAAGATGGTAAACTTTAAGTTGTGTATATTTTGCCACAATTTTAAAAAAAGGCAACAGGTGGATGTGCATCAGTGTTTGATAGCCTCATTCAGCCATCTTGCAAAAGGAACACAAAAAGCTTCATGGGGACTTTCAAGAAATCCAATCTTGAGCCACAGAATTCCTTTTCCTGGGTAGTCCTCTATCAATTTTCTTTATGACTTCCTGTTTAACATGTTTCCAAACTGTTTATCTTCTAATAAACATATTCCTTCTCGGGATAATGTTACTATCTATACATAGCATGCAGTACAGATGGGCTTTGGGCTTAGCTATGTAACTTTGTCACTAGCTATGTAAACCTGGACAGGTTACTAAGTGCCTCTGGACCTCAATTTCTACGTCTTTATTTTTTTTATTTTTTATTTTTTTTGAGACGGAGTCTTGCTCTGTCGTCCAGGCTGGAGTGCAGTGGCCGGATCTCAGCTCACTGCAAGCTCCGCCTCCCGGGTTCAGGGCATTCTCCTGTCTCAGCCTCCCGAGTAGCTGGGACTACAGGCGCCCGCCTCGTCGCCCGGCTAGTTTTTTTTATTTTTTAGTAGAGACGGGGTTTCACCGTATTAGCCAGGATGGTCTCGATCTCCTGACCTCGTGATCCGCCCGTCTCGGCCTCCCAAAGTGCTGGGATTACAGGCTTGAGCCACCGCGCCCGGCCCTCTACGTCTTTAAAATGGAAGTAATAGTGCCTACCCCAAGGTTAGGCACTGACTGACCTAAGCTCCTCCAACTATACCAACTGTGATTATAATCCGTATATATTTATTAAACATGCCAAGGTATAAAACTGGAATTAGGAAAAAGAGACTATTACAGAACAAAGAAATGGAAAGATTACAAGGAAAAGAGGCTAGGATCATTCTGTTAAAATAAATGTTCATGTTGTTAACCTAAAGAACCATCATAGCAGAAGAGAATAAACTATGTATTAGGCACTTTAAAAATAACTTCTTATTAAACTATAACATTATTACCCAAAAGTGCATAAATCATAAGTATAAAAGCTCAGTGAGGCCGGGCGCAGTGGCTCAAGCCTGTAATCCCAGCACTTTGGGAGGCTGAGATAGGCGGATCACCAGGTCAGGAGATGGAGACCATTCTGGCTAACACGGTGAAATCCCGTCTCTACTAAAAAATATTTTTAAAAAACCTAGCCAGGCCAGGTGGCGGGCGCCTGTAATCCCAGCTACCCAGGAGGCTGAGGCAGGAGAATGGCGTAAACCCGGGAGGCGGAGCTTGCAATGAGCTGA
Source organism: Piliocolobus tephrosceles (assembly GCF_002776525.5). Classification (NCBI taxonomy): domain Eukaryota; kingdom Metazoa; phylum Chordata; class Mammalia; order Primates; family Cercopithecidae; genus Piliocolobus; species Piliocolobus tephrosceles. The sequence goes on along the minus strand of NC_045434.1, from coordinate 181,188,870 downwards.
GATCCGGCCACTGCACTCCAGCCTGGACGACAGAGCGAGACTCCGTCTCAGAAAAAAAAGCTCAGTGAATTTTTATAATGTATCTCCAAACCAAGAAAGAGCACATTACTAGCACCGCAATAAATATCTCCTGTGCCCTCCCCTCCCAGTTACTCCTCCACCCAAGAGTAGCCATGGTCTTGACTTCTATCATCGTAGGTTGGTTTTGCCTGTTTTGAACGTTATTTAAATGAAATTACATCATATGGCCTCATTTATGTCCACTTCCTTCCACTCAACATTTTGTTTTGTGAGAGTCATCCACTGTGCTCCTGGTAGGTGTTTTTATTACTGGACTTAAAGCACCCAACAATTCTGGCATTACTGTTCCCATGTAGATTTTTTTTTAAGCTGAACTTTGGAAGTTAAGGATTAAGGCACCCATGGTCACTCAACTTCTAAATGCAAAAGCTAATATTAAAGGTACTCTGGGATCACAGGTACTCGTTTATAAGCGGGAGCTAAATATCAGGTACACATGGATATAAAAGAAAGAATAATACACACTAGGGACTCTACAATGGGGGGTGGGGGTGGGACGGTGCTGAAAACTTCCTATTGGGTACTATGCTCACTATCTGGGTGATGGATTCAATGGAAGCCTAAATCTCAGCATCATGCAATAGACCCTTGTAACAAACCTGCACATGTACCCCCTGAATCTAAAATAAAAATTGAAATTAAAGATTGATTGATTTCAAAGTCTATCCTCTTTTTTGGTTTCCTTATGCCTGCCTAGTATAGTTTAAAACAAGAAGAAGACCATCCCTAGTTTACTTATCATAGACCATATACAGTGTGTATGTACAGAGGCTTGGCAAATAGTCAAATCTTAAATGTAAAAAAGTATTGTTAGTGCAAGGAAGGAACTACCTAGGGCACTGGCTTTCATATCTTTTTTGACTATGATCCATAGTCTGTGATCCACAGACTTAAATCTAGGTGTTTTTTTACAACTGTATACATTCCTGGAAACCTCACAATTCTATAAAAATAATGCTTGTGGCCAGGCGCGGTGGCTCATGCCTATAATCCCAGCACTTTGGGAGGCCGATCACAAGGTCAGGAGATCGAGACCATCCTGGCTAACACGGTGAAACCCTGTCTCTACTAAAAATACAAAAAACATTAGCCAGATGTGTTGGGGGGCACCTGTAGTCCCAGGTACTCAGGAGGAGTCCCAGCTACTCGGGAGGCTGAGGCAGGAGAATGGCGTGAACCCGGGAGGCAGAGCTTGCAGTTGAGCTGAGATTGCACCACTGCACTCCAGCCTGGGTAAGAGCTAGACTCATCTCAAAAATATATATAAATAAATAATAATAATAATGCTTGTAAGGAAAACAGAGTTAGGAATAGATACTAAAAACCCACGGAACTTTGTATCCTTTACACACACACACATACACATACTAACTTAGTCTCATTAAACTAAATTAAAGGGAAGAAGGAGTACAATCCATTTTAAAATAATTTCCAACTAAAATAATCTTTAAAAGTTATAATGGAACAATCCTGTAGCTCTCCAGAACATTCTTAGAATGGCTTTTTCCCTAAGGTCTTCTGGAGTGAAGATTTGAATGCATGCCATCATCTATAAACAGGAGTTACCTAATAAAGGCTTTTCATGGTAACAAAATGAAAAGCTGAGGTCTCACTTATATGGCTTTGGGGACAGATAAGAGATTATTAATCTGTACCTTTTTTTTTTTTTTTTTTTTTTTTATCAGTTCACACACTGCCTAAGCAGACTGTTGAAAGATGTCAATGTTACAAGGCACCGGAGATCTCAAGATCAACTTTAACTTCTTAGAGTCTAACAGGTTAGAATCCTATATAGAAAACTATCTCCTTGGACAAACAGCCCTGACAATAGATTAGATCCTCAACTATCTGGGCCATGAAGAGGGGTAAATAAAGTAATTTGAGCTCAGTGACAGAACAGCATCCATAAACCATTCTGTAAATCCCCTCTAAAGTCTCAGATTCTTATCTTTTAAAAACTGAGGGAGTTATAAATCCATGGCATTATCCAGGGTCTTGTATGAATCCTACAGAACTACAAACTTGAGGGTAAACATGGTTTCTCTGTATCAAGAAACTGAGATGAAAGATCCAGATTTGGCCTGGTTCATTCTACCACAGAGAAGTCACTTCCTCAGGGCTGCCATTTTCTCAACAGAAAAACAAAAGGTTAGAACTCAGTGTTCTCTTAGTGCCTTCCCAGGTGGGTCCCACATTTACTGCAAACCAGCTGCATGCCTGTTTCCTCATCATTCACCTCTACAAGTATCTGATTTTATGGCTTCACAGAAAATTGAAATAAGGAAACTTATCAAGTTATATTAGTTGTCTTCCTATGAGCAACTCAAGCAGTTGCCTTGACACTCATTTCTGGTTGGGAAACTCTGAGACTACCTATTTTCTCACCAAAAAGCGGCTTCCAGTGAAATGCGTATTCTGTGACTCAGGTAAAGAACTCAGGAAGGGGCTCTCTTCTCTAGAGAAGTGACTTAAGAGGGCAAGAACTAATCTTTGAAAGGTAATAGGTATTTGGCTAAGGCACATCATTGATTTTTTTTAAATTAATTTAAGGTAATGTAAAAAGAATATAGAATAAGCAATCTAAACAGCTCAGGCAGACTAGTGCTCAGTATTTATGAGGAACCTTTTTCATGCCAACTCCTGAGAATAATGCCTCTTTAAACAACTCAGAAAACCTCTGTATGCAAGCACAGAACTAGCAGGAACCAAGAGGCATGAGAAAAAAAACAACACATGTCCAGTTTCACTTCAGAGAGCAATGTTTATGGTTACTTAGCTTTTTGAGTTTTGTTTTTTTTTTTGAGACAGAGTCTCACTCTTGTTGCCCAGGCTGGAGTGCAGTGGCATGATCTTGGCTCACTGCAATCTCCGCCTTCTGGGTTCAAGTGATTCTCCTGCCTTAGCCTCTCGAGTAGCTGGGATTACAGGCGCCCACCACCACGACTCATTAATTTTTGTATTTTTAGTAGAGACGGGGTTTCACCATGTTGGCCAGGCTGGTCTCAAACTCCTGACCTCGTGATCTGCCTGCCTTGGCCTCCCAAAGTGCTGGGATTACAGGCGTGAGTAATCGTGCCCAGCCTTCCCTCCACCCCTCCCCAGAAATCTAGCTTTTAGAACACAAGATGCCTTCCTCAACTTCCTCAACTTTTGACCTAGTAATTCATTCCTTACTTTCATAAAATCTACTTTAATTCTTTCTCACTTTAAGCCTCTGGGGTCCAATGGACCAGGATTCATGGCAGACTTTACTGTACTTTTATATGGTAGTACCATACTATTTAATAGTTTAGATAACTCCAAAAATTTATTTCATCAAAATCATTAATGGGTGTCTAACCTTGTTAAATTTAGTGCAATTCGTAAGTTTTTGCACCCGGACACTCCTGAAGAATACAAACTCTTATCAGTGAGGGCAGGCTCACTAAGAGCACTGATTTTCAGCAAGGGAATAGGAGATAGGAGTAATTTGATGGGTAAAGAGGCTCCACTGGATGAAGGTGTTTCAGAATCTCTAGAGGTATTTGTGTAATTAGAAAAAGCACCTCTCCTAGTCTATATGCTTCTCCTACTATCCTTCCCCTGACCCAGGGTGTAGAACAGTGCTATCCAACAGAAATATAAGAATAATGTTCAGTATTTATTAAATAAAGTGCATTATTAAAATTATTTTCACTTGTTTCTTTTAACTTTTAAAAATGTGATTACTGGAAAAATATAAAATTACATAGGTGACTTTTACATTTTTCTAGTAGTCACATTTTTTAAAGTTTTAAAAAAAAGTGAAAAATGATTTTAATAATGCATTTTATTTAACCCAATATATCAAAATATTATTTTGGCAAGTAATCATAAAAATCATTAATGAAAATACATTATTTGTATAGTGTCTTTAAAATCTGGTATACATTTACACTTATAGCTTACCTCAATTCAGATGCTAAATTTTCATCAGAAATACTTGATCCATATTTCAATTTCGTAAATTTACACTTGAAAAAGAAAATTTACATAGAAAATTCACATATCCAAATTGTTTCGAACATACTTAAAACTTTTCTAACAACTGAACTGAGATCAGTTTGTAATGTTAAATTTACTTAAAATTAAATAAACCTAAAAATTCATTACATCCAGTCATATTAACCACATGGCCATCAGACAAAAACACAGTTCTAAAGAAAATATAAAATTAAACATCTATTAGGTACTTATTATGTGCCAAGCACTGCTTGTATTATGCACATTCCATGTATTATGTTGTTCAATTTTTCACTAGTCTATAAGGCAGGCACTATTATTATCTTCATTTTAATGATGAGAAACCAGTGCAGAGAGATGTCTTATAATTTGTCCAAGGTTACACAGTTGGTACATGGTGGAACTGGGAATCAAAACAATGAAATTTGGCCACATTTCTTGTCTCTTAGGCTTAGGATTTTTCAAGGAAAACTGGGCTATTTAGTATACCTTAGCAGCAAATGCAATCTTTTTCCTGTGTTTGAGTTACAGGTTCTCAGTACTGACCTATTTTCTTCCCTATATGATCCTGTCCTGACCATATGCTAATGCAAATTAGATCATAGCACTCTCCAGCTTAAAATCCCCAAAGGCTCCCCATAGCACTTTAAATCAAATTCAAATACCTTATCCTGGCCCACATAGTCCTGCATGATCTGACCCCTAACTACCTCTGCTACTTCATTTCCTACAGCTCTCACCTTTTGCTTTGCTCCAGCTACACTGGTCTTCTCAGCTATTGCTGGAGGCCAAGTTCCTTATGATCTTGGAGCCTTTACACTCCCTGGAATGTTCCACCTCAATATTCACACGGCTGCCTTCTCATCATTCAGGTCTTAGCTTAAATGTCACCTCCACAGAGAATCCTTCCCTGATCACTCAAACTAAAGTAGTCACCTAGACTCTTTCTATCATACCACTCTTAATTCTCCACACAGCAGTTAGCACCATTTAAAATTTTCCATGTCTATTTATTTGTCTCTCTCACTGGGGTGTTTATGTTATTCATTCAACATTACATCCCAGCACCTGGAATAGTGCCTGGTGTAAGAGGAGACACTCAATAGGTATTTATTAATGAAATGAGTATATGCTAATTTAATAGTAAGGAAAAAAGGCACAAAACTCAAAAATTATATGACCAGAATAGTGGCTACTTACTGAACTGAAAATATATACTTGGATGGCTTATAATTACAACCCACAAATTGATTTCTGAGAGAAATATAGTTAAGGAAAATCTCTAAAAATGAAACAAAAATGAAGGAACTGCAAGATGGCTGAATAGGAACAGCTCCGGTCTGCAGCTCCCAGCGTAATCGACGCAGAAGACAGGTGATTTCTGCATTTCCAACTGAGGTACCTGGTTCATCTCATTGGGACTGGTTGGACAGTGGGTACAGCCCATGGAGGGCGAGCCGAAGCAGGATGGGGCATCACTTCACCTGGGAAGCACAAGGGGTTGGGAGATTTCCCTTTTCTAGCCAAAGGAAGCCATGACAGACTGTACCTGGAAAATCAGTACACCTTTGCCCAAATACTGTGCTTTTCCCACAATCTTAGCAACTGGAAGACCAGGAGATTCTCTCCCGTGCCTGGCCTGGTGGGTCCCATGCCCATGGAGCCTTGCTCACTGCTAGCGCAGCAGTCTGAGATTGACCTGAAAGACTGCAGCCTCACAGGAGGAGGGGTGTCTGCCACTGCTGAGGCTTGAGTAGGTAAACAAAGCGGCCAGGAAGCTCAAACTGGGCAGAGCCCACTGCAGCTCAACAGGCCTACTGCCTCTATAGACTCTACCTCTGCGGGCAGGGCATAGTTGAATAAAAGGTAGCAGACAACTTCTGCAGATTTAAACATCCCTGTCTGACAGCTCTGAAGAGAGCAGTGGTTCTCCCAGCACAGTGTTTGAGCTCTGAGAACAGACAGACTGCCTCCTCAAGTGGTTCCCTGATCCCCATGTAACCTGACAGGGAGGCACCTCCCAGTAGGGGTTGACTGACACCTCATACAGGCAGATGCCCCTCTGGGACGAAGCTTTCGGAGGAAGGATCAGGCAGCAATATTTGCTGTTCTGCAATATTTGCTGTTCTGCAGCCTTTGCTGGTGATACCCAGGCAAACAGGTTCTGGAGTGGACCTCTGGCAAACTCCAACAGACTTGCAGCTAAGGAACCTGACTGCTAAAAGGAAAACTAACAAACAGAAAGGAATAGCATCAACATCAACAAAAAGGACATCTATACCAAAACTCCATCTGTAGGTCACCAACATCAAAGACCAAAGTTAGATAAAACCACAAAGATGGTGAGAAACCACAGCAGAAAAGCTGAAAATTCTAAAAACCAGAGTGCCTCTTCTCTTCCAAAGGATCGCAGCTCCTCGCCAGCAACAGAACAAAGCTGGATGGAGAATGACTTTGACCAGGTGACAGAAGAAGGCTTCAGAAGGTCAGTAATAACAAACTTCTCCGAGCTAAAGGAACGAACATATTCTAACCCATCACAAGGAAGCTAAAAACCTTGAAAAAAAAGTTAGACAAATGGCTAACTGGAATAAACAGTTTAGAGAAGACCTTAAATGATCTGATGGAGCTGAAAACCATGGCGTGAGAACTTCATGACACATGCATAAGTTTCAATAGCTGATTCGACAAAGTGGAAGAAAGGATATCAGTGATTGAAGATCAAATTAATGAAATAAAGCAAGAAGACAAGATTAGAGAAAAAAAGTAAAAAGAAATGAACAAAACCTCCAAGAACTATGGGACTATGTGAAAAGACCAAATCTACATTTGACTGGTGTATATGAAAGTGACAGGGAGAATGGAACCAAGTTGGAAAACACTCTTCAGGATATTATCCAGGAGAACTTCCCCAACCTGGCAAGGTAGGCCAGCATTCAAATTCAGGAAATACACAGAACACCACACAGATACTCCTTGACAAGAGAAACCCCAAGACACATAACTGTCAGATTCACCAAGGGTGAAATCCAGGAAAAAATGTTAAGGGCAGCCAGAGAGAAAGGTCGCATTACCCACAAAAGGAAGCCCATCAGACTAACAGCGGATCTCTCGGCAGAAACCCTACAAGCCAGAAGAGAGTGGGGGGACCAATATTCAACATTCTTCAAGAAAAGAATTTTCAACCCAGAATTTCATATCCAGCCAAACTAAGCTTCATAAGTGAAGGAGAAATAAAATTCTTTACAGACAAGCAAATGCTGAGAGATTTTGTCACCACCAGGCCTGCCCTACAAGAGCTCCTGAAGGAAGCACTAAACATGGAAAGGAACTAGTACCAGCCACTGCAAAAATATGCCAAATTGTAAAGACCATTGATACTATGAAGAAACTGCATCAATTAACAGGCAAATAACCAGCTATCATCATAATGACAGGATCAAATTTATACATAACAATATTAACTTTAAATGTAAATGGGCTAAATGCCCCAATTAAAAGTCACGCAAATTGGATAAACAGTCAAGATCCATCATTGTGCTATATTCAGGAGACCTGCCTCATGTGCAGAGACACACATAGGCTCAAAATAAAGGGATGGAGGAAGATCTACCAAGCAAATGGAAAGCAAAAAAAAAAAAAAAAAAAAAAAACCAAAACAAAAACAAAACAAAAAAGCAGGGGTTGCAATCTTAGTCTCTGATAAAACAGACTTTAAACCAGCAAAGATCAAAAGAGACAAAGAAGGCCATTACATAATGGTAAAGGGATCAACTCAACAATATATATGTACCCAATATAGGAGTACCCAGATTCATAAAGCAAGTCCTTAGAGACCTGCAAAGAGACTTAGACTCCCACACAATAATGGGAGACTTTAATAACCCACTGTCAATATTAGACAGATCAACAAGACAGAAGGTTAACAAGAATATCCAGAATTTGAACTCAGCTCTGCACCAAGCGGACCTAATAGACATCTACGGAACTCTCCACCCCAAATCAACAGAATATACATTCTTCTCAGCACCACATCACATTTATTCTAAAAGTGGCCACATAATTGGAAGTAAAGTACTCCTCAGCAAATGTAAAAGAACAGAAATAACAACAAACTGTCTCTGAGACCACAGTATAATCAAATTAAAACTCAGGATTAAGAAACTCACTCAAAACGACACAATTACATGGAAATTGAACAACCTGCTCCTGAATGACTACTGGGTAAATAATGAAATGAAGGCAGAAATAAAGAAGCTCTTTGAAACCAATGAAAACAAAGACACAACGTACCACCAGAATCTCGGGGACACATTTAAAGCAATGTGTAGAGGGAAATTTATAGCACCAAATACCCACAAGAGAAAGCAGGAATGATCTAAAATCAACACCTTAACATCACAATTAAAAGAACTAGAGAAGCAAGAGCAAACACATTCAAAAGCTAGCAGAAGGCAAGAAATAACTAAGATCAGAGCAGAACTGAAGGAGAGAGAAACACAAAAAACCCTTCAAAAAATCAGTAAATCCAGGAACTTGTTTTTTGAAAAGATCAACAAAATTGATAGACCGCTAGCAAGACTAGTAAAGAGGAAAACAGAGAAGAATCAAATAGATGCAATAAAAAATGATAAAGGGGATATCACCACCGATCCTACAGAAATATAAACTACCACCAGAGAATACTATAAACCTCTATACAAATAAACTAGAAAATCTAGAAGAAATGGATAAATTCCTGGACACATACACCCTCCCAAGACTAAACCAGGAAGAAGTTGAATCTCTGAATAGACCAGTAACAGGCTCTGAAATTCAGGCAATAATTAATAAGCTACCAACCAAAAAAAGTCCAGGACCAGATGGATTTACAGTCAAATTCTACCAGAGGTACAAAGAGAAGCTGGTACCATTCCTTCTGAAACTATTCCAAGCAATAGAAAAAGAGGGAATCCTCCCTACCTCATTTTATGAGGCCAGCGTCATCCTGATACCAAAGCCTGGCAGAGACACAACAAAAAAAGAGAATTTTAGACCAATATCCCTGATGAACATCGATACAAAGATCCTCTATAAAATACTCGCAAACCGAATCCAGCAGCACATCAAAAAGCTTATCCACCACAATCAAGTCGGCTTTATCCCTTGGATGCAAGGCTGGTTCAACATATGCAAATCAATAAATGTAATAACCCATCACATAAATAGAACCAATGACAAAAACCACATGATTATCTCAACAGATGCAGAAAAGGCCGTTGACAAAATTCAACAGCCCTTCATGCTAAAAACTCTCAATAAATTTGGTATTGATGGAACGTATCTCAAAATAATAAGAGCTATTTATGACAAATCCACAGCCAATATCATACTGAATGGGCAAAACTGGAAGCATTCCCTTTGAAAACCGGCACAAGACAAGGATGCCCTCTCTTACCAGTCCTATTCAACATAATGTTGGAAGTTCTGGCTAGGGCAATCAGGCAAGAGAAAGAAATAAAGGGTATTCAATTAGGAAAAGAAGAAGTCAAATTGTCCCTGTTTGCAGACGACATAATTGTCTATTTAGAAAATCCCATCATCTCAGCCCAAAATCTCCTTAAGCTGATAAGCAACTTCAGCAAAGTATCAGGATATAAAATCAATGTGCAAAAATCACAAGCATTCCTATACACCGATAATAGACAAACAGAGACCCAAATCATGAGTGAACTCCCACTCACAGTTGCTACAAAGACAATAAAATACCTAGGAATCCAACTTAAAAGGGATGTGAAGGACCTCTTCAAGGAGAACTACAAACCACTGCTCAACGAAATAAAAGAGGACACAAACAAATGGAAGAACATTCCATGCTCATGGATAGGAAGAATCAATATTGTGAAAATGGCCATACTGCCCAAGGTAATTTATAGATTCAATGCCATCCCCATCAAGCTACCAATGACTTTCTTCACAGAATTGGAAAAAACGACTTTAAAGTTCGTATGGAACCAAAAAAGAGCCTGCATAGCCAAGACAATCCTAAGCAAAAAGAACAAAGCTAGAGGCATCACACTACCTGACTTCAAACTATACTACAAGACTATAGTAACCAAAACAGCATGGTACTGGTACTAAAACAGACATATAGACTAATGGAACAGAACAGAGGCCTCAGAAATAACACCACACATCTACAACCATCTGCTCTTTGGCAAATCTGACAAAAACAAGAAATAGGGAAAGGATTCCCTATTTAATAAATGGTGCTGGGAAAACTGGATCCCTTCCATACACCTTATACAAAAATTAATTAAGACCTAAAACCATAAAAACCCTAGAAGAAAACCTAGGCAATATCATTCAGGATATAGGCATGGGCAAAGACTTCATGACTTTCTTTTTTTTTTTTTTAATATAGAGTCTTGCTCTGTCGCTCAGGCTAGAGTGCAATGGCACAATCTCGACTCACTGCAACCTCTGCCTCCCTGACTCAAGCGATTCTCTTGCCTCAGCCTCCTGAGTAGTTGGGATTACAGGCACACACCACCACACCCAGCTAATTTTTGTGTTTTTCATAGAGACAGGCTTTCACCATGTTGGCCAGGATGGTCTCAATCTCCTGACCTCGTGATCTGCCCGCCTCAGCCTCCCAAAGTGCTGGGATTACAGGTGTGATCTACCGTGCCCGGCCAAAGACTTCATGACTAAAACGCCAAAAGCAATGGCAAGAAAAGCCAAACTAGACAAATGGGATCGAATTAAACTAAAGAGCTTCTGCACAGCAAAAGAAAGTACCATCAGAGTGAACAGGCAATCTACAGAAAGGGAGAAAATTTCTGCAATCCATCCATCTGACGAAGGGCTAATATCCAGAATCTACAAAGAACTTAAACAAATTTACAAGAAAAACAAACAAACAACCCCATCAAAAAGTGGGCAAAGGATATGAACAGATGCTTCTCAAAAGAAGACATTTATGCATTACAGACACATGAAAAATGCTCATCATCACTGGTCATCAGAGAAATGCAAATCAAAACCACAATGAGATATCATCTCACACCAGTTAGAATGGCAATTAAAAAGTCAGGAAACAACAGATGCTGACGAGGATGTGAAGAAACAGGAACGCCTTTACACTGTTGGTCGAAGTGTAAATTAGTTCAACCATTGTGGAAGACAGTGTGGTGATTCCTCAAGGATCTAGAAGCAGAAATGCCATTTAACCCAGCCATCCCATTACTGGGTATATACCCAAAGGATTATAAATCATGCTACTATAAAGACACATGCACACATATATTCATTGTAGCACTATTCACAATAGCAAAGACTTGGAACCAACCCAAATGTCCATTAATGACAGACTGGATAAAGAAAACGTGGCACATATACACCATGGAATACAATGCAGCCATAAAAAGGGATGAGTTCATGTCCTTTGCAGGGACATGAATGCAGCTGGAAACCATCATTCTGAGCAAACTATCACAAGGACAGAGAACGAAACATCGCATGTTCTCACTCACAGGTGGGAATTGAACAATGAGAACACTTGGACACAGGATGGGGAACATCACATCCCAGGGCCTATCATGGGGTGGGGGATGGGGGAGGGATAGCATTAGGAGATATACCTAATGTAAATGACGAGCTGATGGGTGCAGCAAACCAACATGGCACATGTATACCTATGTAACAAACCTGCTTGTTGTGCACATGTACCCTAGAACTTAAAAGTATAATTAAATAATAAATAAAAATGAAACAAAACAATTGGGCACTTTAGTATTTGTAAGTCACTCTCAAATTCAACAGGATCATTACATAAAGTTAATGAGTGGATGGAAGGAGTTGAGAGACACAATCATGAATACAATTTAGCTTTTCATTCCCTAGGAAGCAGACTCAGAAAAATAAGAATAAAAAATTTAGCTTTTCAAAGATTTTTCTGAATCTTTGAAGTCCTTACAGCTTAAGGAAATCCATGTAATAAAAAGACATGTTCTATCTAATTAAAACTCATTTAAAAGATGCATTGTGATGATAAAAGATTTACAAATATGAGTACATACTTTGCAGTACCAGAAGATAGGAAAGAGTGCCATCAAAGAACCAGAAACAAACATTTCTGTAACATATAATAGAGAACATCAATCAAAGCTGAGAGGCTCTAACCAAACATAGGCAAAAGACTGTATTTAATCCTTGGTCATATTAAATAGTCCCATTTTCCTGAAAAACCAACCAACCCAAGCTCAGAAACAGGAAATGGTCATGATAGAAAATATTGAGATACCTAAGGTTTTAGACCATGCTGGCAACCCACTCTATGTAAACAGAGCTTTTTAGCTGCAGTGTTTGCCACTAGGCACAAAATATGCAGCATTTTTTAAAATTAATTTTTAAAAATACATACTTTATTCCAGCTTGGGCAACAAAGTGAGACTCTGGGGGGAAAAAGATATATAGTTTCACAGGAGAAAAAGACAAGGACTAATATAAAGAACCTACTATAAATATGACATTAAAAAAGATTAACTAAAGGTATTCTCTGGATAATGCAATGGATGATCTGTATGCCAGTAAATGAATTCATGCTACAAATGAGAGTGTAGGAACACAAATAGTACAGATAGATCCAAATAATAAATAACTTGGTAAATAAAATTCATCAGAGGTAAAAAGCAATATAAGTTGTTAAAGTACAATTTAATCACAAATATTTAAAATGTATTTGCATTCTCAGCCTCCAAATTAGTTATAAACCTTTTACAGAAAAGTCCCAAAGAAATCAATAGAGAAATCTGTATACAGCTGGTGAGTAAAGGGAAGACACATAGATATGTGATATTTACAAGTATCGGTAAAATTTAGGTTGTGGCTATAATGTTTTTCATTATAAACCCTTTCACTTTTGTTTTATGTTTGTGATGGGCTTCAGGACACGGTAATCCCCAGATATTTTAAGCTGAAGGAATGTGAGAAAACAACAGAAGCAGGAAGGTAACCTTCACCTTCCTCCATCTCCTCCGTTGTAGCAGGACAAAAAACTTTCCCAGGTTTTATGGGTTTTCTGAACTCTCCCAGAAGCAAGTCATAAGACCCTCATGTGACAGGTTCCTAGAGGAAAGGAGCCAAAGACACAGAGAGACCAAGAAGAATCTGAACAAACAGGTCTAAATTACCCCCACTTATTACCATTAGATCATACCTGCTTTGTCCAATTCTATTGCTCCCCAATTATCTACTTCATTATCACATCTAGCATAAAAATATACAAGTTTAACTGCTTCTTCAGGTTTTCATTTCTTTACGAAGCCTTCTGTGTCACATAAAACTTAAGAAACCACTGATTATGCTTTTCTCTTGTTAATATGTCTTTTGTTATAGGGACTTTAGCCATGAACCTAGGACAGGTGAGGAAAAGACATTTTCCTCCCCTACAATTGCTTAAGTTTGTTTTTTTTTGAAAACAAAAAAAAAACCTTTAAATTATTTCAATGAAGCTGCTGTCTCAAAGCTCAATACTGGGCAACACTGAAAAGGTAAGTAGGTGACAGCAAAGAGACTACAGAAAAACCCAACATGTATTGTTAGCACTGTTTTACATATAATGACCATCTCATCACAATAAATCTATTAACTAGATGGTACTGTCTCAATTACACACATGGGTACATGCACACACACATACATGCACACACCTGAGGCTCAGAGACTAACTTAACCAAGTTACTGGAGTATCAGTGAATATTAAGCCTGAGTAAGCCTGGGATAAAAATATGTATACAGGTTTTTAAATCTACCTGAAATCTAAAAATATTATTTATTTTCTACAGATATCCAAGAAAGTGACTCTATCTCTGCTTTACTTGGGGCGGTGCTTTAAATAATGAGAGCAATATGAAATATACTTTAAAAAATATAACAATATATAATAATTATACAAAATATAAGTAACTTAAGTGTCAAAGTCCTTTATAATTTTCAACATTATCTGACTCATATATTGTCTTACTTGATTTTGTTATTTGTTTACACCTTTTACATTTCAAGTAATTCACTTGAAATTAGGATCTAGATCTGATTCATTTCTACATTCTTTGAAACAGGGCCTTGAACAGTAATTATTTAATAAACATTTACTTAAAGAAAGAATGTGATCCTCGCAATAAACATGCAAAATGGCTAGGACGACTATTCACATTATTGTTATTAAATACTTGCAAGAACGGAGGCAGAACATACTCTGATGCTATTTCTCAGCTAAATAGTTCATTTGTTGAAACAGGGCTCCCCAATCTTTTCCCATTATACCCTGACGCAAAAAAAAGACACCAACCCTGATTCTCCAAATGAGGGTCTGACAGGGTGTCCAAAGGAAAAAGCTTTGATTATATTATTTTTTGAGTGTTTGGGAAATCCTGAAATATGGATCTTAACGTAAATATAAAGTGTTTGAAAACGTCTCGATTTCTATTTCATTGCAACAGAATGGTAGAAGGAAAATGAAAGTGCTTCTTCAAAATGCTAAACTTGGTTATAAGTTACCTAAAACTCAAGAAAAACAGAATTTGAAATATAACAGCTAGCATTTATACTCAGCTCTTTGGAACAACTCCATGTGTATGCTATTTTTTGTGATTTTTCATAATATCCAGTGAGACTTTACTATTATTCCTATTTCATTAATGAAGAAGCTTCAGAGACAGTTAAGTGTTACAGTTTGTAGGTGGCTGAATTGGGATCTGAAACAACCTAAGTCATGCTTTTTGCAGTCTACTATGCTGTTCCTTACAGAGAATTAGTAAATAGCTTTCTAACTGGTCTCTCTCTACTTCCATTCCATCCTGTAAAAGACAACCAGAGTAACTCTTCTGAAATAAAAATTTGATCATGTGGCTTCTCTGCTTAAAATCTTTCAATGAATCCATGTACCTTACAAGATAAAATCCACCAGAACCCTTGGCACAGTATATATAACACTTCAAAACCTAAATCCTTTAAGATTTGGCCCCTTACTATGTCTCCAACCTCATCTACTTCTTGTCTTTACTTCATTTCATTTCATTTCATTTTAATTTTTCAGGATCTAGGGCTGACAATCTTCTCTTTATTTCCCTAAGTTATTCCAAATGATTTGCAGTCCCTCCACTTATCTGCAATAAGGTCCCTTTTCCTACTATGCACCGAACTCATCAACCTATAACCCATTCTTCCAATTTTAACTCAGAAATCAATGAATCCCCTTTCTCAGCCTTCCTGCTCCTTTCTCTAGACGATCATTTCCTCTTGTATGCTACATTTATATCTGACCCACACTTATGGCATTTAAATACCATATTAAAATTATTTGTTTACACACCTTTTCTCTCTATTTGATAGTGAAGCCCTAAGGGATGTCTCATTCATGTTTACAACCCTGGGATCCAATACACTGCCTGACAGTAGCAGGCATCAGATGCATGTTTGCCGAGCTCAATTTAATATACTCAGAAAGTATACAAATGTTAACATAGGATCTGGATATTACAAAATATAAATGTTTCAAAGGGGAAAAAAGCCTAAAACCCTTTAACTGATTGTGTACAACAATGGCAGTTGCCCTGAAGGTCCCTGTTAGCATTCTGTGCCCCAGCTGGGTCTCCAGAAGGTTTATTACTTTCATATTACCACTGTGGCAATTTGCTAATGAGCTCAGTAAAACCAAGACAAATTGAAATGACAGCCCTGGCAACTAACATCTCTTATTCATCACTGGAGCTAGTCTCGCACTAGCAGTGCCATGGATAAGCCTTCTTCAATGCAAAACAATTTTTATGGAGCATCTTCTAAGAGATCTGCAAACACTGTGATCAACACTAAAGGAAATCCAAAAAAGTATAACTCCTCATTAAGGTAGGCAAAAGTTGTGTTTTTGAAAAATAACTCAAATGAAAAACATAGCTATCTGTTAAAAGTTACAGTCAAGGATTCATTACATGATTAATCAATTGTGGGTCAGCTGCCTATCTAACTGAAGTACCACCAGGACTCTTCTACCTTCACCATGATGAAGGCAGGCATTACAAGAATTTGCATGAGAAGGAAACCAAGAGCCACAATTAGGCATTCTGGCAGAAGTCTGTAAAAGTAAAGCCCCACCCCTGCAAAGGTTGGAAGGCTGAAGGCTTCTTGGCACCAGAGCATCCCTACTTAAGACTGATCTCTTGAGATAATGCCAAATCATAAGCTGTTAACATAGCAAAAGTAAACTTTATAGTACAACTAGAAACAAATATGTTCTGAGGAGAGAAAGACAAAGGGCAGGAAAACCTGAGGATGGAGGAAGATACTTTGTACTCACTGCTTTGCACTGATGACTATAGTACCTCCAGGAAACATCTCTATTTTAGTTTCCCAGGGCTGCTATAACAAAGTACTCTAAACTGACTATCTTAAAACAACAGAAATGTATTCTCTCATAGTTGTGGAGGCCAGAAGTACAAAATCAAAGAGTCGGTAGAGTCATGCTCTCTCTGAAGATCCTTCCCCATCTCTTCTACCTTCTAGTAGCTGCCAGGAAACTAATACGGATTTTGGTACCAAGAGTGGTGTACTACTCTAACAAATACTTAAATAAGTGGCTTTGGAATGGGGTAATGGGTAGGGGATGAAAGAATTTTGAGATGCTTGACAGAAAAAGTCTAAATTTCCTTGAAGAGATAGTTGGAAGAAATATGAGCACTAAAGATGCTTCTTGTAGAGCCTTCAAAGGAAATGATCAACATGTTATTGGACACCTTGTTATGTAGCAGCAGCAAACTTGTCTGAATTATGTTGAGCCGCTAGGTGAAAAGTAGAACTTATAAGTGACAGACTTGGATATTTGGCTGAGGAGATTTTTAACCGAAGTGTGGAAGTATGTTCTGGGTTCTCCTTGGTGCTTATAAAGTGTGAGAGGAAAGAAATAAATTGAGGAATAAACTATTAATATTAAGCAAAAAAGGAACAGCACTTGGTAATATAGAAAACTATCTGCTGGCCGGGCCCGGTGGCTCACGCCTGTAATCCCAGCACTTTGGGAGGCCGAGGTGGGCAGATCACGAGGTCAGGAGATCTAGACCATCCTGGCTAACACAGTGAAACCCCATCTCTACTAAAAATACAAAAAATTAGCCGGGCATGGTGGCGGGTGCCTGTAGTACCAGCCACGCGGGAGGCTGAGGCAGGAGAATGGTGTGAACCTGGGAAGTGGAGTTTGCAGTGAGCCAAGATCGCGCGCCACTGCACTCCAGCCTGGGCGACAGAGCAAAACTCCGTCTCAGAAAAAAAAAAAAGAAAGAAAATTATCTGCCTATCCAGATAGTGTGCTCTGGAAACAAGGCCAAGGCAAGGGTACAGCTGGACAATCATTTGCATGTGATTCACAAACCCAGTCAATCATCTCTGCAAAAGCCAGGAATAGAGATACAGTTATGTAGCAAAGACATGTGGAGAACATTCGTGTTAGATGGATTGGACCTGCATTGCACAGGAGACTGACAAGGTTTTTGAGAATTTCATACCAGCAAAAGTACTACCAGCCATGACTGAAATGGACAGAGATGGAATGACATACAGAAGACTGGCTCTGAGGGCAAAGCCACAGACGCAGAGGTCTGGGCCAATGAGACATTCCCAGGCTAAAGCGGTAGGGCCGCCCCAGCAGTCCAGAGGACAGAGAATCAAGCCAGAGAGAATTATTCTCAGGCTCTGAAATCTAATGCAGTTTTCCCTGCTGGGTTATGAACTTGCTTTAGACCAGTGACTCCCTTATTCTTTCCATTTTCTCCCTTTCATAATGGCAATGTCTTTCCTATGCCTATCTTACCATTGTATCTTGGAAGCAAATAGCAACTTGTTTTCTAGGCTTCATAGCAGATGGGAAGAAATTTTGTTCAGGAGGGACTACACCCAGAGGCTCACTCATATCTGATTTAGATTATATAAAAGATGAAATTTGGAACTTTTTGAGTTGATTACATTTAGATGGGATTTTGGATTTAGAGTTGATGCTGGAAGGAGTTGAGGCTTTTGGAGATGTTGGGATGGGATGGATATATTTTGCACATGAGAAGAACAAAAATTTCAGGGGGCCAGAATTGTGAACTGTGTTAAATTGTGTCCCTAAAATTGTGTGCCCCTGGTACCTGTGAATTGCCCTTACTTGGAAATAGGGTCTTTGCAGATATAAACAAGTTAAGATGAGGTCATTAGGGTAAGCCATGATCCAATGTGACTGGTGTCCTTAAGAGTTAAAGATCATATAAAAACAGAGACACATAGGGAGAACACAATGTGACATCAGAGTCAGAGACTGGAGTAATACAACCGCAAGCCCAGGAACACCAAGGACTGAGCTAGAAAAAGGCCAGAAAAGATTCTACCCAGAGTCTCTGAGGGAGCATGGCCTAGTTAATACCTTAATTTTAGACTTCTAGCCTCCAGACTGAGAGAATAAATTTCTGTTGTTCTAGCCAACCAATTTGTGGTACTTTGTTACAGTAACCTAGGAAACTAAAACACCTCTTAATACTAGCTAATATCTATTTAAGACTTAGTACATACCAGGCATGGTATTAAGTGCTTTACACCGGTGACTGCACTTAAATCTCACCACAACCCCATGAGGAAAAGAAATAACTTTCTACTAAACCACTGTTAACCACTACACTAAACTTTCTCTTATGTACCATGTGTTATATAATTTGTCCGGTCTTTGTAACAGGTTCCTGGCACAGAGCTTCTAAAACCCCTGGAATTTTCCAAGTGATATAAATAGCTTTATTATTCATAAGACCCTGGGATCACACCTTAGTTTCTGTTAGTCAGATGGTTCAATATGTGGGCTAGTTACCAGAAGAACAAACAATATGATTAGAGGGCTAGGGCTCTGAACAAGCCCAACCTCTGGGGAAGGGAGGGGGCCTGAACACTGAGTTATCAATTATGCCTACATATGAAACCCTAATAAAAACTCTTGAAGCTCAATGCTGCTTCCTAATCTGTGAACACACTGATATGCTAGAAGGTTGATGTGCCCCAATTCCATGGAATGAGGGCACAGAAGTTCTGCAACTGATATTCTCCCAGGCCTCACCCTAAGTGTCTCTTCATTTGGCTGTCCCTGATTTGTTATCTTTTATAATAAGCCTGTAATAATAAGAACAGCACTTTCATGAGTTCTGTGAGTTGTTCCAGTGAATTGTCAAACCTGAAGGGGATTGTGGGAACTCCTCAAATTTGTAGCCAGCTGGTCAGAAGTATGGGTGGCCTGGGGATCTGACTTGAGACCAGCATCTGAAATGGGGCAAGTCTTGTTGGAGGCCATGCTCTCATAAACTTGTGGAGTCTGACTCTAACTCTGGATGGTTGGTGTCAGAACTGAATTGAAATACATCGGATGCCATCAGAATAGCTGGGGTTAAAACAGAATACCATAATTGAAAGTCCTATAGAAGCTCAGTATACTCAATAGTAAGTATCAAATACAAAAACATGGCCGGGCACGGTGGCTCATGCCTGTAATCCCAGCATTTTGGGAGGCCGAGGTGGGCAGATCACTTGAGGTCAGAAGTTTGAGATCAGCCTGGCCAACATGGCGAAACCCTGTCTCTACTAAAAATACAAAAAAAACTTAGCCAGGCATGGTGGCAGGTGCCTGTAATCCCAGCTACTCAGGAGGCTGAGGCAGGAGAATCACTTGAACCTGTGAGGCAGAGGTTGCAGTGAGCTGAGACTGTGCCATTGCATTCCAGCCTGGGCAACAGAGCAAGACTCCATCTCACAAAAAAAAAAAGTACTATACAAGATACAAGTCACTTGGTCCTTCAGATCTTTGACTTTCATATAACCACTCTTTCATACATTATACATTAATCAACATAAACTTTTTCTCATCTGTAGAATTGGGCTTTTCATTATTTCTCTTAAAAATAATAATTTTGAGCTGATGAATGGTGACATGTCTATCAGGAAAAAGAGGTAAGGTACTTACTAGGTATTTGGGGATTGGGACTTATTTGCTCATGCAAGGCAAGGACACAATCCCCAGTTGGAGGACCCATGGCCTGCTTTAATCACTCCTCACTGACCCCATATATAGCAAGCACCAATTGCACTGTGGGCAGGCAGTGGTTGAGGGAGTTTTACCAGAGTTTACGTATATGTGTTTAGAGGAAGTATGTCCAATTCCTTGACTCATGAAATAATAGTTCATTTTCCCAAAAAATGTTACGTGAACTAGGCCCTATAAATGACTGAAATACATTTTAAAGCCAACATATTTAGTACAAAACCAATTCAAACAGAAAGTGAGTTTCATGATGATTTTTTAACGTCTCATCTCTAACTAGACTCTAAGCTCCTTGAAAGCAGGAACTATACTTATAGCTATCTCTAGCTCAAAAACCAACTCATCTGGATAGAAAAGGAAGAGCAGATTCAGAGCACACAATTTGTTTAGCTTCGTTAACACATGTTTTGGTGACTTCTACATACTAGGCCAATGCTAGAAATATAGAAACATCAAATTCTGGTGTAATGGAAGGCAGAAATCTTAGAGAGAACACAGATTAAATTCTTTATCTTGGATTAATTACTTAATCTCTTTGTCTCATCTTCTTTAATTGTCAAATGAGGATGAATAAAGTCATTTAGTGGCATAGATTGAAAAGATTAAACAAATAGCATGCGTGGCCAAAAGAACAATACTAAATAAATGGTAACCATTATTATTATTACCATCATCATCATCATCAATACCGTATTTCAAATTTCAAGAGTGCATGCAGTCACAAAATGACAAATGTTATATAATTCCTCTTACATGAGGTTCCTATTTAGTCAAATTCAGAGATAGAAAGTAAGAGTAGTGGTTGCAGGAGTTGGAGGAAGCGGAAAACGGGGAGTTATTGTTTAGTGGGTACAGTTTTAATTGGGGAAGATGAAAGCAACCTGGAGGTGGATGGTGGTGACGGTTGCATAATAAAGTGAATGTACTTAATGACACAGAACTGTACATTTAAAAATGGTTAAAATAGGCACAGCACTTTGGGTGGCCGAGGTAAGAAGATCACTTTGGCCCAGGAGTTCAAGACTAGCCTAGGCAACATAGCAAGACACCATTTCTACCAAAAAAAAAAAAAAAGATGAAATAATAAATTTTGTTATATATATATATTTTATGACACACGACACAAAAATTCAATAAGGCATGGCTAAATGCTCACAGCAAAAAAAAAAAAAAAAAAAAAAAAAGGCTAGGGGCCAGGTGCAGTGGCTTATCCTATAATCCCAGCACTTTGGGAAGCCAAGCTGGGCAGACCACTTGAGGCCAGGAGTTCAAGACTAACCTGGCCAACATGGCAAAATCCTATCTCTACTAAAAATACAAAATATATATATATATGTGTGTGTATATATATACGTGTATATATATGTATATATATGTGTATATATATGTATGTGTATATATATATGTGTGTGTGTGTATATATATATATAAGCCAGGTGTGGTAGCAGGCACCTGTAGTCCCAGCTATTCAGGAGGCTAAGGCAGGAGAATTGCTTAAACCCGGGAGGCAGAGGTTGCAGTGAGCCGAGATTGCGCCACTGAACTCCAGCCTCAGTGACAGAGCAAGACTCCGTCTCAAAAAAAAAAAAAGCTAGGGAACAAAAGGACTGGAGATTGACATCATTAAGCAATTAAGCAATGATAAGTCTTGAGAGAGCAGAACCATCTACAGATGTCATGAAGAGATAAATAATCTTAAACTGGCAGCATTAAGTCAAAGAGATACACCTATATCTGGTTTTAGGAAACATTATTTGCATCATTCTAACATACCTTTATGTGGAATACAGAAAAGGAAGAAGACAAGGAGAAAGTGAGGGAAGGGAAGGAAGAGAAAGAAGAAAAGGAAACAAGGGAAGGGAAGAAGAAGAAAGACAAAACATGAAGGAATTAAAGAAAGAAAGGAAAAGAGAAAAAGAAATACTGCAAATATGAAACAACTGCTTTAAATTACTTGGTGCTTTGCCATAAAAATGGACAATAAAAGTGATAAAGTGATATTGGTGAAGATAGGCAAAGAAATATTCTTTTGCAAAAGTTAAACAAAATCAATCACTGGATTTCCTCAAAATTTTTAGATTTTATAGTTATATACTTGCAGCTATATAAGCACCTTTACTTGCATATAGGAAAAAAAACCCTTGAAACAACTATTACTATACTAACTCTTTAGAACATGAGGCTTCCTGGGAATGCACCTTCTATAACACTGCAAAAGAGACTGTATGAAGACATATCACAGTGCTAAGGGGAAGATGACATTATGCCAAGGAACTCTACAGAAGTACTGCTTAGAAAATCCAGACACCTGACACCCTAAAGCCTTTTTTCACTTGGGTATTACAGTCCACCAACAACTAGGTTGGTGGGTTTGGAGGCAGATTTTCATTTCTGGAAAGCGGTAATTCAAACACTCAAGAAGAGTCCTAGGCAGGTAACCTAAACAGAAAGTGAGAATGGAAACCGACATTGCATAATGGGACTGTATGATGCAGTCATTTTTCAAAGGATACTTTTGTTGAGATGAACAATCCTGGATTTCTGATGAGAGGGTAATAGGGAAAACTGCAGAAGATCCTGCTCCACATGAAATGATCTCTTTCATGAAGTGTATACATTTACATTATTGTACTATATTGTATTATAATTTATTTGTATGTCTGATTCCTCTACTAGATTATGAGTCTTGTGGGCTGAGGTTGCTTCATGTTTATTTCCTTATCCCCTAACCTGAATTTTCTGAGAATTAGTCCTAAATTCCTGTTGGATAAAATCCTGGGAGGTTTTGAAATGGGCAAAAGAGATTACTGCATAGTCTATCAGTGGAATCTGGAGACTTCCAGGATTACCTGATTGTATGGAGATGTGTTACTTGGTCTGTCTTTAATTAGGCTATTTCACAGCTTTGTCAAGAAATATCTCAACTTGTTGAAAACTCATAGTAATGCAAATAATTCCTGTCCATTGAAATGCAAACTGTGCCCAGGTAATAAAATTGGTAACTGTCCTATGGTATTGACGAGTTTTGTCACCATTTGTGAATTAAGTTCAGCATTTCCTGACAATAAATATATGGTACTTTGGGTCCTCTCTGAGCCATCTTTGTACTATCTTTCTGTTTCCCACATGGATTAACAAGTTAAAATTTTGTTCATTCTATATTTGTGTGAAAGTCATGACTTTATCTTTTTTTTTTTTTTTAAGGAAAATTATCCCTCAATCATCCCTAACAAGTGTTAAGTTTCATTTAGGGCAGGGACTGTATCTTCCAATATATTGTAAAACTAGATTTGGAAAAGGCCTAGGTTTAATCCCTGCTCAGTAAGTACTGATTGCATATGATGCCAGCTAATTTCCAGTGCCATCTTTAATTCTCAATGGTTCATATATCATATATTAGATGGGATTAATTCCTGCCTTGCCAACTTTCAAAGACCTGTTGTGAGAATCAGATAAAAACATTTGGGTAATCTATAAAGCTCCCTGGTCTGTCACTTGCAAGGCCATCAAAGTGGTTTTCCTACAACACCCAAGGGATAGTCTTTGTTTTCTGCTTAAAACCCTTCACTGACTCCTCTTGCCTACAGAATGACATTTAAATTCCTCAGTACGGTACAAAAATCATCCTCGGATGATCCAGCCCTTGCCTACTCTCTAGCCTCACCTCTAGTCAGCTTTTCTTAACCTTAATACACAGCAGTAATAAACAATTTATACAGTTCCAAACACTGCATATGCTGATTCCTTCCATCTCGATCGCCCCCTCTTTCACCTCCTCAGCCGACCTAAAAAATTTCTACTCATCCTTTAAAACCTAATTCGCATAGAATAGAGGCTTTCCTCATACTCTCAGACAAAATCATTATCTCTTCCATGAAGTGTATACGTTTATATTGTTATGCTATACTATATTATAATTTATTTGCGTCTGATTCCTCTACTAGATTATGAGCCTTGAGGGGTAATGTTGCTTCATGTTTATTTCTTTATCCCCTATATCTAACACATGGTGAGTGCTAAATACTGAATAGCTGAAATGAAATGTAAGGGATTAGTGATTACTGTATCTCCACTTTCCCTATAGCAACTAGCATAGAGTTAAGCATACACTAGTATTTAGTAAATAATCTCCAATTACTATCATTTCTTATAATTATTACTATTAAACCCTAATTCAGGGTGGAGGCTAGAAAAGGGTGTGATGCTAATGCAAAGGTAAATTGACTGATAATCAAACACTCAGGTCAATCTACTGGACACTTTTTTATAAATAACTTAATTCTCACAATAAACCCAATGATACAGGTATTAATATTCTCATTTTACAGGCGAATAAACTTGAGGTACAAATAATTTAACTAGTGTGCAGTCATAGAGCTGGTAGTAAACAGCACAATTTCTGTTGTAAGGTTTACGTGCATTTGCTGTTTCTGGGGTTTACCAGCACTTTCATACCCTCCATTTCATTTGGCCCTCACAATTCTGTAGGGTACATAGGACAAATGTCAGTTGTCCCTTTATTACAAATGAAGAAAATAAGATTTAGAGAGTTTATATGACTTGTAAAGGTCACACAGCTAGTAATCACTGGATTTAGGATTAGAATATCTTGGTTATGTGACCCTAAATCTTACACTTTTTCCAGAGGGCAGTTTCTCTTGGCAATAAGAGATTACTTAAAGGTCATTCATAAAACTGAAAGAACAGACAAATTCAATTAAAATAAAACAAAACAAGGGTGCTATTTAAAGGATCAGATTCCAAATTTTTTAATCAAAACAATTTCATTAATAATCCGCTTTTAACTTTATCTGTGCACCTTCCAACACACACAGAGCTTTAATGCAAGTTCACACGAGAACCTGGGTAGGAGGTTCATTACTTGCATTTTCTAAGACACATACTTCACTCTTTGTATATATGTCATACTCAATATCCAGGGATAGGTCCCCAAAGTGAGAAGTGAGCAAGGAGGCAGTCATATAGTTTGCCTGAAACCAAATAAAAAGCTTCTATTTTTATATCTGAGATATGTACAAATATTGATGACTTTCCCAATTTACCCAATCAACATTTATTATGTGCCAGTCCCTGCGCTAGGGAATATAAAGACAGACAGGACTAGAACCATGTTATATGAGAAAGACAAGCAAATACATTAACGATTAACAGAATGTAGTATATAGCTACCATAGGTATGTTAAAAGTAGTGACCAATTCCATCCAAAGGAATTGAAGAGGCTTCACACAGGAGGTGACTTTTCAATCAGAACTTGGAGAATGCATCATACCCCAGAGAGGAAAGTTTAGTGTGGGGAAAAGAAAGAGATCAGCGTGTTAATGTGTCTATATAGAAGGAAGTAGACGTAAGAGACTCCATTTAGTTCTGTATTTGAAATGCTGTTAATCTGTGACCCTACCCCCAACTTTGTCCTTGCAAGAGACATGTGCGAAGGTGATTTAAGGTTAAAAGGATATTGGGCTGTGCAGGATGTGTCTTTGTTAAACAAGTACCTGAAAGAGGCTTGATGGTTAAAAATCCTGCCCGTCCCTGGGCAATGTAACATCTCGGTGTAAAACCCATTGTGTGCCTTGTTTACTGAGTAAGGAGAAACCGCCTTTAGGAATAAGGTGGGGCTTGCTGGAGCAATACTGCTAAAAGGTTTATGGAGATGTTTGCATATGCATCTCAAGGCACAGCATTTTCCTTTAAACTTACTCTTGTTACAAGGATTTTTGTTCTTATGTCTTACTGCTGATTTCCTCCCTACAATGATCCTATTTTCTAGCTACTCCCCTATCGTTTAGATGGTAAAGATAATTATCAATAAATACTAAGGGAATTCAGAGGCCGGTGCCAGTGTGGGTCCTCTGAAAACACAGCACTGGTCCCCTGGGTCCTGCTTTTCTTTCTCTATACTTTGTCTCTGTGTATTATTTCCTTTTCTCAAGTCTCTCGTCCCACCTAACGAGAAGCACCCACAGGTGTGGAGGGGCAGGCCACCCCTTCAGTTTAGTCAATTCTAAGTAAAGGAAAGTGGAAAAGTAATAAGTAGTAAAAGGGCTTGTATGATGGCCTATGGAAAATGACAGGTGGTTCAAGAATAGGATCTACGGCAAGAAGCAGTGACTGAATTAGAAAACTGGGCTGCAATCAGATGATGAAGAATTTTAAATGCCATTCTAAAACGCCAGGCAGACTAGCGGTTTTCAAGCCTTTTTTGGTCAAAGAACCATCTTCAAACAAATTGTTAGGTAAAATACAACAATAATAAAGACAGAGCTTATCTGGTGAAAGGGGAGCAAGGAGGCAGAGTCCACCCTGCCTCACCCTGAACCTCCTGGTATCCCTGCACAGAAGCCTTAAGTGGTGTTACCATTCAATGTGTGGTCTTCATCAGCAAAATGTTTGTTTCCTGTTTGCAAAAAGTACAGAATTTAGAGTAAATACTTGGAAACTTCCTATAGCAATTTAACAGAATAATTTTATGACATTAAATCTAATAAGATTTTGAGGTTTACACTTCAACTTTTCAAAAATTTCATCTTTCTAGTAATTTATTTTTATTACACTTACAAAATTATTAGTCTGAGACAAACAGAAAATAAAACTGCCCTTTCACCACATATCATTTAAGGGATGATGAATGCACTAGAATTTCTGCAAATGATGAGATTTGTAACTTAGAAAGTTAGAAAAATAACTGTAGTGGCTGTTTAGAGGGAAAAGACCAACTAGCAAATATAAAACATAAGCAATATGAAAAAAAAAGAAAACTTCAGATGACATAAGGATTACTTCTGTAAATGTTTAGCATCTGGCAAACAATGAATAAAGACTTTTAAGCTCACAGAAAAAGGCGAAAGTAGTCAAGACAGGCTTAGATATGGAAGTAGATTTTTAGAAAGATATTAAGCCATCAAGGTCCAGACTCAAATTCATTTAGTCAACAAATATTAATATTATTTATTATATATGTTACATTATTTACTGAAATACCTACTTAAATACTAGGTGCTTGGAATACAATATTGAACAGAAGACATGGTCCCTGCTATTCTGACATATATTAATCAACCCAAAAATACAAATATGGCTTCATTTAAAAACTATTATAAGTACCACAAAGAAAAGTCACAAGGTACTATGAAATGTGCAACATGGAGATTAAATAGATTCTGGGAGATTAAGGAAGGATTCCCTAAGGAAGCTATGTCTCCGTTGAAATCTAAACAATGAATAGACAAGGAAGGGGAGAGAGCATTCTAGGCAGAAGGAACAATCATAAGAAAAAACCCTGAGGTGGGATAGGGCATGACTAGCCCACAGAACTGAAAGGCTGATGCATAGAAAGCAGATAGTTCTGCATTCCCCATCCCCCACCAACACTCTCACCACAGATCATGTTAGCTCTGCTGGTTTAAAATCCTTCAGTGGCTTTCCATTGCACTGATATACAAATGACATTTTCCCTTGTGGTCTACATGACATGAAGCCTGCCTTCTGAGCCTCATAGGGTGCCATAATCCCCTAGCTAAGTTCCAGTCACATTGGCTCCCTTTTTGATTCTTGAATATATGAGGCTCTTTCCTGTCTGAGACTTGCCACATGCTGTTTGCTGTGCCTGGGAGTGTCTTCCTCTGACTTTTGGTTTATTTTTTCTCAGCTAAAAAATCACCTCCTCGTAGAGCACTCCCCAGCTGCCCTTCCATGGTCACTCTGTTCAAATTTAATGTAAAAATTATATTATTGAGTCTTTGATTTTAAAAGAAAGGAAATTCTGACACAGGCTACAACACAGATGAACCTTGAAGACATGCTGAGTGATACAAGCCAGTGACAAGAGGGAAAACATTGTATGATTCCACTCATATGAAGTTGGAGAATTATAGTCAAATTCATAGAGACAGAAAGTAGAATGGTGGTTGCCAGGAGCTGGAGGGAGGGAGGAATGTATGCCATGGGTGCAACTAGCTGGGGCCTATGTCGCAAATGGTAAAGAAATTTACCAAGACAGTTACAGGTAAATAAAGGCAGATTTGGCTGGGCGCAGTGGCTCATGTCTGTAATCCTAGCACTTTGGGAAGCTGAGGCGGGCAGATGATGAGGTCAGGAGTTCGAGAGCAGTCTGGCCAACATAGTAAAACCCCATCTCTACTAAAAATACAAAAAATTAGCCGGGCATGGTGGTGTGCACCTGTAATCCTAGCTACTCAGGAGGCTGAGGCAGGAGAATCCTGTGAACCCTGGAGGCAGAGGTTGCAGTGAGCTGATGAGCTGAGACTGGGCCACTGCACTCCTGCCAGGGCAACAGTGCAAGACTCTGTCTCAACAAAAAAAAAGGCAGATTTATTAGAGAAAGTATGAAAATATGTTGCAAGGGTGCAACAGGCAGCACAGCAGAGAAGGTGCTGTCTACAAACAGGCAAGGACTGGAGGGAAGTTTTACAGGGGGCTATGAGGACTAGAGGGGGCTATGAGACAAGGTAGTTGTGCCAGTGGTTGGTTGTGATTAGTTGTCTCTCGTAACAATTGTTCATTGTTCTCCCCTACCTATGGCTCCTTCCTCATTGCTGCTTACTTACTGGGACTCCACAAGGTATAATTATTGTTTAATGGATAGAGTTTCAGTTTAACAAAATGAAGCAAGTTCTGGAGATGGATGGTGATGATGGTTGCGCAGCAATGTGACTATACTTAGTACTGTTAAAAATGGTTGGAATGGTAAATTTTACGTTACATATATTTTACCACAATTTAAAAAATAATTAAAGAAAACATTCTATAAGCTACATTAAGACAAGCAGGAAGCATATAAAGAATGTAAGGAGCCAAGCACAGTGGCTCACGCCTGTAATCCCAGCACTTTGGGAGGCTGAGGTGGGAGGATCACTTAAGCCTAGGAGTTCAAGATCAGCCCTGGCAACATGGTGAGACCCCATTTCTACAAAATTAAAAAAAAAAATTAGCTGGGTGTGGTGGTGCGCACCTGTGGTTCTAGCTACTCAGGAGGCTGCAGTGAGCCATGATCACGTCACTGCACTCAAGCCTGGGTGACAGAGCAAGATCCTGACTCAGGAAAAAAAAAAAAAAGGAATGTAGGGAGAATAGTATAATCATCAGACTTAAAATTTTAAATATTTAACCCTGAAAGCAACATGGAAAATGACTGAAGGGGACCCACAGCAGTTGCAGGCAAAGTGTTTGGATGCAACTATTAGCAATTCAGAAGAGAGATGATAGAAGCTTGGACTAGGTTGGTGGCAGTTAAGATTCATTCATTCAGAGGCCAAGATAGGTGGATCACCTGAGGTCAGGAGTTTGAAACCAGATCAACACAGTGAAACCCTATCTCTAATAAAAACACAAAAACTAGCCAGGCATGATGGCACATGCCTGTAATCCCAGCTACTTGGGAGGCTGAGGCAGGAGAATCGCTTAAACCCAGGAGGTGGAGGTTGCAGTGAGCCAAGATTGTGCCATTGCACTCCAGCCTAGGCAACAAGAGCAAAACTCCAACCCTCTACCAAAAAAAAAAAAATTCATTCATTCATTTAACTTTTTAATGAATGCCATTATATGCCATGCACTGTGATAGGAGTCAGATGTAAGAATAAGATTGGCAATGCGGCACTATTCACAATAGCAAAGACTTGGAACCAACCCAAATGTCCATCAATGACAGACTAGATTAAGAAAATGTCACACATATACTCTATGGAACACTATGTAGCCATGAAAAAGGATGAGTTCATGTCCTTTGTAGGGATATGGATGAAGCTGGAAACCATCATTCTCAGCAAACTATCACAAGGACAGAAAACCAAACACCGCATGCTCTCACTCATAGGTGGGAATTGAACAATGAGAACATTTGGACACAGGGAGGAGAACATCACACACCAGGGCCTGTCGGAGGGTGGTGGGGTGGGGGAGGGATAGCATTAGGAGAAATACCTAATATAAATGATGAGTTAATGGGTGCAGCAAACCAACATGGCACATGTATACAAATGTAACAAACCTACACGTTGTGCACATGCACCCTAGAACTTAAAGTATAATTAAAAAAAAAAGACCCCTGCCCTCATGTCCTCATGGAATTTAACAAGTAAGCAAATAAATAATTACATATTGTGATTAAGTGTTATAATAGAATAAACAGAGTGACTGTGGAAGGGCAGTCAGTATGGCCTCTATGAGGAGGTAATGTTTAAGAATGAATCAAGGCTGGGCGTGGTGGCTCAAGCCTGTAATCCCAGCACTTTGGGAGGCCAAGATGGGTGAATCACGAGGTCAGGCGATCGAGACCATCCTGGCTAACACGGTGAAACCCCATCTCTACTAAAAATACAAAAAATTAGCCGGGCTTGGTGGCGGGCACCTGTAGTCCCAGCTACTCGGGAGGCTGAGGCAGGAGAATGGCGTCAACCTGGGAGGCGGAGCTTGCAGTGAGCCGAGATCGCGCCACTGCACTCCAGCCTGGGCGACAGAGTGAGACTCCTTCTCAAAAAAAAAAAAAATGAATCAAAAGTCAGGGGAAGACGCTTCCAGGCAGATGAAACAGTATGTGCCAAGTCTGAGAGACAGGAAAGAGCTTCATATCTTCAGGAAACGAGACGGGAGCCAATGTAACTAGAACTTAGCTAGGGGATGGTGGCACTACGTGAGGCTAAGAAGGTAGTCTCCATATCATGTAGACCACAAGGAAAAATATCATTTGTATATCCAAAGCAATGGAAAGCTACTGAAGGATTTTAGGCAGAGATAATATGATCTGTGGTGACCACATTGGTGGAGGATAGGGTACAAAAGTAAACAAACGAAAGCCATTTAGGGGGTTGATATAATGGTCCAAAAGAAGAACTATGGTGGTCTAGACTAGAATAAAGGAAGTGGTGATGGGGAGGGGTGGAAAGATTCATTAGTTATTTAGGATATAGTCCTAAGGGGTATCAGCAATGAACTAAAAATGGAGAAAAGATAATTTAACAAATGATTCCCAGCCAGGCACCAACCCAGCACTTCAGGAGGCTGAGGTGGGAGGATCACTGGAGCCCAGGAGTTCAAGACTAGCTTGGGCAAGATGGCAAGACCCTATCCCTATAAAACAAAAATTTAAAAATTAGCTGGGTTCCATAGCACACGCCTGTAGTCTTACCTACTCAGAAAGATGAGGGAAGAGGATCCCCTGAGCCCGGGAGTTCAAGGCAGCAGTGAGCTATGATCGCATCACTGCACTCCAGCCTGAGCAACAAAGCAAGACCCTATTTCTTAAAAAAAAAAAAAAAAAAAATTAAAGAAACGATTCCCAGTTTTTAGGCCTGAACAAATAGATCAATTAGGGGGCTGTTCACTGAAACTGGCAACAATGAGTAAGTATCAGAATTACTTAAAGAGCTTTTAGAAAATATTAATTCCTATGTTCTATCCCCTTAGAGATCCCAATTCAATATAATTTTTTTGGCACATGGTACCTTTTTCTCTTTCCAGTTATTTCGATAAATGTAGACAGTTTATTGGCATAAGTTAGTACAGAATAATAGAATAAAATATTCCACTTCAAATAATACCCTTTGCTGTTGTTGTTGTTGTAACAGTTATTTTTATTCTATCAGGATCTTCACACTTGAAGATTTCTTGTACCCTATCTCTTTTTTCTTTTTTTTTCATTATACTTTCAGTTCTAGAGTACATGTGCACAATATGCAGGTTTGTTACATATGCATACTTGTGCCATGTTGGTGTGCTGTACCCATTAACTCGTCATTTACATTAGGTATATCTCCTAATGCTATCCCTCCCCTCTCCGCCCTCCCCACAGTAGGCCCTGGTGTGTGTGATGTTCCCCTTCCTGTGTCCAAGTGATCTCATTGTTCAATTCCCACCTATGAGTGAGAACATGCAGTGTTTGGTTTTTTGTTCTTGTGATAGTTTGCTGAGAATGATGGTTTCCAGATGCATCCATGTCCCTACAAAGGACACAAACTCATCCTTTTTATGGCTGTATAGTATTCCATGGTGTATAGGCACATGATACTTTTAATTTTAAAAATATCTCCAGGTGATTCTGATATTCAACAAGGTTTAGGATTCTGCTACAGACAAAGTTAACCAGAGTAGATTATTATTGCTTGCAAATTAAAGAACCTCATATGATTAGAAATTGGTTTGTGGGAGTGGCACAAATGATAGTCCCTAAAACACAGAATTGACTGGATCAAAGTTGAGAACAGAACAGTACAGAATTCTATATACCATGTTGAGAGGTTGGCCACCTTTATAAAGTGCTATGAGACAGCTGATCAAACTGTGGTCTATTTTGTACCGCGATTCACTATTACTAGGACTTGGCATGTTTTTGACACTATATACATAAGAGACTGAGGCAGAAAAAGTTCCTATGACATCCACCTAGTATACATTCTGGCAAATGCATCTATCAACAGACTGCAGTTTGTCAGTCACATCAAATGAGTCAACTAAATTATGCACATCATTTTATGAAGAAATGGGTTTTAATTAAATCTCAAAGAAATAACATCTAAACTTATTCTAATTTTATTATAACTTTTAAAAAATAAACGTTTTCTATTAGAACAGTTTTAGATTTAGAGAAAAACTGCAGATAGTTCCCAAACCCTGTATTATTTCCCCTATTACTAACATTTTACATTAGTATGGTATATTTGTTACAATTAATGAACCAATATTGATACCTTATTAACTAAAGTCCACACTTTATTCAGACTTCCTTAATGATTACTTAAGATTACCTTTCTGTGACAGGACCCCCATCCAGTATACTATGCTACATTATGTTTAGTCACTATGTCTTCTTAGCCTCTTCTTGGCTGACCCTTTCTCAGACTTTCCTTGTTTGATTGATGACTTTAACAGTTTTGTGGAGTATTAGAAATTTTATAGGCCGGGCACGGTGGCTCACGCCCATAATCCCAGCACTTTGGGAGGCAGAGGCAGGTGGATCACGAGGTCAGGAGCTCGAGAACAGCCCGGTCAATATAGTGAAACCCGGTCTCCACTAAAAATACAAAAAATTAGCCGGGCATGGTGGTGGGCACCTGTAATCCTAGCTACTCGGGAGGCTGAGGCAGGAGAATCGCTTGAACTGGGAGGTGGAAGTTACAGCGAGCTGAGGTCACACACACTGCACACCAGCCGGGGTGACAGTGTGAGACTCAGTCTCTAAAAAAAAAAAAAAAGAAAGAAATTTTATAAAACGTACCTCAGTTGGGATTATCTGATGTTTTCTCATGATTAGACTCAGGTTATGGCTTTTGGGGAGGAAGAGAGCTTAGGTAAAGTTATTACACCTGTCACCTAAATAGTAAAACCCACTGAGGGAAGAAACCATATCTTTTTTGTTTGTTTGTTTTTGAGACGGAGTCTTACTGTGTCGCCCAGGCTGGAGTGCAGTGGTGCGATCTCGGCTCTGCCTCCCAGGTTCACACCATTCTCCTGCCTCAGCCTCCTGAGTAGCTGGGACTACAGGCGCCCGCCACCACGTCTGGCTAATTTCTTTTTTTTTTTTTTTTTTTTTTTTTTATAGAGACGGGGTTTCACTGTGTTAGCCAGGATGGTCTCCATCTCCTGACCTTGTGATCCGCCCGCCTCAGCCTCCCAAAGTGCACCTTTTTATCCTTAGTATGTAGCTGGTAAAGGTTGAAAAGTAGAAAGTGGATGCAAACCAAAGGTTGAAGGGGTACAGAAATGTTACAATTTATTAAAATATGAGCACTGATCCTCACAAGGAATCCAGTCATATATATGCTCGAATTAAAAAATAATTATGACTCTGATTTGCTAAACCATTTCATTCCTCTATCCAGGGATCTTTTGTTTGCCTATATTGTTTGGTGAGATAGAAGATATATTCAGACTAAAAATATATGTGTCAATTCCTGCAAGTAAACCTTGCCTCCTGTACTGATAAAGTCTCAGAATTATAGAACACTGCTGTGGGCCACATACATGGTGAAATGAAAAGAAGACTGTGGTTGAAGTCAGGCTGGTCTGGGCTTGAAACCAAGTCCTATTACTTATAAACTGCATAATCTTGGCCAGCTATCTCTAAGTCTCAATTTCTTTATGTATAAAATAGAGGTGATAATACCTACATGCAGGTGGGTAAAAACATGTTTATATGTTTCAACATATCTGACAGATACTAAAAAAAGGTTATTTCCTTTCTTAGTAGAGTACATTATATAGAGTAGGTCTGCTTTAAATACATTTTGGAATAAGGTAACATATGTATAAACAAACAAACACAGAAGATGCTGATTGTTACTTTCACAAATTGGATAAATGAATTCTGAAACAATTTCACATGCCTTTTGTTTTTTCAAGCACCTAGTACATGTCTAATACGTGGCAGCTCCTCAAATGTTTGATGATTTTTCCATCAGATATCCAGGACCAAGAGTCAAGAGAACCAGATTCCGGTTTTTGGCCCTGGACAAACAATTGCCTTCTTTAGGCCTCAGTTTCTTTACTGAATAAATGACTTAACAGTTACAGAACTTGACAGTTAGAAGAGATCTTAGAAATCATTCACTGCAACTCCTTGCCCAAATCACAGAGTCAGTGAGTGGCAAACTGGGACTTGAATCAGGACTCTTAATCACCAAGCCATATTAACTCTTTCCACATACCATGCAGCTTATAAGGTCTCTTTCACCTTCTTGTCTATGAAATATTTGGGACTGAACCACTACTGTTCTTTAGAATATCATCCCATTCTGAAAAATCCAGTAAACTAGCAGGCTAAGTTTTTTCTTTATCAAAACCAGAAAGTATAGAAGAATAAACAAAATTGTCCCTATCAATCATAGTTACCTAAGAGTAACGATGACTATAGATAGCAGAAGATCAAAAGTCTTTCTATCATGTTAATATATCAAGTACTTAAATATGGAGATCTATTTTTAACAGTCCCTGATTATATCTTCTTCATAATTAAACGAAATTATAATCACTGGCCCACAAAACTGACAGACTGAATCGCTATTATTCCGAGATATCCGTATCTCTATCATCCTGGTATACCTTACTGTAACTTAGAGCAAAACTATTTTTTTTTAATATCCAATCATCTTCTCTTTTTAGGATTCCCATTTCATGTCTTTAGGGCCTTTCACACTGCTGACTATTCCTATCTTTTTGAAACTTACTGTTGTTCTCTTGGCATCCAAAACATCACTTTCTCCTGATTATGCTTATGGTATAGTGATTCAGAATATAGCTTACTGTACAACAGCACAGACTGCAGACTCAGACTGCCAGAGTTCAAATCCTGGCTCTACCACTTGCTATCCCTGTGATCTTTCACAGGTTACTTAACTTGGTGCTTGTTTAGTAAGTACTATAAAGGTATGTCTTGTTATTATTGTTCCTTAGTCTCTTCCTCTAGTGTTATATTCCACCTGGCAGATTCCACCCACTAAAAAGGGGTCTTTACCTCTTCCTATCTATCTGGAAGGGTTTCTTTCATCTCCTCACCCTCTATCTGGTGAATTCCTTCTCAATCTTTAAGATTCAGTAAGGCCAGGCATGGTGGCTTATGCCTGTAATTTCCAGCACTTTGGAAGGCCGAGGTGGGAGGATTACTTCGGGCTAGGAGTTTGAGAACAGCCTGACAACATAGCAAGACCCCTATTTTTTTTTTCTTTCTGCTCTTTTAAATAATTCCACATACAATCATTCCCAATTTTGAAAAGTTTTAAAAACTTATCTGGGCATGAGCACACACACACCTGCAATCCTAGCTACTTGGAAGGTTGAGGCAGGAGGATTACTTGAACTATGATCACAATACTGCACTCCAGCCTGGGCAACGGAGCAAAGTTTCTTTTTTTTTTTTTTTTGAGATGCAGTCTCACTCTGTCGCCCAGGCTGGAGGGCAGTGGCGCGATCTCCGCTCACTGCAAGCTCCGCCTTCCGGGTTCACACCATTCTCCTGCCTCAGCCTCCTGAGTAGCTGGGACTACAAGCGCCTGCCACCACGCCTGGCTAATTTTTTGTATTTTTAGTAGAGACGGGGTTTCACCGTGTTAACCAGTATGGTCTCGATCTCCTGATCTGTCCGCCTCAGTCTCCCAAAGTGCTGGGACTACAGGGGTGAGCCATCGCACCCGGCAAAACTCTGTCTCTTACAAAAACTTAAAAAATAAAAACATTCAGTTCAAATGTCATTCTCTCTCTCTGGAACCTTTCCAAATGTCACTTCCCTCCTTCTGCCTTGGCCATCAGTTGCTCCTGCCCTAGTGTTCCCATAGTACTTTGAATATGTTTCCACCATGCCAAGATTATTTTCATATTTTTTGCAGATACAGGATTTCACCAAGTTGCCCAGGCTGGTCTCAATCTCCTGGGCTCAAGAGATTTGACCACCCTGGCTTCCCAAAGTGCTGAATATATTTCAACCAGAACATAAGTTACATTAGACTGAATAGGCCACTTGAATCTGCCTATATAAAATCACTTTAGACTTACAAAAACAGAAATTTTATGATTCACTCTAATATTAGTGGTGAGTAAAAAATTTTATGATTCACCCTAATATTAGTATTTCTTTATACTTCTGCTATCCCCTCCCTCCCTGTATTATGCTCATAACAAGAGTGGAATGCTATCTATTCTTTAAAAATATACATATATTTGGGAGGCCAAGGCAGATCACATGGTCAGAAGTTTGAAACCAGCCTGACCAACATGGTGAAACCTCGTCTCTACTAAAAATACAAAAATTAGCCAGGTGTGGTGGCACATGCCTGTAATCCCAGCTTCTCAGGAGGCTGGGGCAGGAGAATTGCTTGAATCCAGGAGGTGGAGGTTGCAGTGAGCCGAGATCGCGCCACTGCACTCCAGCCTGGGAGACAAGAGTGAGACTCCGTCCCAAAAAACAAACAAAAAACACATATAATGAAAAGTTCAGATATATAAAAAGGCATAAAGAATAATTAATAGATACCCATATATCCACAACTCAGTTGAAAAATATTTACTAATTCAATTTAAGCTCCCTGTGTGCCCTTCTTTGCATTATTCCTGGTCTTTTCTCCCCAACTTACCCTTTGGAGACACCTATTATCCTTAATTTGGTATTTATAATTACCATGTAGTTCTTTATTACATAAGTATGCCTCCCTAAATAATACATGCATGTTAAGCTTTATATAAATGTGTTCTGCAACTCGCCTTTTTCATTCAACCCCTTATTTGTGAGATTTGCTCATGTTTCTATATAGATCTAGTTTACTCATTTCACTATTGTATGGAATTCTATTAAGTAAATATACCACAATATTTTCATTATTTTATTGACAGGCATTTAGATTAGTTCAAATTTTTGCCTGTAGCAATTTTGCATGAATATTTTTGAACATCCCTTTATGCATACATTGGAGAGTTTCCAAAGGGTATATACCGAGGAGTGGAACTGCCAGATTGCAGTTTATGTGCATTTTCATCTTAACAGATATTGTATAAGAATATATCAGAAACCAAGGGTGTATATAGCCAAAGAGCACAGGGGTTTTAAGAAGATGGAGAAGTAATGGTCCAGATATAGCAGTGGGTAAAAAAATACAGTTATCCTTACCTCTCTTCTTTGGGATGGGAGGGGTGCAGGAGAATGAGTCGCATTCATTTAAAAGGGCTACAGAGGAAGTAGTATGTTCTCCATGACCCAGGAGAGAGCCTGGCTTCCACTTAAGGCCAGGACACACAAAAAGACATCCAATAAAATGGTTAACAATGTAGGAAACAGGGAAACAGGAGTTTGAGAGAACAAGTGGAAGGAGCAAAAAAGCAGGGCTGTAAGAGAGTAAAAGGAAGCCAGGTCAGAACAAGAATAACATTACGGAAGACAGACTGTTTGATTCTGGGATAAAGATAACAGGTGATAAGTCTTGCTGGGTTTATCTGGCCATAAGGTTATCAAAAGGTTTCAGGGCCCCCCAGTCCTTTGGATACCAATTTCCAGGGATGATCAGGTTCCTACATAAAATCATATTTGCATATGATCTACACACATCCTCCTATACATTTTAACATCTCTAGATTATTTATAAAATCTAACACAATACAAGTGCTATGTAAATAGTTGTTATACTATTGTTTAGGGAATAATGACAAGAAAAAAGTCTGTACATGTTCAGTACAGATGCAACCATCCCTTTTTTTTCCATATTTTCAATCCATAGTTAGTTGAATACACAGATACAGAACCCATGGATACAGAGGGCCAAATGTAATTAGTTCTAGCAGTTTACTGGTGGCTAGAGAATTAACACTAAGGCCTTGCAATGCTGTGGTTAAATTCCCTCATTCACAGATGGGGAGAGAAAGACCCAATATTTGAGTGCCTGATATGTGACCAACATTATGTAAAGTACTTTGTACTTTATCTTAGTTAAACCTTACAGCTACATCTTCCTTCATTTTATAAACGACAAAGTAAAAGTGATCTGCCAGGGTTCTGCAGTTAATTTTTAGTGACCCTGAGGAACTCAGGTTTCCTTTCAAATCTTAATCAGTATGGTGGAATGAAAAAGACAGAATTTGAAATTAGAGCTTCTTTGGTCACTTTCTACCAGTGAGATCTTGTATGTTTCTTAACCTCACTAAGCCTATCAATCAAATAAGATTATTGCAAAGATTAACCTACAACTACAAAACAAATCTTAGATTTTTTTAACCTAAAATTGATCTACACAGGAACTTATTTTCAAGCGTGGAATTTCTTATTTGGCTTATTGCAAACAAAAATTTGAAGTTCCTGAATTGATGCCTATATATTTTACAGATAGTAAACTGAGGTAGGAAAAGAGGACATCCAATGTGTGGCTCCCTAATGTATCCGGAATCAACTCCAAACTGCATCACAGTTTCGGATCTTTAATACCAAGGCCCCAGCCCATCTCTCTAGCCATATTTCCTACTATTAACTTACACAAATACAATACTCAAACCTGTGGTAGCTGTTAATTTTTAACAATGATACCATATCCTATGCTTTCCCTATTTTATACCTCTACCTAAATTATTTACTCTATTGAAATTTGTTCATGGCCCAAGTAAAATTCATTTTGAAAATGAAGCCCAACCTTGTTTCCAAATGTTTAGAAATGACAGCTCCCTCTGCTGAATTGCTTTATCACTTTGCTACTGCCTCTCTTAAGAGTACTCACTATGTTCTATTTTATAATTTAGGTAAGCATGTAAAAGGTTTATTTCAGCTAGCAGAGCATAAGCCCCTTAAAGGAAGGAAGAAAGGAACTAACATTTACTTTGTATCTATGAATCACTAATTGCTTTTCTTGTGATTTTATGTGTATGGTATGTATGTATATATTTTTTCATGTAATATTTGTGATATCCTATGAAGTACAATTTTTTTTACAGATAAGGACACTGAGCTCACAGAGGCTAAATAATTTGTTTACAGTCATAAAGTTAGTAAATGACAGAGTCTAGATCTGAATTTTGGTGTTCCTAACTCCAAAGCCTAGGCTCTTTCCACTATATTCTGTCTAGAAAACCATGGGTATATCTCCTCACTGCTTTATCTGATTGATCCCTACCCACCCACTAATGATCATCAGAGGAGAAAACCTCCACTGCCCTTTGTCATTAAGTATTAGCAGAAAGGATTCAATATGAGGTATGTGCCCTCCCACTTTCCAAGACTAAGAACAGACTCTTCGGAGCAAACAGAATGGTTAATATGAGTCCTAAATAAAGATAAAGAGATCAGAACTCTGCTTCCAGGAAGGAAAAGTAAAGAAACCTATTACCTTCTCACTCTTGTGTTTAAAAACCCCTCCTCCTTCAAGGTTTGCACCATCTGGCTATATCACTCTCTACCCCAACTCCTCATCTGTCATCTACCACCCTCCTGATTAATCCCCTATCTTTACTGCACCCGGGTCACATCTTTCTCTCTTCCCCACATCCCATCATCCTCAATCACTTCACTCTCCGCACAGATGACTCATTCAATACACTAGCCTCGCAATTCCTTGTCATACTCAGCTTTACTGACCTTCACCTCTGCTGTATTTTAGCTACCCATAGACCTCGCTGTCACCTAGAACAATCCCATATCAGACAACTTAACTCCGATATTCCACTTTCTGACCACACCTTTTTTTTTCTCAGCTTACTTCCACTATATTTGCTTGTTGATCTAACTCAAGAAATTGCAAAATCTTCAAGTCCAGAATTGAACTCATCATTAATTGTTTCCTGTCTCAGTTAAAATTACCAACATATCATTAATCATCCAAGGCAAAAACCTGAGCATCATACGGGACTCCTCACCCTCTCACCTGCACAATCAATCAATCATTAAAGCCTTATACATTGTCTCAGATTCATTTCTTTCTCTTCAGCCCTACGACCACATTTTTAAAATGTTACTTCAACCATGTCTGATAGACACCTTTCTGTAATTAAATAAAAATTAAAAAAAAAAAAAAAAAACACAGTACCTACTGATTTCATTTCAGGATACTTATGCATACAAGGTCCACCATGACATGGCCTCTGCCTGTATTTCCAGCCTTACAACTTACCACTTATATCTCTATTGTTATATTCCTAGCAGTCCCAAACTGTTTGTAGTTCTCTACACAAGCCATTCCTTTTCTCACATTGATGCCTTTGCTCAAGCTGTTTTCTCTGTTTGAAGGACACTTTCTGCTCATGTTTGCCTAGCTTACTCCTACCTATCATTTAAGATTTGGTTCAGATATCACCTCTTACCAAAGCCTTCCTTTAACTCCTAGGCTAGTCTAAGTGCCCTCACCTTTGGGCAACCTTTACTCCCAACCTTTACTCCCATATCTCACCTATGTGTAGTTCTCACCTTTTATTCTGAGATAATCCATTTACCAGCTCCACGAGATTGGAAATCTTTGTAAACCCAGCTGAGCACAGTACAT
The DNA here is from genome assembly GCF_002776525.5 of Piliocolobus tephrosceles. Lineage (NCBI taxonomy): Eukaryota > Metazoa > Chordata > Mammalia > Primates > Cercopithecidae > Piliocolobus > Piliocolobus tephrosceles. Next base: position 181,147,754 of record NC_045434.1, on the reverse strand, counting down.
AGCACAGTGTTTCACCCATAGTAGGTACATAAGTGCACAGTGAAGATTAGAACATACCAAGTTTAAATTTTCTTTTCTTTTTTAAAAGATGGGGTCTCATTTGGTCACTTGCTATGGTGTGATCATAGCTCACTGAAGCCTCAAACTCCTTGACTCAAGCAGTCCTCCTGCCTCAGCCTCCTGAGTAGCTGAGACTACAGGCATGCACCACCATGCCCAGCTATATTTTCATTTTTACTTTTTGTAGAGACAGGGTCTTGCTATGTTGCCCAGGCTGGTCCAGAACTCCTGGCCTCAGTCACCTGCCTCATCTTTCCAAAGTGCTGGAATTACAGGCACGAACCCCTGCATCCAGCCCTAAGTTTTAATTTTCAGTGGGATATTCACATCAATTCTTTCTCACAGTTAAGTATCCTCTACCTTTCACTCCAAGTCCTTTCCAAGGAAGGAATCGGGGCCTTTCCTCTAGATCTGTACAGTTCCATTGAGAATGGTGCTATGCAAATGTTTACCCAACTTACATAAAAGGGAACAGCATTTGCACAAAAATCAAAACTTGACATATGTGCTACAAAGTTCAAAACTACTGACCAATCTAAAAAATGAAGGCATAAGAACAAAAATAACCAATTTTGACTGCTGGTATGTGCTTGTCTAAGTTGTAAAAACAGTGAAACTTTGCTTAGTACTTTAACAGGATCCCAGATGTAAGAGCTTGGCATTTTATCTACAAGGCCATCTCATCTCTACTGGGCTTAAAACATTACTAACCTGCAGAGTTGCTTAGGCAAGAGTTTAGGAGGTTGGTAAGTAAGCAACAAAAAGTGTTCTTTTTCATGGTAACTTTGGGCCTTCTGCTGGCAGTTAGAAATAGAGCAAAGAGTTCAATGTAATAAAGCATTTCCCTCTGCAACCAAATATTAAAATTGCAGTTTGGCACTAAACTGGGTCTCAATCCTTCTCAGAGTTTAAAAAAAAAAAAAAAAAGAGCTCTTCTATTTGCATGGCACATTACACTTTAATAAAACATTCTGATGCACATTAATCAGCACATTCGATAAAGTGTTTATAGACATTTTTTAAAAGGAAGGAAACCCCCAAATTTCCACAAAATGTCTTTTAGTTTGTTTGAACAAACACTACTAAATGTTTTCTATTTTTTTTTTTTAAGTTCAAAATACAGTACAGAAATGAGGACGGGAATCTAGAGTACTTTTGATTTAAGCAGGTCAATCCTTGGGGCTGTTTCTTAGAGAAACTTACTAGGTTTTGCCTCCATGCTCACTTTTAAGAAACTCTCCTTTAAGGTGATATGGGGAAACTAAAGCTCATCCAGAGGACAGTTTAGAGAACCACAGCAGATGAGAAACAACGGAAGGAAGTGGAAGTGAAGACTCAGGGGACATGGTTACTATCTTCATTTATCTTAACAGCTGCCCATAAGGGAAAAGAACTAGGAAGGATGGGCGCCAGCTCTTTCTTTCAACTTATAAGCATATCTGTCCAGGAACAGAATGGGTTTCCTTTAAAGACATTCGCTTCGGAACACTGGAAGAGGTTCCAAACGGGCTAGTCAAATTATCGGGGGGATTTGGGGATTTTCAAAAATCCTTTGGCAGGGGATGGGAGAAAGAGTCCCTAAATGACTTTTAAATTCCCTTCCAGTCAGGAGATACTCCGGAGTTCACCCATCGGCTGGAAACCTCTTTCGATGCTCTCGGGGCTGGCCCACAGCTATGCCCACGTGTCTGGACCCCTGGGCCGCTGGCTCACTTCGGTGCGGGGCCGCTCTCCCTGCCCGTTTCCGGCGGGGCACCGGGGCAGGCGGCACACCTGAGTCGGCCGGCCCGGGCCCAGGCCCCAGGACGCTGCTGACAGCTCCAGTCACTAGGCGCCCCTGCTCTTGGTGGGGGCCACCCCGCCCCGGCGACCTCTGTCCCTGCCTGCCCTGAACGCAACCCGGCCGGCCAGAAGCACAGGCATTCCCACCTCTGGCGCCGGAGGTGTCCGACTGACCCCCGCAGACGGGGTCGCGCCGCCTCCCGGCCCTCAGCCCCCAGCCAGCCGGCCCGGGCCCACCCGGACCCGCCGGCCAGGACACGGCAACCCACACTGACCACCCCGACGCCGACCCTCTAAAGGGCCCCCGGCCTTGGGTTTCCCGTGCCGGGGCCCCTGGGCCGTCCCAGCCGCGTCAGGGCCGCGACCGGACCGTGGGCCCCGCCCGCTCGACCGCAGATGCAGAACCGGCCTCCGGGCTCGGGGCCCGGCTGACACGGCCGAGAGAGGGCCCGGCCCCGCGCAGACCACAGACTGGCAGGCCAGCCAGACAGACGGACAGGCGGACCCGGCCCGGCGGGGCGGGCGCAGCGGCCGCGCAGGTCCGGCCACCGCCCTCTGGCCCCAGGCGGCCCCTCAGGGCGCAAGCTCTTAGGCGGGCGGAGACGGCCGCGAGACGCTTACCTGCAGGCGCGGCGGGGGCGCGGGGCGGCTCACTCCCTTCCCGCCGCCATGTTTCCGCTACGCAGGGAGGGAGCGGGGACGCGGGAAGGGGGCGGGCGGGCGGCGCTGCGGGCAGGCGGCGGGGGGCTCCACCGAGCCGGCGACGGCTGCTGAGGCAGGGGGCGGGGCGGGGGCGGGGCGGGGGCTCCCCGGCCCCTCCCCCGCGCCTCCCGCCGCGAGGTGGCGCGCGCCTCGGCCGTTGGGCTCGCGCGGGGGGCGGGGCGGCGCGCTGGAGGAAGGAGGGCGCGCAGGGACCTGGCCCGGCCCTACCCCGCCGGCCTGCAGACCCCGGTCCGGGGACCCAGCTGGCGCCCGGGCCAGCTCTCGGGTACGCGTCTTGTAGATGGGTAAACTGAGGCCTGAGAAGGCGCGAGGACGAGGCCTCGGGTTCGAATCCCGAGGCTGCCAGTAGCCCACTCCGAGGCCGCGTGAGGCTGGTGGAGGAGCCGCCGGTCGGACCCCCAAGACCGACTGACGTGGCCCTCACCTCTGGCGACCCCCGTCCGGCTAGTGGCTGGCCGTGTGGTGACCTTGGGCGAGCTACTTCGCACCGCCACCCAGGGGCCTCTTCTCCAACAGGATAGCACTGCACCGGGAGGGTAGGTGAGAGACGAGTTAGCGCTTGGATGCCCTAGTGAGTGTCAGCGTCCTCAGTCGTCCCTGCGGTCATCCCTTAAACAAGTACGCACTGAGTGCACAGGCTTATTCTTTCAGGCCCACTAACAATGTTGGCTACACAATTCTATTTTTGTTGTTAGAGGTGGAGCCTCACTTTGTCCCCCAGGTCGGAGTGCAGTGGCGCCATCGTAGCTCACTGTAACCTCAAATTACTGGGCTCAAGTGATCCTCCCGCCTCAGCCTCCCAAAGCGCTGGGACTACAGTCGTGAACCACTGCGCCTGGCACACTGTTGATTTAACCACCACATCCTTTTAGCAGCTTAGGAAAACGAAATCTTGACTTCTATTTTGGCTGCTTGAAAATACAGTGCGATGTAAATCCCGAAACCTCTGCTAAGCTGGATGTGGAGTGGGTGTGGCATCATTTAGAACGTGGCAATCTTCAGGTCACACAGGAATGTCTTGTTAATGATCCTTCTATGAACAATACTCCTTGGAGGGAAGTCCACCTCAGCAAGGCTGGAGCAGCAGACGGGACAGCTGAGCCTGGGTTACTTGCCTTGCCTCTGGAATAGGTCTTAGAGCACTGGACTGAAGGGGGCTGCCTCCTTTTATCCTGGTGTTGGTCTCAGTATCCGTCTGCCTATTCTTGAGAAATGGAAATGGTCAGAATCTATCCAGGTTCTGATCTGCATCCCTGTGTCTAATTTAAACTTTCATTCCATGGCGTTTTGGGGAGTACCTGTCTCATGAAGAGCCCTGAGGTTACAAGGATAATTAGAGCCTAAATCTAAGGAGCCCATAGTTGGGGAAATTAGTATGTCAATAGCTAATGAGAGCACAGTGTTGTAAGTGCTCATACCAGTTTTCTATTCCTGCATAACAAATTAGCCCAAATTTTGCAGCTTAAAGCAACACCCATTGATTTACTCACAGTTGTGTAGGTTGTGTAGGTCAGAAAACTGGCATGGTGTGGCTGGGTTTTCTGCTCGTGGTGTCATAGGTTGAAATCAAGATGTCTAGAGGCTCTGCGAGGGAAAGATCTGCCCCAGGCTCCTTCAGGCTGTTGGCAGAATTCATGTCCCCGTAGGACTAGGATCCCACAGCTACATTGTTTTGCCAGATCTCTGTTGGAGACCACTCTCAGATCCTTGCCACATGGTCCCTTTTGTCTCATCAACAGAGAACCTCATGTCAATCCTCTCATTCATTAAATATCTCTGATTTCCCTTCTTCAACCAGTCAGAGAACACAGTGAGCTTTTAAGACTTGTAATTAGGTCAGACCCACCTAGCTAATCGTCCTACTTTAAGGTCACCTGTGCCACATCACATACCCTAATCACAGGAGTAAAATTCATCATAGCCACTGTCCCAGGGACTATGCAGAAGGTGTACATGAAGGTTAATCTAGGAGGCTACCTTAGAATTCTGCCTACTACATCCAGTGAGAAATGTTCTCTTAAACATTTTCTCTATGAACTCCCCTAGCAGTTTGTTCTGTAACTCTGTCCATGGCACAATATATGTTGCCATTATTGGGGTATATTTCTAAACCTCTTTTCTAGGCTGAAAGCTTCTTGAGATCAGGAACCTTATTCACACTTGTAGCCTTAGATAAGTCTTGGCATGAGAGTGATATTCCCACATCTGCTAAAAATAAATAAATAAATAGTATGCATATTGTCCTTTGGATTCCTGCTGCTTTTTTTTTTCTTGAGATGGAGTCTCGCTCTGTCTTCCAGGCTGGAGTGCAGTGGCGCGATCTCAGCTCACTGCAAGCTCCACTTCCTGGGTTCACGCCATTCTCCTGCCTCAGCCTTCCGAGTAGCTGGGACTGCAGGTGCCTGCCACCATGCCTGGCTAATTTTTTGTATTTTTAGTAGAGACGGGGTTTCACCATGTTAGCCAGGATGGTCTCAGTCTCCTGACCTCGTGATCCACCCTCCTTGGCCTCCCAAAGTGCTGGGATTACAGGCATGAGCCACCATACCCGGCCTCCTGCTTCTTTTTTAGATCCAGCTCAGAACTTCTCTGATACTTCTCAGGAAGAACTCATTTCTCCCTCCTCTCCACTGTCACTTGGTAAAAATCTCTGTGTGAAATGTATCCCATTGTAGTATTTCAAGTTAGACTGTAGTTTCCTTGAATATAGTACTTTGCTTTTATTCCACTTAATATCCCAGGGCACAGCACAACGTATTAACAGTTCTGTGCTGTTCAATTAAACAGCTAATTACACATGGATGTTATTAGTTGTTTAATGTTTGTATTTTTAAAAGGGGGGTTAAAAACCAAGAGGCAACTGGAGAATGGAATTGGGCTGTGACAGACCCTGTAACCTTTGGGTCACAGGTGTGGGGAAGCCAAGAAATACAGAGGCAATGGAGAGGGAAGAAATAGGCAAGTTAATCAGGATGTAATTTTTTTTTTAAAGGAGGTATGCTAGGAAACCCCAGGTCTGCTCTTTTCTGCATTACAGTACAGCAAAAAGGAGTGATTATTCTGGCACTGACAGTTGAGGAAACAGTAGTTTTTGTTTTGTTTTTTGTTACCATGTTGTCGATGACCCAGTGGAAGAGATAGTGAAGGAAATGGGAAAGATGGTTTCTGATGCTTAAATAAAGTATGTGTGTTGTGGGATGTGGGGGGGATGCATTGAAATACATAAGAGCCTTCAGCATGTTAAGTCCTACACATCAATTAAGACTACCTTCCCCAGGAACTTCATCTGATATCTTCTCTTCCATCCTTACCCCAGGATAAATTAAATGCCCCTCCTTTTGCTCTCCTTATAGCCTGGCACCTTCATTCATCATTGCATTTACTAGGATCTGTGCATATCATTTTCATTTATGCTTATCTTTCACCTGACTCCACAGATTGAAACTCTGTCTTTCTTCTTCATTACATCCACAGCACCTCGCACCATGCCTGGAACACAGTTGGTGATCAGTCTATATTTATAGAATGAATGTGCACAGTAGGACCCTTTCAGACCCAAGCCACAGACCAAAGAGGCCATCTCTTTATTATCTGCCTTGTGACCACAGGGCCCCACTGGCTGTTCAGATTCAGACATGTGCTGAGCCCAAACCTTGTTGTTTATCTAAGACACTTCTGCTGTTGCTCCTCTTGTAAAATACAAAGTAAAAATAGTTCCAGGAAGCTGTGTGGTTAAGACATTCCAGTCTCTGAGCTCCTAGATAAAGGCTGTTATTGTTAGGAAGTCTGTCATTAATCCAACCTGCCTTTTCTCTGCGCTTTGGTTTCACACCCTTCTAAAGGTACTGATTCTTTTTATCCTCATTTGCCCTTAAGCCTGTCCCTAGCTGGCTGGTAAGTGGAAAAAATAATAACTTTACAGCAGTTGATGTAAGAATGATCTAAAGGTATCAGTTGATCACAAGTTCCCTTTGTGCTCTGGGATTGTGACTTCAACTTATTCTCAAAGTGCCTTACCAGATGGCTTATATTCTCATCTGTAAAATGGGAGAAATGACACCTACCTCACCAGATTATTGAAGAGTGAAAGAAAATAGCGTAGGCAGAGCCTCCTGGAACACAGTAATGGCTAAGAAAACCTCATAGATTGGAATCACAGATTGGAATCCCCTCACTTTGTTCTGCTGTGGCCAGACTTTAGGCTATTAAGTTTATCCTAGGCATTATATTTTAAAAGAGGGATGTTGACAAATTATCACCCAGAAGCAAATGACCAGATAAGGAATCTGGAAATCAGACCTTATAAGGAGCAGCTGAAAGGAGTTGGGAACATTTAGCCTGCAGGAGAAATAACTATTAATAGGAGTAGAGTGGGGCAGGGCAAGGCCTTAGAAGGGTCTTCAAATAATTGAAGGGCTAACATGTGGAAAAGGATTAGGCCTCAATTCTATTCCACACATATCTATGGAACTCCTATTATGTGCCAGGAACTGGGAATACAAATAAACGTAAAGTACAATCCTTGTCTTTAAGGATCTTAGTCTATGAAGGACGATGACAATGCAAAAGAGGCTACTACAGAGGACTTTACAATGTCCTCTGTAATAATGGAGAAGGCAGAGGAGGATTCGTTGAACCCAGAGACACTGGGGAAGACTTCACCAAGAAGGTGACATTTGGGTGAACCTTAAAAGAAAACTAGGATTTTTTTTTTAGGCAGAGAAGGAGGGGAAGGGCACATAGGCAGCAAGTACAGCATGAACAAAGACAAAAAGGCATCCTCATGGAAAACCTAGGATGCATCGGAAAAGAAGACGGAAGTGAGCCTACAATATTTGATTGGAGCCAGATTGTCAAGGGCCTTGATTGTTAAGCTAAAGAGCTTGGACTGTTTACCTTGAGTGGGTATTGAACTATTTACCTTGAGTGGGTATTGAAGAGCCATCAAAGGCCTTTAAGCAGATTTTTATTTTAAAAGGAAATCTCTAGCACAGCCTGCTGAAAGAGCTACACTGAAGAGAGACAGGAGGCAGGGAAGACAAGACCTCTCAGCATACCAAAGAGAGTCCATGAACTTGACTGTTCCACTGACCATGGGTAAATTTGGGCACATTATTTAAACTTTCTGAACAATTTTTTTTTAGTTTGTAAATTGAACGTCTACTTTAGAGGGATGTTTCAAGAATGAAGTGAAATAACACATCCAAGACCCTAACATGTGTCTAGTACCCAAATGTTGCTCAGTAAGTGAACACAATTCCCTTCCTTCCCTTTCTCTTAATGGATAGAGTAGACAGAGAAACAGAGTTCTACTTGATGAAGCTAGCATTCATGGGCAAACAATGGGATAATTCTCTTGGGGAAATGAATACATCACTGGATACATTTAAGAAGGGTATTTCTTTGGTAGAAGATGAATTGAACCAGATCAGCCTCTAAAATCTCATTCTTGGCTGGGCGCGGTGGCTCATGCCTGCAGTCCTAGCACTTTGGGAGGCCAAGATGGACGGATCACAAGATCAGGAGATCGAGACCATCCTGGCTAACACGGTGAAACCCCATCTCTACTAAAATACAAAAAACTAGCCAGGTGTTGTGGCGGGCACCTGTAGTACCAGCTACTCGGCAGGCTAAGGCAGGAGAATGGCATGAACCCAGGAGACGGAGCTTGCAGTGAGCTGAGATTGTGCCACTGCACTCCAGCCTGGGCGACAGAGCGAGACTCCATCTCAAAAAAAGAAAAAACAAAAACAAAAAAAACTCATTCTTACTCTAAGTCTGTGATTCTGTCACCTTTAGGTCATAGTATTATGGAGATGGTCAAGAACCTGAGGTTTGATATATATTTGATATATATTATGATATATACTTAATATATTGTATATCAAATATCTTATGTATATATGATGGAGATGGTTATGAATCTGAGGTTTGACTTTGTTAAAAGCACCAATTGGCCCCAAAAGAAATGAATCTTCCTCAAAATGAACATCTGTTACTGAAGTGTACAATTAAAAAGACCCTACCCTAAACAGTCCTTCAGGAGTAACTATAGTACAGGAGAAAGAGAGCTGGGTTTCCAACTTAGAGGCCTACATTCCAGTGTCAGAAATTAAGGATTTTGCTGTATACCTTTGGACAGGTCATTCTTTGTGTCTTGGCTTACATTTCTCCATCAGGGAGATGTGAAGGTTGGGCCTCTAAGGGGTCTTCTATTACTAACATTTTGGGATTCTGGGAGTCTTAAGTTATTGAGATCATGAAATTGTGGATGTAAAAATGTTAGGAGATTTCAAGGGTTCCCACAGCAACTATATCACTCATAGTTTATGTCTCAATTTAACAGCATCAATCCACCTAAAATATATTTTTTTAAATGTGTCACATGCATTGAGAGTGATACTCATTTGACATTCTTCTTGGAATCAGAACTTTGGAATTCAGTGCATTTCAAGTCTCAGCATTAACTCATCTGCAAATTGGATTAGTTCATATTTCTGGTTGAGAGAGGAGGCACTTTCTGTAGTATGGCAAAGAAATGAAAATGTCAGTCATCTGTCACAGAAGGAAGAGATGGCTCATTTTAGGCCCTAGATGCCACCTCATCTGGAAGTAGACAAAAAGGAAGACTTGGAGCCAGGACAGCCACGTGTTGGTCCACACTGTTCCCTCAGAAGGTCCTCCTGGCCAGCTCCTGCTCATCCTCTGAAGTTTTCCCTTTTCTTCTTCTCTGCTCAATAAAACAAGTTCCTCTGTCATCTACGCTTCCTTAGCATTATAGCATTGATCATAAAGTATGATAATTATTGCCTTTGTTACTATTGATTGTCTACAAATTGATAAGGGGCACAGCACTAACATTTATTGAGCACCTGCAATGTGCCAGGTGTGTATATTGTCTTACGTAATCCACACCGCAACCCTTATGGTGTAGGTATTGTTACCCCTCTTTAACTGATGAGACTAGGTCAGAGAAGTTAAATAACTTGCTCAAGATCATATAACTAGTAAATAACTGAGTCTGGCTTTAAATCAGGTTTGTTTGTTTCCCAAGCCCCTGTGATTTTGATTGTTCATGCCTTTTTCTTATCTCTGTAACCTGAACTCTTAGTATAAGCCCAGCCTTTTGTATATAGTTAGCCTTTGAACAATGTGAGGGTTAGAGGCGCCAACCCCCTGTACAGTTGAAAATTGCATATAACTTTTTACTCCCCCCAAACTTAACTATGAATAGCCTAATATTGACCAGAAGCCTTACTGATAACAAAGTTTGTCAGTCTTACATAACATAATCTTATCACTCTTACAATAAAATAAGCTATAGAAAAGAAAATGTTATTAAGAAAATCATATAACAGGCCGGGTGTGGTGGCTCATGCCTGTGATCCCAGCACTTTGGGAGGCTGAAGCGGGTGGATCATGAGGTCAGGAGATTGAGACCATCCTGGCTAACATGGTGAAACGCCATCTCTACTAAAAATACAAAAAATTAGCTGGGCGTGGTGACGGGCACCTGTAGTCCCAGCTACTTGGGAGGCTGAGGCAGGAGAATGGCGTGAACCCGGGAGGCGGAGCTTGCAGTGAGCCGAGATCGCGCCACTGCACTCCAGCCTGGGCAACAGAGCAACACTCCGTCTCAAAAAAAAAAAAAAGAAAAGAAAAGAAAATCATATAACAGAGAAAATACTTTTACAGTACTATACTGTATTTATTGATACCATAAGTTTACTTTGTCTGTTTACAAGGTGAATCATCTGTCTGAAATAGCATGCAACTGCAGCTGCAGACATCAATCTGCAGCACATATCAAGCAATTCAACTTTTTCTTGTCACGTCCTGACTTTTCTCTGCTTCTTGGGAGCACTTCCAGCATCACCAGTGGCACTTCGTATAGGTCCCATGGCGTTATTCAAGATTTACGGTATTGTTCTAAACACGAAGAAAAATACTTGAGAACCGCAAGAGATCACTTTTTACTGCGATATGCAGTTTACTGGAGAGATGAATGGCTTACATGGAGATGATTAGCGTCACAGGTTGTTTTAAGGGATACTCGCAACAGCTGAGCTCACCGCAATGGCAATAGGAGGTGGCTCCAAAATCATTACATAGTACCTTATGCACTGCAGTTAACTTCTTGTAGTTATGATTTAATACTGCATCTTTGTTTGTTTACATTTTTCTCAACTGCAAATGGCACTACGTACATAAGGTCTGTACATGTTTGTGTGCATAAGTTTTGATAAGTTTTATTTATTTTTTATTTTTTGAGACACGGTCCTGCTCTGTCGCCCAGGTTGGCTTGCAGTGATGCAGTCATGGCTCACTGCAGCTTCAATCTCCTGGGCTCAGGTGATCCTCCCACCTCAGCCTCTTGAGTAGATAGGACTACAGGCATGCACCACCATGCCTGGCTAATTTTTTGATTTTTTGATAGAGACGAGGTCTCACTTTGTTGCCCAAGGCTGGCCTTGAACTCGTGGGCTCAAGCGATCCTCTCACCTCGTCCTCCCAGAGTTCTGGGATTACAACATGCTTGACAAATTTTAACTTTTTGCAATAGATTTTTATATATTTTGTTGTCATAAGTGATAAAATAGAATTGTTTCTACATATATTTTATGCATTCATGACATAAAACTTTTTCTTAAATTTTTTGATATTTCTAGGCTACATGGTTTGTCTGAGTTTTTTCAGATTATCTCAAACCTCCAAACAATTTTTCAGTATATTGAAAAAAGTCTGTGTAAAAATGGACCCATGCAGTTCAAACCCATGTTGTTCAAGGGTCAACTGTACACAAGAGATTGAATTATTCTTGAATGACAATCCTATTCAATCAATCAGTAAAGATTTACTATATGGAGCAGTGCTGGGGATTGAGCTAGCCTTTCCTTGATTTGCTATCAGCTTCTGGGGACATCTGCTTTGAAATAAATACTCTCATTAGCTTTGCTGGTGTCTCAGCTCAGCAGGAGAAGCTGTTGATAGCCTCTTGACAGGGCCAGCTGGCATGATAGACTTGTTTAAACCAAATTAGTTTCAAATCATTCTAACAACCCTGCTTTAAGGTCCTAATGTCATAAGAGACAGAATTCAAAAACAACTGTCATACATATGAAAAGGGCTATACAGAAACTGTACAAGATTCTAAGAGCAAAATGGAGGGAGGGATTAATTCTGCCTATAAGAATTAAGAAAGGTTTCACAAAGAAGGTAGCATTTGAGCTGGGACTCAAAGGATAAGCAGTTTTATTTTTCCATTTGTTTTGTTGGTTTATTTTTAATTTTTATTTTAGGTTTGGGGATATATGTCAGGGTTTGTTACATAGATAAACATGTGTCATGGGGGTTAGTTGTACATATTATTACCTCACCCAGGTATTAAGCTCAGTACCCAATAGTTATTTTTCCTGCTCCTCTCCCACCTCCCACCCTCCCCGCTCAAGTAGACCCTAGTGTCTGTTGTTTTCTTCTTTGTGTTCATAAATTCTTATCATTCAGCTCCCAGTTATAAGTGGAAACATGCAGTGTTTATTTTTCTATTCCTGCATTACTTTGCTAAGGATAATAGCCTCCAGCCCTGTTCGTGTTCCCGCAAAAAACATGGTCTCATTCTTTTTTATGGCTGCATAATATTCAGTGGTGTATATGTACAATATTTTTCAAAAATCCAGTCTATCATTCATGGGCATTTAGGTTGATTTCATGTCTTTGCTATTGTGAACAGTGTTGCAATGAACATTTGCATGCATATGTCTTTTTTTTTTTTTTTTTTTTTTGAGACGGAGTCTCGCTCTATTGCCCAGGCTGTAGTGCAATGGCGCGATCTCGGCTCACTACAAGCTCCGCCTCCCGGGTTCACGCCATTCTCCTGCCTCAGCCTCCCGAGTAGCTGGGACTACAGGCACCCGCCATCTCGCCTGGCTAGTTTTTTTGTATTTTTAGTAGAGACGGGGTTTCACTGTGTAGACCAGGATGGTCTCCATCTCCTGACCTCGTGATCCACCCATCTCGGCCTCCCAAAGTGCTGGGATTACAGGCTTGAGCTACCACGCCCGGCCAACGTATGTCTTTATGGTAGAATGCTTTATATTCCTCTGGGTATATACCCAGTAACGAGATTGCTGAGTCAAATGGTAGTTCTGCTTTTAGCTCTTTGAGGAATTGCCATACTGCTCTCCACAATGGTTGAACTAATTTACACTCCCACCAACAGCGTATAAGGGTTTTCTCCACAACCTCACCAGCATCTGTTATTTTTTGACTTTTTAATGATAGTCTTTCTGACTGGTATAAGATGGTATCTCACTGTGGTTTTGACTTGCATTTTTCTAATGATCAGTGATAATTGAGCTTGTTTCCTATGCTTGTTGGCTGTATTATTTCTTCTTTTGAGAAGTGTCTGCTCATGTCCTTTACCCACTATTTAATGGGGTTGTTTGTTTTTCTCTTATAAATTTAAGTTCTTTATAGATGCTGGACATTAGACCTTTGTCAGATGCATAATTTGCAAATATTTTCTCTCATTCTATAGGTTGTCTGTTGATAGTTTCTTTTGTTGTGAAGCTCTTGTGTTTAATTAGATTCCATTTGTCCATTTTAGCTTTTGTTGCAATTGCTTTCAATGTCTTTGTCATGAAATCTTTGCCCATTCCTATGTCCAGGATGGTATTGTCTAGGTTGTCTTCTAGTGTTTTCTAGTTTTGGGTTTTACATTTATGTCTTTAGTCCATCTTGAGTTGATTTTCATATATGGTGTGAGGAAGGGGTCCAGCTTCAATCTTCTACATATGGCTAGCCAGTTGTCCCAGCACCATTTATTGAATAGGGAGTCTTTTGCCCATTGCTTTTGTCAGCTTTTTCAAAGATCAGATGGTCGTAGATGTGCAACCTCATTTCTGGAATCTCTAATCTGTTCCACTGGGCTATGTGCCAGTTTTTGTATCAGTACCATGCCATTTTGGTCACTGTAGCCTTGTAGCATAGCTTGAAGTTGAGTAATGTGATTCCTCAAGCTTTTTTTTTTTAATACTTTTAGTTCTAGGGTACATGTGCACAATGTGCAGGTTTGTTACATATGTATACTTGTGCCATGTTGGTGTGCTGCACCCATCAACTCATCAGCACCCATCAACTCATCATTTACATCAGGTATAACTCCCAATGCCATCCGTCCCCCCTTCCCCATCCCCATAATAGGCCCCGGTGCGTGATGTTCCCCTTCCAGAGTCCAAGTGATCTCATTGTTCAATTCCCACCTATGAGTGAGAACACGTGGTGTTTGGTTTTCTGTTCTTGCGATAGTTTGCTGAGAATGATGGTTTCCAGCTGCATCCATGTCCATACAAAGGGCATGAACTCATTCTTTTTTATGGCTGCATAGTATTCTATGGTGTATATGTACCACATTTTCTTAATCAAGTCTGTCACTGATGGACGTTTGGGTTGATTCCAAGTCTTTGCTATTGTGAATAGTGCTGCAATAAACATACATGTGCATGTGTCTTTATAGTAGCATGATTTATAATCCTTTGGGTATATACCCAGTAATGGGATGGCTGGGTCATGTAGTATTTCTAGTTCTAGATCCTTGAGGATTCACCATACTGTTTTCCACAATGGTTGAACCAGTTTACAATCCCACCAACAGTGTAAAAGTGTTCCTATTTCTCCACATCCTCTCCAGCACCTGTTGTTTCCTGACTTTTTAATGATTGCCATTCTAACTGGTGTGAGATGGTATCTCATTGTGGTTTTGATTTGCATTTCTCTGATGGCCAGTTATGATAAGCATTTTTTCATGTATCTGTTGGGTGTATGCATGTCTTCTTTTGAGAAATGTCTGTTCATAACCTTTGCCCACTTTTTGATGGGGTTGTTTGTTTTGTCTTGTAAATTTGTTTGAGTTCTTTGTAGGTTCTGGATATTAGCTCTTTGTCAGATGAGTAGATTGCAAAAATTTTCTCCCGTTCTGTAGGTTTCGTGTTCACCCTGATAGTAGTTTCTTTTGCTGTGCAGAAGCTCTTTAGTTTAATTAGATCCCATTTGTCAATTTTGGCTTTTGTTGCCATTGCTTTTGGTGTTTTAGACATGAAGTCCTTGTCCATGCCTATGTCCTGAATGGTATTACCTAGGTTTCCTTCTAGAGTTTTTATGGTTTTAGGTCTAACATTTAAGTCTCGAATCCATCTTGAATTAATTTTCGTATAAGGAGTAAGGAAATGATCCAGTTTCAGCTTTCTACTTATGGCTAGCCAATTTTCCCAGCAGCATTTATTAAATAGGGAATCCTTTCCCCATTTCTTGTTTTTCTCAGGTTTGTCAAAGGTCAGATAGCTATAGCTGTGTGGTATTATTTCTGAGGGCTGTGTTCTGTTCCATTGGTCTATATCTCTGTTTTGGTACCAGTACCATGCTGTTTTGGTTACTGTAGCCTTGTAGTATAGTTTGAAGTCAGGTAGTGTGATGCCTCCAGCTTTGTTCTTTTGACTTAGGATTGTCTTGGCAATGTGGGCTCTTTTTTGGTTCCATATGAACTTTAAATCAGTTTTTTCTAATTCTGTGAAGAAAGTCATTGGTAGCTTGATGGGGATGGCATTGAATCTATAAATTACCTTGGGCAGTATGGCCATTTTCACGATATTGATTCTTCCTATCCATGAACATGGAATGTTCTTCCATTTGTTTGTGTCCTCTTTTATTTCACTGAGCAGTGGTTTGTAGTTCTCCTTGAAGAGGTCCTTTACATCCCTTGTAAGTTGGATTCCTAGGTATTTTATTCTCTTTGAAGCAATTGTGAATGGAAGTTCACTCATGATTTGGCTCTCTGTTTGTCTGTTACTGGTGTATAAGAATGCTTGTGATTTTTGCACATTAATTTTGTATCCTGAGACTTTGCTGAAGTTGCTTATCAGCTTAAGGAGATTTTGGGCTGAGATGATGGGATTTTCTAAATATACAATCATGTCGTCTGCAAACAGGGACAATTTGACTTCTTCTTTTCCTAATTGAATACCCTTTATTTCTTTATCTTGCCTGATTGCCCTAGCCAGAACTTCCAACACTATGTTGAATAGGAGTGGTGAGAGAGGGCATCCCTGTCTTGTGCCAGTTTTCAAAGGGAATGCTTCCAGTTTTTGCCCATTCAGTATGATATTGGCTACGGGTTTGTCATAAATAGCTCTTATTATTTTGAGATATGTTCCATCAATACCGAATTTATTGAGAGTTTTTAGTATGAAAGGCTGTTGAATTTTGTCAATGGCCTTTTTTGCATCTATTGAGATAATCATGTGGTTTTTGTCTTTGGTTCTGTTTATATGCTGGATTACGTTTATTGATTTGCGTATGTTGAACCAGACTTGCATCCCAGGGATGAAGCCCACTTGATCATGGTGGATAAGCTTTTTGATGTGCTGCTGGATTTGGTTTGCCAGTATTTTATTGAGGATTTTTGCATGGATGTTCATCAGGGATATTGGTCTAAAATTCTCTTTTTTTGTTGTGTCTCTGCTAGGCTTTGGTATCAGGATGATCAGCTTTGTTATTTTTGCTTAGGATTGCCTTGGCTATTTGGGTTCTTTTTTGGTTCCATATAAATTTTAAAATATTTTTTTTCTAGTTCTGTGAAGAATGTTATTGGTAGTTTGATAGGAAGAGCACTAAATCTGTAAATTGCTTTGGGCAGTATAGCCATTTTAATGATATTGATTCTTCCTATCCATAAGCATGGAATGGTTTTCCATTTGTTTGTGTCTTCTTTGATTTCTTCGAGCAGTGTTTTGTAATTCTCATTGTAGAGATCTTTCACTTTCCTGGTTAGCTGTATTCCCAGGTATTTTATTTTATTTTTTTGTGGCAGTTGTAAATGGGATTGCCTACCCAATTTGGCTGTCAATTTAGTTGGTGGGTTTATAGGAATGCTAGTGATTTTTGTACATTGATTTTGTATCCTGCAATTTTGCTGAAGTTATTTATCAGCTGAAGGAGCTCTCACAGGCCAAGACTATGGGGTTTTCTAGATACAGAATCATGTTGGCTGGGCGCGGTAGCTCACGCCTGTAATCCCAGCACTTTGGGAGGCTGAGGCGGGTGGATCACAAGGTCAGGAAATCGAGACCATCCTGGCTAACATGGTGAAACCCCGTCTCTCCTAAAAATACAAAAAAAAAAAAAAAAAATTAACCAGGCATGGTGGCGGGCACCTGTAGTCCCAGCTACTCTGGAGACTGAGGCAGAAGAATGGCATGAACCCGGGAGGCAGAGCTTGAAGTGAGCTGAGATCATGCCACTGCACTCCAGCCTGGGCGACAGAGAGAGACTCTGTCTCAAAAAACAAAAAACAAACAAACAAAAAAGAATCATGTTGTCTGCAAACAGAGATAGTCTGACTTCCTCTCTTTCTATTTGGATGTCCTTTCTTTCTCTCGCCTGATTGCTTTGACCAGGACTTCCAATACTACATTGAATAGAAGTGGTGAGAGATGGTATCCTTGTCTTGTGCTGGTTTTCAAGAGGAATGCTTTCAGCTTTTGCCATTCAGGATAATGTTGGCTGTGGATTTGTCATAGATGGCTGTTATTATTTTGATGTTTGTTCCTTCAGTATCTAGTTTATTGAGAGTTTTTAACATGAAGGGATGTTGAATTTTATCAGAAGCCTTTTCTGTATCTATTGAAATAATCATGTGTTTTTTGTCTTTAGTTCTGCTTATGTGATGAATCACATTTATTGCCTTTTGTATGTTGAACCAACCTGCCATCCTGGGAATGAAGCTTGCAAGTATTGTGTTGAGTATTTTTGCATTGATGTTTATCAAGGATGTTGGGGCTGAAGTTTTCTTTTTTGTTGTGTCTCTGCCAGGTTTTGGTATCAAGATGATGCTGGCCTCATAGAATGAGTTGAGAAGTCCTTCCTCTTTAATTTTTTGGAATATTTGCTGTAGGAATGGTACCAGCTCTTCTTTGTACATCTGACAGAATTCAGTTGTGAATTCATCAGGTCCTGTTCTTTTTTTTTTTTTTTTTTTGGTCAGTAGGCTATTTATTACTGATTCAATTTTGGAACCTGTTATTGGTCTGCTCAGGGAATCAGTTTCTTCTTGGCTTAGTCTTGGGAGTGTGTATGTATCCAGGAATTTATCCATGTCTTCTAGGTTTTCTAGTTTTTGTGTGTAGAGGTGTTCGTAGTAGTTTCTGATGGTTGCTTTTATTTCTGTGGGGTCAGTAGTAACCCCTTTGTCATTTCTAATTATGTTTATTTGGATTTTCTCTTTTCTTCTTAATTAGTCTAGCTAGTAGCCTATCTCCTTTATTAATTTTTTTTTCAAAAAACCAATTCCTGGATTCATTGATCTTTTGAACAGTTTTTTGTGTCTTGGTTTTTTTCAGTTCAGCTCTGATTTTTGTTATTTCTCATATTCTGCTAGCTTTGGGGTTGATTTGTTTTTGCCTCTTTAATTTCTTCAGTTGTGAAGTCAGATTGTTAACTTGAGATCTTCCTACCTTTTTGATGTGGGCACTTAGTGCTATACATTTCCCTCTTAACACTGTCTTAGCTGTGTCCCAGAGATTCTGGCATGTTACATGTTTGTTCTCATTGTTTTCAAAGAATGTCTTTATTTCTGCCTTAATTTCATTATTTACCCAAAAGTCATTCAGGATACATTGTTTAATTTCTGGTAATTGTATGGTAATTTCCATGTAATTGAGTGATTTTCATTGTGTTGACTTCTACTTTTATTGCACTGTGGTCTGAGAGTGTGTTTGGTATGATTTAAATTTTTTTACATTTGTTGAGGATTGTTTAATGTCCAATTATGTGGTCATTTTTGGCGTATGTGCCATGTGACAATGAGAAGAATGTATATTGTGTTCTTTTTGGATGGAGACTTCTGTAAAAGTCTATTGGATCCATTTGGTCCAATGCTGAGTTTAGGTCCTGAATATCTTTGTTAATTTTCTGCCTCGATGATCTAATACTGTCAGTGGAATGTTGAAGTCCCCCACTATTATTGTGTGGGAATCTATGTCTCTTTGTAGGTCTCTGAGAACTTGCTTTATGAATCTGGGTGCTCCTGCATTGGGGGCATATGTATTTAGGATAATTAGGTCTTCTTGAATTGAACTCTTCACCATTACATAATGCACTTGCTTGTCTTTTTTGATCTTTGTTGGTTTGAAATCTGTTTTGTCTGAAATCAGGATTGTAACCCCTGCTTTTTTATGTTTTCTGTTTCCTTGGAAGATTTTTCTTCATCCCTTTATTAATATTTTGAGCCATGAGTGTCATTACATGTGAGATGGGTCTCTTGAAGACAGCATACCATTGGGTCTTACTTTTTTTAATCCAGCTTGCCACTCTGTGCCTTTTAAATGGGGCATTTAGTCTGTTTACATTCAAGGTCATATTTATATGTATGAATTTGATCCTGTCATTGTGCTGTTAGCTGGTTATTATGTTGGCTTATTTGTGTGATTGCTTTAGAGTGACACTAGTCTGTGTGTTTAAGTGTGTTTTTGTATTAGCTGGTAGTGGTCTTTCTATATTTAGTTCTCCTTTCAAGATCTAAGGCAGGTCTGGTGGTAATGAAGTCCCTCAACATTTGCTTATCGGAAAAGGGTATTATTTCTCCTTCACTGAGGAAGCTTAGTTTGGCTGGATATGAAATGATTGGTCAAAGTTTTTTTCTTTAAGAATGTTGAATATAGGCCCCCAATCTCCTTTGGCTTGTATGGTTCCAGCTGAGAGGTCTGCTGTTAGCCTGATGGAGATCCCTTTGTAGGTGACCTGCCCTTTCTCTGTAGCTGCCTTTAACATTCATTCTTTCATTCTGACCTTGGAAAATCTGATGATAATGTGTCTTTGGGATGATCTTGTATAGAATCTTTCAGGAACAAAGTTGGAGAAATTTTCATGGATGATATCCTGAAATATATTTTCCAAGTTGATTTTCTTTCTCCCACTCCCTTTCAGGAATGCCAGTGATTCATAGATTTGGCCTCTTTATATAATCCCTTACGTCTCAGAGGTTTTGTTCAATCCTTTTTATTCTTTTTCCTTAAGTTTTTTTCTGTCTGTCTTATTTCAGAGAACCAGTCTTCAAGTTTTGAGATTCTTTCTTTAGCTTGGTTTATTCTGCTGTTAACATTTGTGATTGCGATGTGAGATTCTTGTATTGTGTTATTCAGTCCTGTCAGACTCAGTAGGTTCTTTTTTTGTACTAGCTATTCTGTTCTTCAGCTCCTGTATCACTTTATTGTAATTCTTATTTTCCTTGAATTGGGTTTTGCCATCCTTGTTCCTATTTTTGTTCCTATCCATATTCAGAATGCAATTTCTGTCATTCCAGCCAGTTTGGCCAGGTTAAAAACTCTTGTTGAAGAATTAGTGCAGTCCTATGGAGGACATATTACACTGGCCCTTTGAGTTACTGGAGTTTTTGCATTGGTTCTTTCTCATCTCTGCATTGTGAGTGTTCCTTTAACTGCAGTGTAGATTGAGTACAGAAAATAGACTTATTTTCTGGATTTTTCTACTGGGTCAAGGTTTTGCATAGGGTCTTTATTTGAAGTTGAGTTCTTGTCTCTGGTTTCAGAGGGGGATACGTTAGTGAGGTATTTTTGGTGTTGGAGCTTTGGGGTGTGAACCAGCAGGTGGCATTTGCGATTCTTGGTCAATTGGTAGACTTTGGTTAGTTGTGTGGCTCCCTTATGTTTCCTAAGATTTGCAGCTGTGTTCCCTCTCAGTGCTCTGAAAGTGTGGGTTCCTCTCCTTCTTGAGTGCTGGCTGTAGTTCATGACTTGACACTCCTGGGCTGCCCACTGCAGCTCTGAGGAGATCTCAGTGTTAATGTTTCTTCCTCAGCTTAGAGGCAGCAGAGGAAGAGATCTTAGTAGTAGTTGTGGCCAAGGATCATTTGCTTGTCTCCTAGGGGCTCCACCCTAGGGAAATGCAGGTCAGTAATCACTCAGTGCAGTCAGCCCAAGATGCAGGGTTTGTGCTGTGGGCTGAAGCCAGTGGTTCCCTGTCTGGTGATGAGCTGTGGTGGGTGTGTGAGACCCATAGGAGATGGACTGGCCTCATCTCATTGGGTCAACTACAGCTTGGAGGTACGGATAAGGCACTTAGGGTCTTTGCCCATTCATTAGTCCGAGGGTGGCAAGGGCAGTTCCACTGCAGAGGCATGGTTGAGAGGCTATCAGTTGCCCCTGGAGGCTCTGTGCAGGGAGTTGCTGAGTTGGTACTGGCATGATAGCTCTGGCAGGGGGTGGTTGGAGGCCCAGGCCTCAAGAACCTGCCTGGTGAGGAGATATGGGAATGGGCACCCACTTAACACTCTAGCTACTTTTCCATAGGGCTGCTGCAGTATGCTTGTGGCCTGCTCCAGTTCCCAGTTGCCTTGGATTTTCCAGAACCAGGAGATGTCACCAGTGAAGGCTATAAGATAACAAAGATGGCAGCCAGTCCCTCCCTCTGGGAGCTTTGTCCCAGAGACGTACAAGCCTGTTGTGGGCCCAAAGGCACCTGTAGGAAGTGACTGGGGACCCCAGCTGGGAGGTTCTTCCTAGCGAGGAGGAATGGGATCAGGACCTACTGAAAAAAAAGCAGTCCGGCCATGTTTTGATGTAGCATCTGTGCTGTGCAGGGCATCCATTTCAGCCCCTGGTTGCTTCAGACACTCTGAAGTCCAAAGGCTGGAACAGCTAAGTCACTCAAACATCAAATATGGTGGCCCACCCCTCCCTTTAAGAGTGCAGTCCCGGGGGAATTCAGATCCCTGGTGGCTGGAGAGCTCAGGTAGGGGTGGCTGGAGGTCCCAGTTGGAAGTTCCCACCCACTGAGGAGGAATCGGATGGGGTACCTGCTTAAAGCAACAGTCGGGCTACACTTTGGTTGAGCTGCTGTGCTGTACTGGGGGATCTCTTCTGCCCCAGGTTGGCTTAGACTCTCCAAAGCCTGAAGGCTGGAACGGCTAAGATGCCTGAACAGCAAAGATGGCGGCCCACCCTTCCCATGGGGAGCTCCTTCTTAGGGAGATGCAATCACTATTGGTAGCTTGCTTGAATTCCGAGCCAATGGGTCTTATCATGTGAGGTGCCAAGGAAGTGGGGCCTGCGGGCTGTTTCTGCTCAGCCCCCTGGATTCAGCCTCCTTCCTGTGGGTATGTACAGGAGTCTAACCTCCCACTTTGCTGGAGCTGCAGCTACTTTTGCTGGAAAGCCCAAGTATCTAAGGCTCCAGGGTTTCTACGCATGCCTGAACAGCTGCTCTACCAAGACTCCACATAGCTCTGTCAGACAGAAGACTGGAGGCTCTAGTTGTGTGGGTTCATAAGGATATCTCCCGATCTGAGGTTTGCAAATATCTATGGGAGAAGCGTGGTTTCCTAGGATCGCTCGTTCACTCACAGCTTTCCTGGGCGAGGGAGGATCCCCGGGCTCTGTGTTGTTCCCAACATCGTGTCTTGCTTTTCTTCATTCTCTGTGCGTCAAGTTGTTTCCTTGATTAATCCCAATGCAAGTACCTGAATGTTTCAGTTGAAGGTGTTGTATTTACTCACCCCTCTGTACCTCTCTGCGAGAGCCACTCACGTTAGCTGTTTCTAGTTGGCCATCTTGGCCACTTCCTGCTTTGTTTATTTTCTAGGCATAGAAAATGAGGGGCATTCCTAGTGGAGAATATGTAAAGGGATGGAGGCACCACCAGGAAGCACCAAATAGTTCTCTGTTGACAGAGATATCCTTATGAACCCACATGTGTGGGCAGCTTTATCTGTCTATATCTACACATAGATCTTGTGATAGTAAATTTTGTATATCAACTTGACTGGGCTAAAGGATGCCCTGATAGTTGATGAAACATTATTTCTGGATATGTCTGACTAGCAGAGATTAGCATTTGGATTGGTGGACTGAGTGAAGCAGATGGCCCTCAATGTCATCATCCCTCAATGAGCCACCACGCCCAGCCAGAATCAGTATTTTTGAAAAATGAACATAAATGTATTACCTACTGTGTACCAAGCACAGTTTTAAGAGGGTCTAATAGATAGATAACTGAGCAACACTATGAGGTAGACGTGATTACTCTCATCATCCTCATTTTCCAGACAAGGAAACAGAGGCTGAGATAAATAACTTGCTGAAGGCCTCATAGCTATTGTGAAGCTTGGACTCACCCAAGCAGTGACCTCAGAGCTCACAATCTTAACCCCTGTCTAGAGCCCTCTCCTCAACTTTGCCACTGTTGAACATCAGGACCCGAGGGAAACTTTGGGACCACCTAGTCTAATCCCTTTTCTTTCCTCATGGAGTACGGAAGGCCCCAGAGTGACCCAGATCCAACCAACGTTATTCAGCAAGTTGTAAAAGAGCTTGAATCTGAGTCCTGAGAGTGGGTCCCCTGGCTCCTGTTCAGTTATTTTTGCCTCACTTCTTTTAAAAAGCCTAAAAAATGAAATGGTCCACTGAGTATCTTCTGGGTACCCACATTGTGCTGGATGTTTTTGTGGAAAAAATCCTTGGGTTTGCATTGAGAAGTCCTGGCATCAAATCTTACCTCAATTGTTTGCCCAGTGATCTCAAGCAAGTCACTTTCTGTGTCTTGGCCTCAGTTTCCCCAGAAAAGGAATAAGGATATAATTGCCTTAAGGATTGTGTCAGAATGAGTGGCACAAAGTAATTGCTCAAGTAATAGGAATGGATGCTGAAGACACAGGCCCTGTGCCCTCTACAATCTGGATGTGGAGGTGAGACTGACATGCAGGGGAGGATCGGGGGAGAGCAGAGAGCACGCTTTGTTGGCAGGTCAGGCAATGAATGTTAGGACACTTCATGCACTGTTGGCTGCATCTGGCAACGGAGGTGATTCAGGATCAAGAAGTCAATCGGGGAAAGGCTGGCCTGCAATAACTCAGACCGGACACGAGGTGGCGCTGGTGGCCCATCTGGGAACAGGCAGAGCCCAGCAACCAGCCCCTGGGAAGCTGATCCTGGCAGTTTCATTCTTTTTGCTTCTAGGCATGGATCTTTACAGGAGGGACCCTGGGGGGCTGAGGATGAGGGCGCTTTGCCCCAGCAGAGGATAAATGGGAATTTTACACTCCTTATCTCATTTAGTCTTCACAGCCACCTTTTCAGGTATTCAGTTTTACGCACAGGACACTGGGACTCAAAAGACGTCAAATAATTTCCTCAAGGGATGCTATTGAGAAGTAGATCCAGGCCCACTAATTCTAAATCCCATGCTCTTTCCAGGAAAATATGTTCCTCCCAGCCAGTGGAATCAGTCTATCAACAGAGGCTAAATAGGATGTAAGGGAGATCGTACCAGAAAATATAACACCAGATTAAAACTGCATCCTCCCCATGGCCTTCCTAGACTGTCCCCATTCCTTTTTCAACTGGTCCACCCCAACAACCTCCTAATCCATTTCCCTGCTTCCATTCTTGCACCCTAGGCTTTCTTCTCTACAGTGATCTTGTGAGAAGGAAACCAAGTTGCAGTATTCTGCCGTTCAAAACTCTCCAATGCTTCTGATTCCAATTCGAACAACGTCTGAATTTCTCACCACAGCTACGAGCGGTGCTGTGCTGGTAACAACCAGTTCTCAGAGGCAGAGAGCCCTGATTTGTAGCATTTGTTAATTGTGGTGCATATTCCCCTCCATGGCCGATTTCAAGCTTCCAAGCTGATATCACTGAGCTGAGTTGAGAAGGGATGCAAAGAATCAAGACAGAGCCAGTCTGAGTTGACACCAACGCACTGCTGCACCAAGGCCCCACACATAAGATCTGGCCCCAGACGCCTTCTCCAGACAACCTGCTTATTCTGCCACCCCTGTTCACTCTGCTGGATCACTGGCCTTCTTGCTGTTTCTCGAACATAGCAAGCACATTTACACCTCAGGGCCTTAGTACTTGCTGTTCTCTGTTTGGGATGCTCTTCCCCGGAAATGTGCATAACTTGCTGTGCCACTTCATTCAGGTCTCAGCTCAACTGTTACAGAGAGGCCCCCCCTGAGCATTTTCCCTAAGACATCCTACCCACTCCCACCCTCCATCACTTTTATTCCTTGCTCTGCTTTATTTTTTCTCTAAGGGCCTCAATCCCTATCTGATAATAAATGATAGATATTTAAACTTATTTGTCTAGGTCAGGACTGGCTGGCCACCCCTAGAATAAACCTGACTCGAAGAAAGCACTCAATACATATTTGCTGGTTGATAAATGAGTAATTAGTTTTCTTCTACATCTAATGCCTTTTTTTACTGCAATAGCCTTGATGTTTTCTCTTTATTCTTGATGTGCTATCGTCTCACTACACCGTGTCTAGGTGTAAATTTATTTGTTCTGTTCAGCACTGAGTGCGTATTTTGAATATAAGCAATGTCTTTCTCTCATTCTGGACAATTCTCAGTCCTTATTTCTGTAATCTTGCTTCTCCTGCACTCCCTCTGTTCTGGAACTCCTACATAACAGTCTGTCAGTCTCTACTCCGTGTTTCGTAACTGCTTGGCATTCTATAGAATGCCAGTTGTCTCCCAGTGTCTATTCCACTTTTTCCTTAGTAATAGAATCTCTAACTTTCAGCTAGGCACATGCCCACTTGGGTTAAAAATGACATTTCTTGGCTGGGTGTGGTGGCTCATGCCTGTAATCCCAGAACTTTTGGAGGCTGAGGTGGGCGGATCATCTGAGGTCAGGAGTTTGAGACCAGCCTGGCCAACATGGTGAAACCCCATCTCGACCAAAAATACAAAAATTAGCTGGGCATGCTGGTGGGTGCCTGTAATTCCAGCTACTCGGGAGGCTGAGGCAGGAGAATCGCTTGAACCCAGGAAGCCGAGGTGGCAGTGAGCTGAGACCGCGTCACCGCACTCCTGCCTTGGCAACAAGAGTAAAACTCTGTCTCAAAAAAAAAAAACATTTCTGAGTCTTCCACTTAGCTACATACGGGCATATAACTGAGTTCTGAACAAAGTATAACCAGGAGTCTTGTGGAACTTCCTTGTAATGTCTTTTAAGCAGGGGAGTATGCTATTCTTTCTGCCTTCTTCCTACTATCTGAAAAATATATGAGCTGGCTGGAGTTGGTGCTGAGCTGGCTAGAGTTGGTGCAGCCATCTTGGACCATAGGGTAGAAGTCCGATAGAAGGAGCCCGAGTGTTGATGGGCTGTCCTCTTAGCTTTTTTTTTTTTTTTTCTTTTTGTTTTGAGACAGAGTCTCTCTCTGTCACCCAGGCTGGAGTGCAGTGGCGCTATCTCGGCTCACTGCAAGCTCCACCTCCCGAGTTCACGCCATTCTCCCGCCTCAGCCTCCTGAGTAGCTGGGACTACAGGGGCCCACCACCATGCCCAGCTAATTTTTTGTATTTTTCTTTCAGTAGAGCCGGGATTTCACAGTGTTAGACCATCAGGAGATCGATGGTCTCGATCTCCTGACCTTGTGATCTGCCCATCTCCGCCTCCCAAAGTGCTGGGATTACAGGCGTGAGCCAACGCACCCAGCCGAAACAGCCCTCTTAGCTTTAAACTTCCTAGTGCTGGACCATTCCATGAGAGAGAAATGGACTTGTATTTTGCTTGAGCCATGGTTATTTTGCTTTCTTAGTTTGGGTATCCCAAAAGCAGGGCCCAAGAGAAGGATTTGGATGCTAGTGGTTTATTTGGGAAGTGCAATGAAGAAGTGGGGATGCGAGGCAACGAAAGGAGAAAAGCCAGTAAAAGATTTGAACATGAGCAGTTTGCTGCTGGTGGCCAACGGAGGCTCAGCCCCGCTGTGGGGCCTGTGGGAAACTATGTGAAACAGGCCACATAGTTGTCCTACCAATGGGAAAGGAAGCTGGAATATTTATCATGAACTAATGCCCCTACTGGTTGAGGGTCTTTTTTGGAACTAACTCTCGCAGGAGTTCACCTGTTCTTGTGCAAGCTGAGCATCCTCCCGTGGCCAGAAACACTTAGGCAGAGATGCAGGAAGCTGTCATTGTGTACAGAGCCCATCTTCAGGTGACTGCTGGGGTCAGCCAAGGGAATATGGGCTGGGCATTAACAGTGTCTGCAATTTGTCTGCTGTATTCCTCCTCATCTAACTTCTACAATGCTCTTTCCTATCATGTATCTCTTGTTGCAACGTAGGTGGAATGCCCAGTTCATTTGCTTCCAAATAATTAATCCTATCTTCTACCATGTGTAATCTAGATTTATTCTGTCTCTCCAGTATAGTTCAACAACTATGTTTCTCATTCCCAGTGTTTCTAAATGGCTTTATTTAGTTTCTGCTTGTTTTTAATTTATAATTTATTATTCTTTTGTATGTATGGGTGTTATTCCTGACTTTATTCGAAGAGCATAAATGTATTTATTTTGAAATTGTTTTCAGATAATTCTATTATTTTACTTTTGTCTGTAGTGGATTCATTGTACCAATTGTTAGTTTTGTTGACTGTCTACATCTGCATTCATCTTCCTCATGTGTTTTGGAATTTGAGTTTGCAGGCTTTTCTTAAGTGGGCTTATTTTTCTGTACATACTCACACTGCTTAGTGGGTTGATAGCTTCTCCCCACACTCCTGGGACCCTGTCTAGAGCCAGGTTTTAGGCTGCTGACTCAAGGCTTTCATCCTGTAATGGTGGTGGGAATTTTACATGTCCAGTCACTGAACCAGCATCATGAGGTTTGGCCCTGGCCTCACAAGGGTCTCATTTAGCCCCTCATGCAGTGAGGGAGTGAAACTCCTGGCTGCTTCCCCTGCTTCTGGTGCCAGACCCCTGGCTTCCACATTATGTAGCCCCTTGTGTTTCTGTTGAAATTCTGATCCACAAAAATGTTGATTCTGATTTCGAGCATGGCTATTCCTGTTTTGAATCTATCTTTTTATATAATTGCTGTGAGTTTGGTGCATGAATTTACAGCACCATCTTGATCTGAAGTTTCTGGACCCTTGAATCTCCCCAGGGAAGACAGTCTCTGACTGCAGATAGGATTTTTTTTCCCCCCCAGCATCCAGGCTTGCAGATACAAGAAAGAAAGGAATCTGCCTTTCTGGATCCTTCTCTTTTATTCCCCAAGGTGACTCAGGCCCTGGAGGATACAAAGAGCCCCTGTAAAAAGTGTCTTTAGACCTCCTGGCCTCCAGTCTTCATCACAGGGCTTCCTGCCAACACTCCACCTCAAAGGTCTTCACTGACGTGGGGCTTTAGGTGTTCACGGCCATATTTGCATTTCAACAAGGGACTCATAAAGATGTTTTCATCTTTAAAACGTACAGGCGTGGAATTCAAATCGCGGAGTGACAGGCTGTGTGTGGGGTTGATTGTCTGGGTCAGAGACATCACACCTGGCTGGTGAGGAGAGCTTTCTGACGACAGGAGCTGTCCAACAAGGAGTGGGCTGCTGTCACTGAGGAGCTGAAGCGGCCGATGGCTCACCTTCCACTGGGCACCAGGCAGGGCCCTGGATGGAGGGAGTCTTAAAGCAGGAGGGAGAAGCCAAGGAAACAGCTCTCTAGAAGCATTTTGTACACTGAAAAGTGTCATTGAAATGCTATCACAGTTCTAAGAGGAGACATTGCTCCTCTGAAAGCCAGCCTCACTCCCTAAGCTGATGTCTTTCCAGAAGCAGGGCCTGAACTGCCACATGCAGGCCCTGAGGACTTGAGGCACATCATTTTTTTGGGGGGTTTCATCTGTGAATCAGCCACTCAAACCTAGTGGCTCTCAGCCTGCAGAGTTCATGCAGTGCCGGGCTTCTCCACTGCTCCCCAAAACCTCCTCAGGTCACCCCTGTGTGTGCACCCACCTATATGGCCTGTTCTGAACAGGTGACCCCCACCTGCCAGCATGACTGCCCTTCAAAACCTGAGTTGTCTCTTGTGTTTTACAGTTACCATAGCAGAAAGATTTATCTTCATCTTTTACCATTTAAAAATACTAATGGAATTACTGTTTTTGTCTGTTTCTGTTTTGAAGCCATACGATTTTTCTCTCACTGCCACCACATTTGTGATGGCCTTAAAAATTATTCTTAAAGATAAATATAATTCTAGAAAAACCTTCTCAGGGAAAAATGGGTATTTTTTCCCAACTGTTGTAGGGCTGAAAAACTTTTATAGCATACTTGGTGGCATATATGGGATTCTAAGGGTCTTTCAGCACCAGCCTCCCTTCCTCGTCCCAGCAGGTGAAGGCAGGGGCCTCCCAGGCCAGTGCACTTGTCAAGGCCCTTGGCTGGCTCGAGGAAGGAAGGGACTTCACATCTGTTGAATGTTGTCTGCTTCACAAGTGCTGTCTCTTTTCATTTGCACAGCAACTCATTGTATAGATGAGGAATCTGGGCCCAGAGAGGTGAGGTGACCCTCCGAAGTCACACAGCCAAGAAGAGGCAGAGTGCACTTCCCTCTCCACCGCACTCTCCACATCCTCCTGTTGGTTTCTCTTCCGCTTCTGAACCGGGTGGATTTTTGCTTAAGACTTTCTATATGGATTATAACCCTTCAATTATGATATCTTGTCATAACTATTTTAGCCTTCATCTGTGTGTTACTTAACATTTTAGGATAACTTTTTGACTATAAGAATAGTACATAATCTATTTTTTGTCATTTTTTTGGGGGGTGACTTTTAGTTTAAAATAATTATAGGTTCATAAGAGGTTGCAAAAATGGTATACAGAGAGCTCCCATGACCTTCACTCAGTTGTCCCCAGTGGTACCATATCAAAATCAGGAAACTGACATTGGTACCTTGTGTGTGTATAGTTCACTGTCATTTTATCCCATGAATAGATTCATGTAACCACACTGCAATCAAGATATATAACTTTTCCATCACCACAAAGGTTTTCTTCATGTTACCCTTTTTAATCACAGCCACCGCCTTCTCTCCCACCATCCGTAATCCCTGGCAACTACTAATCTGCTCCCCATGTCTACAATGCTGTCATTCCTAGAATGTCATATATATGGACTCATTCTGTGTGTAACCTTTTGAGACTGACGTTTTTCACACAGCATAATGCCCATGAGATCCATCCAAGGTGTCCTGTGTATCCATAGTTCATTCTTTTTTATTGTTAAGTAGTATTCCATGGGTGATCTGTTTTTTAAACACTTGGAAACACGGAAAATATTTAAAAAAAAATAGAAAAAAATCAAAACAAACTCAAGCCTCCAGTTAGAAGGAGGGAAGTCTCCTGGTTTCCTTCTTGCCCATGTCTGAAGCGGCTTGGGCCCTGGGCTGACCCTCTGAAGACCCAGGTGCAAAGACAGGAGAGACAAAGAGAAGACAAAGCCATTTGCCCCAAGCCTCTCTGCTCCCAATCCTCTCCTCGGTGGGACTCCATCTGGCTGCTGTGGACTCTCTGTTTGCATCTGTCTCTTTCCTTTTTTCCCTCTCTTTCTCCTCACCCTGTGTGTCTCCATCTGTCTCTCTGAGTCAGTCTCTCTCTTTCTCAAACCACAAAACATGGCTAAATGCAATTTCCATTGAGTGCAGAATCTTGTGTCTGTGCTTCATTATTCTGTCTGGATTGGTACATGTTTTCAATTGCATAATTCCCCTCCTTCCTCATTTTCTCCCCAAGACTTTCTCCCACATAATATGAGCATTTGGGGGCCAGCTTTTGGCAGTTCTGCTTTTGAATGCTGTAAAAAGTAGAGCGAGTGCCTTTTTCAGTCCTGCACCACCAGGGAAGCGAGGTTGGCAAGTTCCCCCAGGGTTCCTGCTGAGCTTTGTCCCTTAGGCCAGTCCTCGGGGGGAGTGCCCCTCTGCCTGCATTCTCAAAGCCAAGGCTTTCCCTGTAGCACCTGCCTTGGGAGGGTTCAAAGAGCATTTTGATGGCCTGCTGAAGACCTTCCACCCCCATTGGTGACCACGGCATCAGATCCAAACTTCCCTCTCTGGCTGTTCACATCCTTAAACATCTGGACTGACCCTATTCATTTATTTCTTCATTTGTATGTAACTGGACAGTATACCTTCTTGCCTTGTAACAGCCATTGCGGTTTTGAAATGGGGTTAATAGAAAGTGATCTAAATATTCAACAACAAAAGAATGATTAAATGTATCATAGGATGTCCTATATGACCAGACATTACAAAGTCATTAGAGATCATGGTTTGGACAGTTTTCAGAGTGGTATATGGCACTGTTAGAACTCTGATGATACAAAAATACACAGGCATGGAAAAATGGCTAAAAGAAAAGATCAAAGTGTTAGCTCTTATTTCTGAATAGTGGGATTGCAGATGACTTTTTAAATTTTTCTTGATGTTCACAATAAGCATATTTTATCTTTATAATCAGAAAACAAATATGCATTATTAAAACTAAATGAACTCTATTGGACAAAACGTCATGTCTACAGCCCTTTACTCAAGGGGTGTTATAGGGATTCAGCACCTCCTGTTCCCCATAACTCCATGGAAGGGCAAACCACCGTCCAGGCCCTTTTCCTTGAGCTCAGGCCCCTGCCAGGTGGGTGGAAAGCCATGCACTGCATTGCAGTTGATGGCTGCCTTATCCTTGCCCCCCGGCCATATTTTCAAATGTGATTTGCAGAGTGGACAGGTCCTGGGTGATGTCCCCACAACTTTGCACTACATTTCCGAAGCGGGATACTGCCTCATCCTGTGAAACAGTGTCCTCGTTTCCCCTCATCAGATGATCCCTGTGGCCCCTGCATTCCCAGCACACACCCAGTGCACAGAGCAGTCACACATTCTGACCCCTGCCAGGAGCTAGCACAGACACTGGCCTTCCAGACCATGTGCATGGAACCCAGAGTTCCCTGGTTCCAGCCCAATGTACTAGAAAGAGCACACAGTTCTAGAAGCTTCAACTCTGCCATTAACTCCTGCCTGAGAGAAGAGGACCAACAATCCTATTTGCCATATGGAAAGTTACATATAGTGTGTGGGACATTTTTTTTTTTTTTTTTTTGCAAAGGGATTTTTGAACCAGTTCTGAATACAAGCAGCAGTTAACAGTTCAGCTGCTTCAAATAATGGTTTGGGGTTGGGCCCTGTGTGCCTTGGGCACCTTGGGCAAGTTTTTCCCCTCTCTGTGCCTCAGTTTCCTCATCTGAAAAGCAGAAGTAATAATATTACCTACTTCATAGTATCATCGTAAGGATTAAACAAATAGATTCGTGTAAAGTCTTGGTGAAGTGCCTGTCTGAAGTAGCCCACAGTCAATGTTAGCTACTATTGTTTTTATTCCGAGATGCAGGTTATTTGACATTAGGGCTCTCCCAGAAAAACCCAGATGTAAGTCTCTGTGATGAATGCCAAATGGGGATTACCAATTAAAAGCCCTGCCTCAAGTCTGTTCCCGAGTGAGGTGGGAAGTATAAAGAAATACAGGCCTCTGTGTGAGGGGATCGGGCGGGAGGTGAATATGGTGAACATGGGAGGGCTGCTCAGAGGGAGCACCCTGTGCTTGGCCTCTGTGGAGACAAAAGTGACTCCATCTTGGATGCTAATCCACCATGTTGACTTCTGATTAGCCCCAGTCCTCTGAATGTCCCTGATTCCTATTTTAGTTACTGTCCTTTGTGTAAGAACATCAACCTTGATGTTACCACACAAATTATAAGCTATCACACATACAGCATCTTGCCTGTTTTAGAGGGCTGCCTTTCATAGTCTTGCTGAAGCACGCATACCCTTTTCCTGTGGTATAGAAGCTCTGGGTCTGGGGGCTTGCAGGGTGGAGATCGACCTATCTTGTGGCCATCCAAGACCATGCTTCTGTCTATAAGTTCCCACAATCAATTTCACAATACTGACAAACTGGATCTGTCTGCCGCATTTGGTTTCTCGGCTCCTTCAGTATTTGAGGGTGCTTTTCATATATGGCCCTTTCACAGAACAGCTTTGACGGAGGACAGTAGGCAAAGAAAGGGGCTTGGCTGGGAAGGACAGGAGAACCCCTGGAGCAGAGGAGGCTGTGGCAGGCTTCCTCAGAAATTGTGGAATTCCAGCTGGGGCAGGGACCCGTGGGTGGGGTTGGGACAAGGGATATTTTTGAATCCATACCTGTGATGCCTATCCTTTTCCCAATGGCCTCTTTTTACAACCATCTTGCATAGCAAGCTTATTTATAAATGAGGAAGTGAAGGCTCAGACTGGGCAGTGGCTTGCTCAGCACTCTGCACCGAAGAAGGAAGGAGCTGACAT
The DNA here is from genome assembly GCF_002776525.5 of Piliocolobus tephrosceles. Taxonomy (NCBI): domain Eukaryota; kingdom Metazoa; phylum Chordata; class Mammalia; order Primates; family Cercopithecidae; genus Piliocolobus; species Piliocolobus tephrosceles. Next base: position 181,115,003 of record NC_045434.1, on the reverse strand, counting down.
TTGAATCCAGAGTCAGGGAGCCCACTTAAGGCCTGTATTACTGCCTTCCCCAGGGCCACAGAAACCTCTGCTCCAGGAATGGGGTAGGGAGGATGAAGCCTCAGAGGGAACACCTGGCTGCAGGGAAGAGGGAGCGGTTGAAGGAAGCCCGGCCCCAGGTGTGGGAGAGACACTGGGCAGCCACGTGGGGAAAGAGCAGAAAGTAGGTCAGTCACACAGGAGACGGAGCGTGAAATTAATGAGCATGCGGGAGCTGGAGTAGTCACCTTCCGGGAAGGCAGAGAGAGGAATGCAGTACCTTTGGGAGAGGTAGTGGGGCCTGGGAGGGGCTGGTGCAGGTGGGGGAAGCAGGATTGTGTTTCACTGTTTTCTCTCCTTGCTCCCAGCATTGGGAGGATGTCTGTGGTGGGGCAGGATGGGGAGATGATGGGAGATTATACGGGGTAGAGACTGGCAAGAGGTACTAACAGAAGCTCTATGAGGGCAGGGATTGTGTTTGTTTTCTTAATGCTGACTGATTCTTGCTGCCTAGGCCAGTGCCTGGCATATCACGGGCAGATTTGCATGAATACATGATTAGAGACAGCTCTGCTATGGATGTTTCTTGTGTTATTGTGTGACCTGAGGAAGTAAAGCTTTTGTTCCTTATTTTTACCAAGGAGCATCAGCTGAATTCCGTAGCCTTTGCTGAGTCCCTGCCATGTGCTAGCCTGAGCTAGGTGCAGGGGTGACGGGAAGGTGTAAGGTAGAGCCCCTTCCCTTACAGAGCTCACCATCTACAGGAAAGACAGGTTTACACATGAGTGTGATATCATGTGTTGAGCACAACAATGGATGGATGGGGGGATGCAGAGAAAGGGCAGTTTTTTGGGGGGTGTGGAAGGTTTGAAGGTTGAGGACAGGGCTACATTACGATTTTCTTGCATCCTAAATCATTATAAATTTGTGGGCCCTTTCCTACACATATACACACACACATCCCTAAAAGGTATATTTACAACCTCCTTGGTATAGAAACAAATATATCAATACTACTTTTTTTTTTTTGAGACAGAGTCTTGCTCTGTCACCCAAGCTGAAGTGCAGTGACACGATCTTGGCTCACTGCAACCTCTGCCTCCAAGGTTAAAGCGATTCTCCTGCCTCAGCCTCCCAAGTAGCTGGGATTACAGGAGTGTATCACCACACCTAGCTAATTTTTGCATTTTTAGTAGAGAGAGGTTTTGCTATGTTGATCAGGCTGGTTTCGAACTCCTGGCCTCAAGTGATCCACCTGCCTCGGCCTCCCAAAGTGCTGGGATTACAGTCATGAGTCACCATGCCCAGCCTAAAATTTTATTCTTTTCTTCTAATTTTAAAAGAAATTAAAATATTTCTGTGGACCCCTAACAGTGTCGTTGGCCCCAGGCACTGGCCTAACATGTAAGTTGGTCTGGGTGAGAAGGAATTTATGTGGCCAACAAGATGGGGAAAGGCATTCCTGGGTAGAGAGAGTAGCGTGTAGACACAGAGGTGCGAGGTGCCAGAAAATTCTAGGAACAGCAAATTGTCCTGGTGAGGTGGGACAGTAGGTATTTGAAGAGACTGGCAGGAGATGGAATAGGAATATCGGATGGAGGTACATGGCTTTGAATGCCCTGCTTGGCGCATCCTTTCACTAAGGGTTTTCACCTCTATCAGGGCCTCTGGAATAGGGTTCAGAGGTTGCTGGTGAGAGGGGCAGACTCCTGGACCTCAACTCCAGAAGCTCTGCCAAGAATGTGGTAGGTGCCCACTAAAGTCTCTCCCAACTCTAGGGACTCCTCACACTGGCTAGGACATGGCTGGGGGCGTGTGGTGTAAGTGAGAATCCTGGCTGGCTCCCTTTTTCTCTCCACGGTGCAACATGGGGTTCCTTTGGGGAGACATCTTCTGGATTGCCTCGTTGGGGCTGGTCTCTTGCTGACTGTGGGTGTGGATGTAGGGGTTCCTGCTCCTGGGACATCTCAGTTGGCCGTAGCTTGACTGGTGCCATGGTAAGCAGAGATTCTTCAGGAAGCTGTCTTCTCCAGCTGGGGCCCCTGAAGCTCAGGAATCTCCAACTGCAACCTGCCAGCTTGTCACCTCCAGTAGTAAGATTTTCTTCATGCTGGTTCAGCACTTTATGAATATTCGCAGAAGCCCCAGTGGGGTAGAGCAGGGATTATGCCCCTGGCTTACAGATGAGGAAGAGAAGTGACTCCCAAGAGCACACAGAGTGAGTGCACGGACAGATAAGACTTGAACTCATGTTGGTCTCATTCCAAAGCCCAGCGTCGCCACTGAGAACAGGTGTGAGTGGGGGCAGAGCTGGGGGCTGTGAACCTAAGGGAGACGTGGCGCCACAGAGAAACCCCTTCTCCTGCGGATGCCTCTGACCTCCAGCCCCGGAGCCATCAGCCCTGCCAATGAGGAGTGTGAGACTTGCAGGGTAGAGTCAGAGGGTTTAAATCATAGACTCCCAGAGTCAGAACAGACCAAAAGGTCTTCTGACCTGGCCTGTGTCCATCAGCAAACTCTTACAGGTGTCTTTACAGGTGCCACATTGGGCCCTGGGTGTGTAGAAAAGGCTCTGACACTTCCCACCCCTCTAGGGACTCATGGTCCAGAGCATGGTTTTTCCGCTTAGTACTATTGACACTTTGGCTGCATAATTCCTGGGGGCACTGTGCATTGTAAGATGTGTAGCCGCATCTCTGGCCTCTACCCACTAGATGCCAGTAACATCCCCCTAGTTGTGACAACCAAAGATGTCTGCAGACATTGCCAAATGGTCCCTGTCAGATTCCTCCTAGTTGAGAAGCACTGGCTTAGGGAGAGGGGCAAGCCAACATATCCACACAGAGCTGAGCATCCTGCAGCAGCCGGCCCAGAGTGGGGAGTGGGAAGGACAGGAGGGGCTCTGGGGAATGGGGCCTGCCAGGGGGGAAGGCCATTTCCCAATGGATTTGGGATCCAATCTCAGCATCCCTTTTGTTTGGTCCATGACTTGGCTCCTCTGGTGGAAGCAGCTTCTGCTCTGGGAGGCTAGCCATGCTGCTTTGATCAGTCTGGCATTCTCTGCCCTGGATTCGTCTCTTGGTCTTGCTAAGGCAAGAGTTGGTGCCCAGTCAGCTTTCATGCATGTTAAGAAAGGCTCTGCTTGTTCCTTGGGATAGCCCTCTGAAAGCTGACTGGGTGGCCACTTAAGTACTGTGCTTATTCAAAGAACAATACTTCAAGCAAGTGCTTCAGCATAAGTACTTCCAGGTCCCCTGCTCCACGGAAGCTGCAGTGTGGGAAGACAGCTCTGCAGCCTCTCAGCCTGGAGACTGGGTTCTTCTGGATCTTGCCTTTAGCAGCAGGAAGACCTGGGCAGAAGCCCTTTGATCCACAGATCTTCCAGTTCCTTATCCGTGAAGGGCATGGCCATCCCTTCCCTGTCTTTTCACAGTGTCCTGGGGTAGCATTTATTATTTCACAAGAAAAGATATTGTAAATGGAAAAGTATCATACATGTTACCTATCTTCTGAGTTTCCAAGGGGCATTGAAGGTCAGAGTTTTTTCTTTCTTTTAAAAATTATTATTTGACTAGTCATCCACACATTTGACAAAATGTTTACCAAGCTCCCACTATATGCCAAGAAGTCAGCAATGAGCACATCAAATGGGAGGAGATAATAAATGAGCGAATTACATTCAGTGTAGTAGGTGAGATGGTCACAAAGGCCGAGGGGGAAGAAGTGGTCATGTGGAGGAGGGTGGATATTGAAATTTTAGATAGGGAGCACCCCTTTGGAAGGTACCATTTGAGTAAAAACCCAAAGGCAGTAAGGGAGCAGGTTATGCGGGTGTTATTTCAGGCAGAGGGGGCAGCAAACACCATACCCAGGGTGTTCAGGAACAGCGAGAAGGCCAGTGGTGGGTAATAGGTGGTGGGAAGGGGACAGGGCAGGAAGTGAGGTTGGTGGGTGGAGAAGGAGGAGAAAGTTGTCGGCGGGGGTTGGGTGGGGGGGAGGTAAAGGAAGGCAGGTCACAGTGGGGACTTTGGCTGTTACCCTGGGCTTGGAGGCTTGTGGAGGGTTCTGAGTGGAGAAGAGACGAGACAGTTCCGGCCGTGGCATGTAGGACAGACCTACTGACACCAGCCATGGTCAGGAGTCACATAATTTGTTAATAATCCTCCCAAGAAATCAGTAAGAAAGTTAATCCTGCATTGCAGCTATTTCAGGGACTTGTTCCTGAAGGGGAGATAGGGATGGCCTAGCTGTGTCCCTGATAGAGCCAGGACTTGGTCCCCAGTCTGTCAGGTACCCAAAACCCTACCCCTAACCCTAACCCTAAAAGCCCCTGGTGTTTCCACAAGGCCACTTCACTGCCCGTTGTCAGACCTGTCCCATCCTAAATCCTTATTGAAGCAAACAAAAAGTTTCTCTGTGATTTAAGATGACCTTTGTCCTACCAAAGAGTGATTGTTGAAGACTTATCTCTTTTTAAAAAAACTATTTAAAAAATTTTGTAGAGACAGAGGTCTCACTATGTTGCCCAGACTGGTTTCAAACTCCTGGCCTCAATCAATCCTTCTGCCTCAGCCTCCCAAAGTGCTGGGATGACAGGAGTGAGCCACTGCACCCAGCCTTTCTCAGAGATGAAGTCGTGCTCTGTCGCCCAGGCTGGAGTGCAGGGGTGCGATCTCCGCTCACTACAACCTCCTTCTCCCAGGCTCAAGCAATCCTCCTGCCTCAGCCTCCTGAGTAGTTGGGATTACAGGTGCCTGTCACCATGCCCGGCTAATTTTTGTATTTTTAGTAGAGATGGGGTTTCACCATGTTGGTCAGGCTGGTCTCGAACTCCTGACCTCAGGTGATCTGCCCGCCTAGGCCTCCCAAAGTGCTGGGATGACAAGTGTGAGCCATTGTGCCCAGCCTTTACTAATCTCTTATGTGTTAACTGTCACCCCACCCAGATGTTCACTTGGACTGGAGGTTGGGATGGGGGGAAGAAAAAGCTTGCTAGAATCAGGATGCCTGAGCTCTGGTTTGAACTCTGCCACATCATTGTTGCTTCACCTTCTCAGTTTCTCTGTCTTCAAAATCCCTGCTCTGTCTGCCCTTCTCAAGGGGACAGTGAGGACCCCAAGGCAGAGGAGGGTTGGGGGAGCTCTGGGAGGAGAGGGGAACCCTGGATCGCACCTTCCTCCTCTACCAGGGTGCAGTGGGGGCTGAGTGCCCCTAGGTGGTGCAGTTTTCCCAGACTGAGCTCCCAGCAGCTGCTGCCAAAGGGGGCTGGAAGATCTGGGGGAGACAGAGGGGCAAAGGTGGTACTGAAACCCAATAAAGTGGAAGTTTGAGGTAAAAGCCTGCACTGAGGATTCCTGCTGCTCCTCCGATGGGCACTGTGGGGATTAGTGATACCGGGCCCTCTGGCTGCCCTGGCCACCAGATCCTGCCGTGGGGTGCTGGCTGCAGTCCCTGGAGTTGTGGTATGAAGGCCAGGGGTGTATACAGTATAGCGCCCACCCTTTCACAGATGAGGAAGTGGAAGGCTAGACAGTAGGGGGCTTGCCCGGTCACCGTCAGGGCAGGGATAGCTGCTGTGGAGCTGGGCTGTCTGCAGAGGAGTTGCTCCCTGGCAGGACTCTGCAGACAGTATGTAGTGCCACGGCTTTGATTTTGGTCAATTTCTCCTAGCTGGTGGCCCAACCCCCTCCGGCATCTCCTTTTGGGCTTGCCCTCCTTCCTGCTCTGTCGACGCTCTCAGGAAAGGCCAAGGGAGCAATCATTTGCTTCTTATATGAAGAGCTGTGCCCCGGGGCAGTGGAAGAACACAGGGCAAGGGTCAGGAGATGTAGGTGTTTGGCGGCTCTGTCGCTACCTAGGGCTCATGGCTCTTCTCTCTCTGGCCTTGCTTCCCTTATCTGTAAAGTGGAGTGGGCAGGAAAGAGGAGGTTGGAGAAGCGGAGGGCTGGGCTGGATAGCACAAAGGTCACTTTATTTTTTTCTTTTTTTGAGATGGAGTCTCGCTCTGTCGCCCAGGCTGCAGTGCAGTGGCGTGATCTCGGCTCACTACAAGCTCTGCTTCCCAGGTTCACACCATTCTCTTGCCTCAGCCTCCCAAGTAGCTGGGACCACAGGCACCCACCACTGCGCCCGGCTAATTTTTTTGTATTTTTAGTAGAGACTGGTTTCATCGTGTTAGCCAGGTTGGTCTCGATCTTCTGACCTCGTGATCCGCCCGCCTTGGCCTCCCAAAGTGCTGGGATTACAGGCATGAACCATCGTGCCCGGCCCCAAGGTCACTTTCTAGCGTGGACGTTCTGAGTTGCACTTGAAGCTTCCCTTCTGTCCATCAGGGGACAGGTCGGGAAAGGAAAGGCTTCAGTTCCCTTATTAAAAAACACGAGGGAGTGGACGAGATGATGTGTCATTCTGGCTCTGACACCGGGCTCAGCAAAACTGAGAGGCAGTCATCAAGGCCAGAACCAGCCCCTCGGAGCTGCCCGCACTTGATGGCCCCAGTCTTGGGAGGTGCAGACCTGCTTCCCCCTGGGGGGAAGCAGGCTGGGGGGCCTGCAAGGTGGACTGGCAGGCCCCCCAGCGACACCAGCCTCCTTCTGAGCTGGCTCCTGAGCCACTGCAGAAGTTCTTCCTCTCCCCTGTAGAGCTGAAACCCATCTGCACATCCAAAGGGTGTTCCTTCCCAGGCTTCATTACTAACTGGCTGCCTCCTTGGCCAGTCAAGCCTCTCGGGGACCTTGGGCTCTTTCCAAAATCAAATCCTCCTTCAAAGGAAGTGAGAGATTGGTCACCATGGAGGAAATTCAGAGAATGACAGCTGGGGAAAGGATTGAGGGGAAGGGGAGAGAATACCCACTTATTGTCAGCCAACCATGTGCTAGGCACTGCGCAGTCCCCTTCCTGTATATTGACTTAGTTCATCCCATCAACCAGAAATTCATTATGATCATCCCCTGTTTGCAGATAAAGAACCACTGAGGATGTGGGTTATTCTTCCTACAGTTGCACAGCTTGTGAACAGTAGAGCTGAGGTTCGAGCCAGGCCTCTGACTCTGCAGCTTACCCTCATCCTGCTTGAACACACCGAGGAAGACAGGAATAACAGGACACGGGTCAGGAGGCTTGGCTTCTGCTCCAGCTTTGCAGTTGAAGGATTAGGTGACAGCTAACACTTGATAGTATTTTATGGTTTCAAAGTGATAACCATGTAATATTTTAATTGATTCTCAGCCCACTTTATAGATGAGGAAACTGAGACTCACAGATCTGGTGACTTCCTAATTGTGGCAAACTACCAGCTACACAGTAGCTGGGCTGCCTTTGAACCAGGTCTTTTGACCGCAGAGTCTGTGCAACTCACAAATAAAGCTGATTCTTTGACAAGTTAAGCCTCTTCTCTTGGATTCATTTTTCCAGTCTGTGAAAATGAGGGATTGGATTAGATTAGTAGGCAATCACTAGTTCCCAGGCCCTTTTATTTAAAGAAAAAAGGAGAACCCGTAGAGTCTGGCAACTTAAAATTTTGCCAAGTATGAACACTTTTAAAAAAAAGAGAACATTTTATCTTCAAAAAGCTAGGGGGATATTATCTCAGTGTAGTGGAGAGAAAAAAAAATAGTAACCAAGAATACAATTCCTCTTAGGAATTAAGTGAGCTGTGTTTAGCATAACACTTTGATGAGCCATTATGGTTGTACCAAACTACTCTCTGGGTCTGGCCAGAGTGGGCCAGAAGGGAAATGGAACTAGAATAATTCTTTGCAAAAGAATTGATTTGCAGTGGGGATTTGGAAGGCTGAGCAAGCTAGTAACATGAAGAGGAGATGCTGAAAGAAAGTCCAGATCCAGGGCAGGGATGAGAGTCCCAGAGATGAGCAGCAAATGTTCTTCAGGTGGGAGGCAGAGAATGAGCAAAGGGCCCCAGGGAGAGAAGGTCTGGTATTCCATTTCCACCAGGAGGTGTCTGCTTTCCTGGTGTCAGTCAATCTGTGGATACTCTGGCTGTCTTGTCAAAGTGCCCTTGCACAGTGAGGAGCTCAGTGAATGCAACCTTGGCAGTGCAAGTTTAGGGGGCCCTTGGTTAGAAATCATCCAGATCTGGCAGACCTGAGTTTGAGGCCCATCTCCATCATTTGGAAGTTCTATGAGCTCTTTAATCTTCAGGTTCCTTCTCTGAAATGGATATAATACTCCGCACCTAGAAGGTTGATATAAGGAATAAGTGGGACCATGGACTTAGTACTTGGTGCTCAAGCCTTCAGTAAACAGCTACTTAGCTGCCTGTTACTACTAATCATGATTATTTGGATATTCACAATTTTACTTACTGTGGCAAGCTTGTAGAAGGTTTTCTGTTTGGGAAGCGGGGTGGCTTTTGCTGCTGTTAAATTCAGTGCAGGATCGGGCAGGAGTATCATCTGGAAGGGGAGGGAGATGGGTGGGGTATTAAACTCATCACCCGCCCCGTCAACACCAACCGTAGCCCTTTCTGTGTTTTCAAGGCTGAGCGCTGTCTGCATCTGAGACTCTGTTCCCTTGGAAATGACAGCATATCCTTCCAGGGCTAAGCTCAGAGGGCAGGTCTCCTGCCAAGGACAAGCTGAGGGCCAGTGGGGTGGGGGAGACACATGGAAGAGGAGGGGGAGTGAGTAGGATGACGCGTGAAGAGAAAGGAAGAGTGTTTCCAGGAACTGACAATCACAGAGGCAGAGGGAGGTACGTGTGTGCATGCACATATTTGCACGCACATAAATATGTAATCACAAGCATGCATCAGGTAGCAGGTGCATGCGGTGTGTATGTGTAGGTGTGACTGTGTGTGACTGAGTGTGCAAGCCCATCCATGTATAAGCATGTCAGTGTGTGACTCTGCCTGCAAGTGGTTGGCTCTGTGTGTTGTTTTTGAGAAGTTCATATGCACATGTACCTCAGGTAAGCTTGGGCATGCTGGACTGGAGTGTGGGGTTGACTCTGTGACTCTGGGTGACCGTGAGAGGAGGCTTCTGTCCTGTGAAAGTATCTTAGCAGCACTTGGGGTGTATGTGTGCCCCTAATGCACGTGGGATGTCTAAAAGCAGGGACCTTCCGCAGCTTCTTTGGGAAGACCTGGACCCCTCACCCCACCCAACAGCAGACTGTGTCTCCCTTCCTGGTGCATACCAGCCCTGCCAGCCCCACCACTGACACCTCCTGCTGGCTGCCCGCCTGGACAGTGGGGTGGTGAGGAGAAAGGGAGGAATGGGAGGAGGGAGAGGAGTGACCGGCCTCCTAGCTCCAACCCTTGGTGCTGCCAGGGAAACGTCCTCCTCCCACCCCCCATCCCCCAATCACCGTGATTCCTGCTGTGAGGGAGAGAGGAACCCTCTGTTTCCATGGCAACATAGCAGCCCTGCTTCTCAGCCTGAGCCCAGGCTCCTCTGAGCCGTGGAAGAAGTGGGAAGAAAGCCCCTCCTCAGGCTTTTGAGCCCCCACCAAGTGCCCTCACCTGTACACTCCCTCAACCCACCCCAAATATCCCCCACACTCCTCTAATATTCATGACCCTGCTGGGACTCCTGAGCGCACACCCACCACTGCGTCCACTCCCAGGGTCTGGGGACCTGTCTTGTCCGCAGAAAGGACCACATGTGAGTTTGAGCCCTGGAGAGTGGCAGGATGGAGTTGAATTCCAGTCTTCACCTGTAAAATGGTACTAACATTACTACCTCTCAGGGTTCTTGTGAGAGGCAAATAAGATGGTGCCGTGGAGTTGCTTTGTAAATTCAGAGTACGGAATGGGTGGGTGTGTCATGCCACTGATGAAATGTAAATGGACTCTGCTTCTTTGAAGGGGCAACCCTCCCACATGACTTCACTTCCGGTTCTCTCTCCCATAGAAACACACATGTGCTCAGAGAGGCACACATGGGATTGTTTGTTGCAGGCTGCCCTGTAATAGTGAAACTTGGAAACAACCCCAATGCCCACCAGTAGAGAAGCAGTTAAATGAGTCATGGTGCATCCATAGACCTACAGCTCTTAAAAAGGGCATCTATGTGTGCTGATAGGGCACACGCACTAAGACATGTTGCTAAGTGAAAAAATCAAGTTGAAGAATGGATACAATATGATCCTATCTGTTAGGCATGGTTTTCAGCATGTGAGTGCATGTATGGTCAGGCTAGACTGTTGACAGTGGGAATGGGACTGGGGAGCAAGGCAGTGAAGGGGAACTTTTATTTTTTTTCTTCTATGTATCTCTCATCTGCTTGCCTGTATAGCAAATGTAATTGAAAAGTTCTGGCCAGGCGTGGTGGCTCACACTTGTAATCCCAGCGCTTTGCGATGCTGAGGCAGGTGGATCATTTGAGGCCAGGGGTTCAAGAGCAGCCTGGCCAACATGGCGAATACCCATCTCTACTGAAAGTATAAAAATTAGCCGGGTGTGGTGGCACACACCTATAGTCCTGGCTACTCGTGAGGTTGAGGCATGAGAATCTCTTGAGCTGGAGAGGCAGAGGTTGCAGTGAGCTGAGATAGCGCCAATGCACTCCAGCCTGGACGACAGAGTGAGACTTTATAAAAACAAACAAACAAACAAACAAACAGACAAAACTTCTGTGTCACTATTGTTATAGTCGATGAGAGAAAACATACAGGAGACAATCGGAGAACAGGGCAGAGAGTATAGAATCTAGTACCAGAAAAGCTTGGAGGAGAGAGGGAGAGTCAGGAGGGCTTCCAGGAGGAGGAGGAAGGTAAGCTGGATCTCAGAGGAAGAAGAGAACTCAGAGACTTGAAGCAGAGAGGAGAGCAGTCCAAACGCAAGTGAAAACTCGGAAGTGAGGAAGTACACTCCAGGCAGGGAAGTCCTGAGGTAAGAGAAAGAGCAGAGGTCTTGGCATCAGATGTCTAGGGGCTGATTCCCATCTTGGCCACATCCTGAAGCTACAGTGCTGGGTAAATCACTTGCGTTGTCAGTGTCCTCATCTGGAAATGGGATAATAGTGGGTATCTCACTAGATGGTGGTGAAGATTGATTGATGTCAGGATAGAAGAAACTAAGGTATCATACAGATGTGAATTCATTGCTGTCGGTTTCTCCCAGGGGACAGTGAGACATAGACTTGACCATAGTCTACCTATTTGCCAATGCTTGGTGAACGCTAGTCAACCCTTTACCAGCCTGGTCAGGTTCAGGCCCACACTCAAGGTACTAGGAGACACAGAGCCAGCATGGATTCTTCAGCAGGGGAGGGAAGAGAAGATCTAAAAATGACAAAAACCCTTGATTAGGACCCATATTATGCCAATCATGAGCAGGCATTTTAATGTATTTATTTGGTCTTCTCAGGAACTTTATGAGTGTGCCTATTTTTCAGGTAAGGAAAAATTTTCTGAGAAAGTCATTCATTCACTCGTTCATTCAGCAAATACTCATTGAACAGCTTCCGTGTGGACACCATTCTGGTTGTTGAGTGAAGGAAAAGTCCCTGCCCCCATGCAGTGTACAGTCAGCCTGACAGGGGAGATAGACAATGAAACTAACAAATCTTTGGGGTTATGCCAGGTGATAATGAGTGCTACGCGGAAAACAAAGCTGAGTAAGGAGATCAAGAGCATGAGGAGGTGGTAGGACAGGTCACTCTGAATTTTTTTTTTTTTTTTTTGAGATGAAGTTTTGCTCTTGTTGCCCAGGCTGGAGTGCAGTGGCATGATCTCGGCTCACTGAAACCTCCACCTCCTGGGTTCAAGCGATTCTTCTGCCTCAGCCTCCCTAGTAGCTGGGACTACAGGTGCCCACCACCATACCCAGCTAATTTTTATATTTTTAGTAAAGACGGGGTTTCGCCATGTTGGCCAGGTTGGTCTCAAATTCCAGGCCTCAGGTGATTTGAGGCCAGGAGTTTGAGATCAGTCTGGGCAACATGACAAAACCCAGTCTCTACTAAAAATATAAAACTTAGCTGGCCTCCCAAAGTGCTGGGATTACAGGCATAAGCCACCATGCCTGGCCAGGTCACTCTGACTTTTAAGCAGGGAACTGAATGAAGCCCATGTAGACCATCCTGAGCAGAGGCATAGCCTGTGCAAAGGCCCGGGGAGGGGGCATGCTTGCTGTAATGGGGGCTGGGTTGAGGAAGGAAAGAAGACAGGTGTGGTAAGAGAGTGGCTGAGGTTGGAGAGAAGTGAAGGATATGGAGGTGTATATTATATGGGACTTTGGAGGTCAAAACTAAGACTGTGGATTTAATTCTAAATGGGTTGAGAAGTCATTCGTGGGATTTGACCAGAGGTGTGACACCATCTCAGAGTTAGGTTTTAAAACAATCACTGTGGCCATGAAGTATAGATAAGACTGTAGGGAGCATGCCTGGGAGCTGAGGGGTTAACTAGGAAGCTGCTGTACACGTCCAGGTGAGAAGACAAAGACAGAGCACAGTGGCAGCGTGGAGGTGGTAAACGGCAGTCAGCTTTGAAATATATTTCAAAAACAGAAGCAACAGGGTTTCCTATTGGATTGAATGTGGACTATGAGCTAAAGGGAGGTCTAAAGCATGACTCCACGACTTTGGTCATGAGCAACTGGGTAAATGTCGGTGCCATTTACTAAGATGGGGAAAACGGTGGAGGAGCAGGTTTGGGGGCAATTAGGATTCACTTTGATTTTGAGATGGCTTTAGACATCTAAATGGAGATGTCAGGTGGACAGCTGGATGTATGTGATGGAAATTCAGGGGAGATGTCAGGACTGGAGCTATAAATTGGGACACTGTCAGCATAGAAATGTTGTGGAAAACCATGGGATAGGATGATATCGCCCAGGGAGAGTGTGCAGCTGGAGGACAGAAGAGGCTCCTAGGTGCTTTGGCCTTTGTAGGTCTGAAAGATGTGTCCTCTCAGGAGACTTGCCTGGCATCTCCCTGGAAAAGGTGCTCTCTTCTATCCAGGCAGGGAAGCCTGTGCAGGGCAGGGGTTCTCAGAAGCACTCAGGTTTATGGAAACGCAGATTGCTAATCCCAGCCCCATGGTTCTGGGGAGACAACCCTTTGAGGCTGACTGGTCCAGGGGGAGAAAGACTTGCAGCGAGACCATAGATTCTGGAGCCAGGTAGAACTGGTTTCCAAACCAGGCTGTCCCACCAACTTGCTATGTGATCTTGAGCGACAGTGTCTGTCCCTGAGCCTCAATGTCCTTTTCTGTAAAATGGGAACAACACCACCAATTGCTCAGGGTTATCGTGAAGGTCAAATTAGCATGTTTTCAGCTTTTTTTTTTTTTGAGACGGAGTCTCGCTCTATCACCCAGGCTGGAGTGCAGTGGCCGGATCTCAGCTCACTGCAAGCTCCGCCTCCCGGGTTCCCGCCATTCTCCTGCCTCAGCCTCCTGGCTGAGTAGCTGGGACTACAGGCGCCTGCCACCTTGCCCGGCTAGATTTTTGTATTTTTTTAGTAGAGACGGGGTTTCACCGTGTTAGCCAGGATGGTCTCGATCTCCTGACCTCGTGATCCGCCCGTCTCATGTTTTCAGCTTTTAGGAACAGTGCCTAGACAGGCGGGGATTGGGAAATGTCCCATCTATCCCCAAAGAAGCCCTGGGGCAGGCAGGAGTGAGTGGTTTCTGTCCTCTCAGATGGCTCTAGGTTGTCAGCTGGAACCCTGGCGGGGGCAGCTGGGCAGACACATGTCCCTGTTTTGATGCCTTGTCTCAGGATGCCCCTGAGGCTTAAGTCTGGGAGGGAAGTAATGTCCAGCAAGGCTGCCTCACCCCTGGGCTCCTGCTGTCCCCCAAGCCCTTCTGCTGCCCACTCTGTCTCTGCCTCCGTGTTCCACCACAGGACTCTTCCTGTCCTGGTTCCTGAAGAGCTTCCGACGTCCCTTCATCTTCACCTGTCTCCAGTGGCTAGTGACCACTTCTCCTCTTTCACCCTCACTCCCCTTCCTTCGCCCTCATTCCCCCTTCCTGGACCTTGTCACTCAGCTTCCCTCAAAAGTGAGTGTGGCCTGACTGCAAGAACCTGGCCAGGAGTCAGGCAGATGAGGGTCCGGCAGCCAGAGACGGGAGCAAGCTGTCATCTCCGTGGCCCAACAAAATCGGGGTGATGTGCGCCTGCCTGAGGCTCAGCAGGAGACAGCGTGTGCAAAAGCACTCGATTTCCAGCAGGGATGTGATACATGCTCCTTTCTTTTCCTCCTGTTCTCTACTCTCTCCCCACCACATGCCAACAGCCTCCCTCTCCCGTGGCTGCAGAGTCAGCTCAGGTCTGGATGCGCCAAGAGGAGAGAGGAGGCTGCCTCCACCCTCCCCCCTGTTGCTATTTAATGCCGCTAACAATGGATTCATTAACTGGGATTAATCTCATATACCAGCTCTCTATCCCCTTGGCTATTAATCACTCACTTCATTAACAGGACAACATTAGCCAACCTGGGAGCCAAGACATGGCGTTCATACCAAGTACCTGTGTCTGCACCTCCTTGTCTTTCCTCCTCGCTGGTCCATCTTCTCTTTCCCTTTCTGCCTCTGGCCTGGCTCCTGTTGCAATCAGGCAGACATATGTGCCTCTCTCCCCATGTTTGCCACTGTGGCCTTGCTTCTGCCCCTGATGCCTTCTAAGTGTCTGTTTCTCTTTTTCCTCCTAACTGGTGCCTAACACGTAGTAGGGTCTCTTTACAGGTTGGCTGAACAAAGCACTGAGAGATACAAAAAAGGAGATGCCAATTCCAGGAGGCTAATTTTAAAAAATTGCCTTTTCTGTTTACAAAGATAATGTATGCTCACTGTACAAAATCCAAACAACACAAGAAAGGAAGAAAGGAGAAAATAAAAATTCCCTGAAATCCCCACCATCTCAAGATAATAACCTTTAGCGTTTGGTGAGCATCCTCTCAGATCTTGAGTGATATATATATAATTTTACCTAAATGGGATCATACTATGCATGCTGTTTTGCAACCTGCTTTTCCACTCAACAATATGTTGTCGAAATCTTTCCATATCAGTGAATATAAATATACATCATACTTTTTAATGGTTGCATAGCATTCTGTTTTATGGAAGTAACATAATTTAGTCAATGGATTTCCTATTGAACATTTATATTGTTCCCATTTTTTCACTGATATATTTGACATACAGAGCAACATTCTTGTGTATACATCTCTGTGCACTTGCCTAACTGAGTCCTTAAGATTAATTCCCAGAAGTAAAATTTCTAGGACAAAAGATTTGAACAATTAACATTTTGGTATGGAATAGCATAGGAGAGTCACATGCCTGGATTCAATAACAATTTTGCCATTTCCTAGCAAAAAGATCTTGGGAAAATTATCTTTAACTTCTTGGGCTTCAGTTACCTCATCTGTTAAATGGGAATAATAACTGGATTTACTTTATGAGATTACTGTTTGGATGAAATAAATTCTTAATATGCAAAGCACTTAGAACAATGCCTGGTGTGTCATAAAAGCTATACGTATTAGCTATTGCTGTGGGGACATTGGCCTGCTGGCCTCCAGAAGCAATGAACCTTCCCACATCTCTCCCATCATCAGCAGTGTGGGAGAAAGCCCCCTTTCTTACAACATTGTCAGTTTAAAAAAACTGGCCCCGGTGCCTCACGCCTGTAATCCCAGAAATTTGGGAGGCTGAGGTGGGTGGATCACCTAAGGTCATGAGTTCGGGACCAGCCTTAGCACCATGGTAAAACTCCATCTCTACTAAAAATACAAAATTAGCTGGGCACAGTGGCAGGCACCTGTAATCTCAGCTACTGGGGAGGCTGAGGCAGAAGAATTGCTTGAACCCAGGAGGCAGAGGTTGCAGTGAGCCAAGATCACACCACTGCGCTCCAGCTGGGGCGATAGAGTGAGACTCTGTCTCAACAAAAAAAACGAACGAACAAACAAAAACAAACAAACAAACAACTTTTGCCACCTTACAGGTGACAATTGGTATCTCCTTCCACATGCATTTTTCATGGGTACTGAACTAGCGCATGTACTTGGTTCTTAATGGACAGATGGACATTCTTACTTCATCTGCAAGTTGTCTGATCATGTTCTTCGCCCATCTCTCTATTGGAGTATTGGTTTTTTTCTTATTTGTGAGAGGTCTTTCGTATGTTAAAGACAGTATTCCTTATATTTTTCTACTTCATCCTGACTTTCAACTGTATGTATTTTTTGTCCTGCATAAGTACTTGATTTTTATGCAGTTAAGTCTGTAGGGTTTTTTCCCTTACTGCTTTTAGAGTTTGTGTTGTGCTTAGAAAGGCCCATAATACAAATATTCACACTTTGCTTTAGTACTCGTGTGGTGTCACTTTTTATACTTTATGTTTTTATCCTTTTGAGTTTATTTCTGTGTAAAGAGTGAAGGACAATTCCAGCTTTATTGTTTTCCAAATGGTTGGTCAGTTATCCTGACAACATTTGATTTTCCGTCTTTCCCCCAATGAGAACTGGAGAAGGAACAAGGGCAAATCAGTACTGTTCCCAGACAGAAAGGGGTGCTCATGGGTCAAAGGGCAATTCTGGACAGGATTCCGCAGAGTCTGTTAGGAGTGAATCCCTGGGGCGATCCCTCTTCACTGTAGTTCTGCTTGCCCTTCATGGGTGACGGCTGGGGTGGGTGCTGGGTGAGATGAACCAGGCCCTGCAGTATTACAAAGCCCCTTCAGGAGCCTTTTGTGTGCAAGTCAGCCTCGTTCCCAGATCTCAGAAATTAGGAAGAAAATCTGTCCTTCCCATTTTGAAGTCAATAGCCTTGTAACTTTGGATCTTTGTCCTCTAACCTCACCCCCATTATCCCCCCAGCCACTCATCCAGACCCTCCATACTAGCACATCAACATATACGTAATCCATCTTGTCTTTCTCACCAAAGCTGCTACTTGTCCTGGCAGGGAGCCCCAGAGATGGTTTAGGATGCACCCCCTTGGAAGGCAGCCCAGAGTCATGGCAGCCTGTGTGTATGTTGGTGATGGAGAAAAGGGAAGGCTAGGTGGTGGGAACTGCAGCTTCCAGGTTGCCTGTGCAGGAAGAAGCCTGGATTCTCACCATCGGTGCCTATGCCCCAGGTTCATGCTGCTTGAATCCTCTTTGCCAATTTGTTTAAGGCAGGTTGGATTTGAGTGTGGTCTAGGCAGAGAGAGGGGTTTGTCCTGGAGTTCTCTGACCAAGTGCTCGTGCAGAGGATCCTGGAAGACATAGGGTGATGGAAACATCTCTGTGGTCCACTCTGCAGCCTTGCTGTTTCCTGGGAGACACAGCCTTATATGACCTGAGATCCCTGTGCCATCCCCAGCTGAGGGACACAGCTTGGCTGTGAGGCCAGGAGGACATGCACAGGCAAATCCAGAGCCTGTGTCAGGCAAAATGCCAGGCTGGGCAGTTATCCTGTGGGCACTGAAGGTGAATTATGGCACCAGCACCCATGGAGCAGGCACAAATCACAGGGCTGTCAGGAACAGGGGAAAGGCAAAGCCCGCCATCCTCCCCAGAAGGATTGATGGATTCAGGTCCTGGGTCTGGGTTCAAGATGATTGGACTTTTTATGGTGTTTCATTTCCCCAGATGTTCCTGGTGAAAAGCTTGTCACCCAAGACTGTATACGTGTGAGTGGGTGCATGTATTTATCACCGTACATGCCTTGCTGGGACTATGCAGAAGAGTGTTTTTTGCAGAGCTCGCTGTATGGTTCTGATTTTATTTTTGTGTGACTGAATTGTGTGAATGTTGTAGGAGTGTGAGTTTTGTGTTAAACAGGACTGGGTGTGGCTCTTCACAAGGATGAAACTCAAGTTTCAAGACTGAGTTCCTGGCTATATAAGACTGTGTCTATTGGAGAATGAGTTAGAGGTCTTGAGTTGGTGTGTCTGGGTGGCTGATGTGGATACAAATCAAGAAAGGGAAAAGAGGAGTGAAAGCAGATTGGGAAGGACAGTTTTGGGTGCAATGAGTCTGAGGTCTTGGCAGAACATCAAGGAGAGACATCTAGAAAAGCCGGACAAGAGTTCAGAGGACAGTAAAGGGCAGGAGGGCATTGGCCTAGGCTGCCTTCCAAATGCATTCAGATGACAATGCGTTGGGATGGTGGGATTTGGCTGGAATGAGGAAAACACATTTATGTGAGTACACGTGCACACACACTCACCCATCCACCCACACCCACCCACACACTCACACTCATGTTTGAAGACTGAAACGATACATGCTATAAACCCAGCTGGACAGAGCTCAACAGGAAATTTCCAAGGGTTGCTGGATGCACCCGAGGGTGAGAGTCAGGGAACTATTCCTGGCAGTGGTGAATATTCAAGGGAATCAGAAGGAAAGAAGGATGCAGAGGGAAGAGGAGAATCTTATGATTTTAGGGATGGTGGGGATAGGGACAGACCATGTAAGACTTGGGGCAGGAACAGCAAACCACTTTGATGACAGTGAGCTCCTAGAAGGCAGGGGTTGTTTATTCATTGAGGCATTTCTAGTACCTAGTGCAGGGGTAGGCAATCTGTATGTTGAATTAACTGGAATTTAGTTGACTTGGAGTCAAATTCTGAACCACTATAACTGTGGAGAGTCTAGGTTTACTGAAGGAGAACTTTGAAATCCACACGTGACACTGGATACGGGCTGATGGGAAGGGGAAGGGAGTGTTAGGTGGGGGCGCCTTCCACTGGCAGCCTGCCCCATTTTTCATCCACACAGGCTTCTGCACACTCCCTTTCTCCATGACCTGCCTCCCAAGCTCTGAGTACTAAACCATCATATTGCAATCTCCCTCCTCATTGCTTCCAGTCTTCTCAAGCCCTGACCCCGACTCAGTTTCCTCATTATAGCCTTGCCAGGCTCAACATGTAGAACAGTTTCTGTCTGACCTTTAGCTGAATGAGCCAGGGGGGCCAGAAAAAGGGTAGCTGAGCTGGGGAGCACCCAAGACTTGGGCAGAGCCTGTTTATCTCCAGTTACAGGAACAGGAATGTAATTCACAAAAGGTGCAAGTTATATTTGAGGGATCCAAGGTTCAAGACGAGGTGAAAGATCTAAAATGAGGTTTCTGGGGAAGAGAGAGAAAGAAGTCTTTGTTGCCATAACTTGAGCATCAACAATGCTCTAGCAGGTAAGAGGGGTCCTGTGGCCAGGAGTCTTAAACTGTGCTTGTCACAAATCTATGTGGACAGGGGTCAGCCTCAGAGGCTCAGGCAGGGAGCATGGGGCACCTGGGTCCAGATGTACAGCATGCTTTTGGACACTAGTAACAGAAGATCTCCGACTCAGCAGCCGTAAATAAGAAAACATGGCCAGGCTCGGTGGCTCACACCTGTAGTCCCAGCACTTTGGGAGGTCGAGGTGGGCAGATCACCTGAGGTCAGGAGTTTGAGACCAGCCTGGCCAACATGGTGAAACCCTGTCTCTACTCAAAATACAAAAATTAGCCAGGTGTGGTGGTACAGGCCTGTAATCCCAGCTACTCAGGAGGCTGAGGCTTGAGAATCGCTTGAACCCGGGAGGCAGAGGTTGCAGTGAGCCGAGATTGTGCCACTGCACTCCAGGCTGGGTGACAGAGTAAGACTCTATCTCAAAAAAAAAAAAAAAAAAAAAGAAAAGCACTATTTGTCATAATAGGAACTCCCTCCAGAGAGGGAGTTGAGCTTCCATACAGTGGCTTAATGACAGCATCAAGGGCCCGGGTTTGTTCTGTCTTTTGTTGCTATCTTGAGTGTACTGACTCTGTCCTCAGGATGGCTCCCTTCATAGTCACAAACGAACTACCCCAGATCCAGGCATCCCCAGACACCACAGTGCCCAGCAGAAGAAAAAACACTCTGCCTCTGGGTATCTCTGGGTGAGAAACCTTTCCCAGAAGCCCCCCATCAGACACTTAGTCATATTCCTCCTTACTTTTCCATTCTAAAGGCATCAGGCAAGGGGGATAGGACTGCCAGTACTGATTCATGCCAGCTAGGATCCTTCCTGGGGGCGGCCTGGGCTTGGGCCTAGGCCTAGCTGCTCTGAAGTATATAGTCCCCATATAGGAAGAAGAATCCCTAAACACAAGCAGACTCCTGTTAGGAACAAACGGGTTGATACTGGGTAGGCAATGAATTATCTCTGCTCCACCATGCTTCTACCAGGGCCAGAGGGTAACGGGTGCAAGACAGAGCTGCAGGCAACTTGTCAAGGCCAGAGCTCCACATGTGGAGACCAAACCTAGGATCCAGACATTTGAGATTAGGCTTTGTATCCTCTTAGTGGAATCAATGGACAGTTCAAGCTACTAATCAAAACCTCATTACTGTCCTAACACCTTCTATGCCCATTTCAAAACTAAAATCCCTCACAGGGCTTGTGCAGCCCTGTATGATCTAGTGTCTGCTTTGTAAGCTTCGTCTGGAGCTGCTCTCTCTCCTCTTCTTGCATATGCAGTGTACCTTCCTGCATTGGGGCCTTTGCACGCACTGCTCTCTCAATTTTCTCCCTTTTACTTCCCTACCTCTTTCTCCTCACTCTGCAGTACACTCTACAAATCTCCTTAGTGCCCTCAGAGAACTTGTTGTCTATATACCTTGCTAGATTGCAGGCTTCTTGAGGTCAAGGAAGGTGTCTATTGTATGGTACACTCTGTTGGCCTTCCTAAATGTGCTTGGCACACATTAGGCATTTGACAAATATCTGTTGAATGTATGAATGAATGAATTCTACAACTGGGGACAGGCTTGGTCCTGAGCTTTGGGCAGGGCTGATGGGTGGGGGGTTGATGAGGAGCCTGGTCTGTTGGAAGCCCCTGATGCTCTCTGAGCACAGAAATGACATGACCACAATGGGCTCAAGGGCAGTAAGGACACCAATGTGCACAGGAGGGGTAAGAAAGCCAGCCAGAACCCTGTGCTCATCATGTAGGCATTAGGTTCCAGCTACAGAACCAGTGTTCAGATAATTGGTAATGCCCTTATGAAGACATGATAGGTTGAAGTGGTGAGTGTTGGGGACAATATCTCTGAGTGGTGGTGTCAGAGACCTGTTGCAAAATAAGGATGGTAATAGCATCTACCTTACAGATAGTCACTAAGAAGAGTACACAAAGCGTCCAAAGAAAGTAGTCTAGTGTCAAGAGGTGCTCAGTAAGTAATTAAACCTTGGCTTTGCCCTTACCAGGTGTTTTGTTTTGTGACAGAGTTTTGCTCTTGTTGCCCAGGCTGGAGTGCAATGGTGTGATCTTGGCTCACCGCAACCTCTGCCTCCTGGGTTCAAGCGATTCTCCTGCCTCAACCTCCCAAGTAGCTGGGATTACAGGCATGTGCCATCACACCTAGCTAATTTTATATTTTTAGCAGAGACAGGGTTTCACCATGTTGGCCAGGCTGGTCTCGAAACTCCTGACCTCAGGTGATCCACCTGCTTCGGCCTCCCAAAGTGCTGGGATTACAGGTGTGAGCCACTGCACCCGATCACTGGTGTGATCCAAACCTAAGCAATTTACTGTTCCAGTCTCCAACCCAAGCTGGTTGTGAATTAATCCTGGTTCTTCCTCATTCCAACAAGAACTCCCAGCATGTGATACACCAGGGCTATGCTCTCTGCAGTCTTTAACTTTCCTGAGCCTATTTTTTTTTCTTTTCCTTTTTTTTTTTTTTTTTTTGAGACAGAGTCTCTCTCTGTCGCCCAGGCTGGAGTGCAGTGGCCAGATCTCAGCTCACTGCAAGCTCCGCCTCCCGGGTTTACGCCATTCTCCTGCCTCAGCCTCACGAGTAGCTGGGACTACAAGCACCCGCCACCTCGCCCGTCTAGTTTTTTGTATTTTTTAGTAGAGACGGGTAATCTAGTTAAACGGGGGTAGCCTCTATTTCTTTATCTAATTAAATAAATGGGGGTAGTAACACCCTAAAATGTATTATCTTATTTGACCCTCATATCCCCTAGCTGATATGAGGGTCAAATAACACATCTCAGGGTGCTTTAGAAACTGCAAAGGACTGTTAACATGTAAAGAATTACTGTTCCTAATATTTTGTTGGAGTTGGGCTCATTCCTGGGCCTGGCATCTGCTTTGACTTTCTCAGTTCCTGTTTCTTGCCAGTCTCCGTTTTCTCATAGCCACCCACAATTCTGGCACTGACAGTGTAAGGATATAAGATGATATCCAGGGAGTTTGAATGTAGAAGGAAAAGGAAGGAACATGACAACAGCCAGCAGCCCTCTCTCTTGTTCCCAGGCTTACCACCTTTCCAAGTCAGCAGACCCTAAACCTGAGCACCATCCATGTGCCAGTTAGCTATTGCTGCATAACAAACCACTCCAAAACTCAGGGACTTAAAACAACCATTTATTATCCCTCATGGTTCTTGGGGTTGATCCTGATGGGTAGTTCTACCTTTCAGACCCTTGTAGAATTTTAATCAGAGGGTGGTTGGGGCTGAAGTCCTCTGAAAGCTTGGCTGGACTGGACATTCAAGATGGCTTCTTTCACTCAAATGGCTAGTGCCTGGGCTGGAATGGCTGGAACAGATCGTGGCTGGCCAGCTCTCTCTCTCTCTTTTTCTCCATGCAGCTCCTCTATATGGCTTCTTTGGACTTTCTCATAGCATATGGTCTTGGCATAGTTGGATGTCATGGCAACTGGATTCTCCCAGAGTGGGCATTCTAGATGACCAAAGTGGACATTTTATGGCTTCTTCTGACCTAGCCTCAGAAGTCACAAGGCCTCACTTCTTTTGCATTTTATTAGTTACACAGGGTCAGTCCCAATTCAATGTGGGAGGGGAATACACAAGAGCATGACTACTGTAAGCCACAGCTCATTGGGGAGCTGTCTTTGGAGACTAGCTAGCAAGATCCTTGTCTGGTAATTGAAACACTGCTCCATGGTGCCCTCTCAGAGGCCAGGATTTGGCAGAAGGGCAAGGCAGGCAACAGTGAAGCACTGAGCAGCTAGGGCTCCCGGCCTCCAACTTCATTTAACATGTATTTATTATTAATTATTATTTCATATTTTGACGTTTTACAAATAATTTAATGTAAATTGAAAGTTCTGAGGCTCATTTTGTCAAAGAGAGAAACAAATGGTAAATAAGAATATGAAAATATGCTCAACAACATTCATCACTAGGGAAATGCAAACTAAAACCTCAATGAAATATCACCACACACATATTAGAATGGCTAAAGGAATAGTAATTTTTAGAAAACTGATAATATCAAATGTTGTTGAGAATGAGAACCACTAGGAATCACACACATTAATGGTGGGAATGCAAAATGGGACAGCCACTTTGGAAAACAGTTTGGGAATTAAACATACACTTACCATATGATCCAACAATTCCACTCAGGTATTTAGAGAAATGAAAAGATAGATCCACACAAAGACCTGTAGGCAAATGTCCCTGGCAGATGTGTTCATAATAGTCCCAAACTAGAAAAAAACAAACCCATCCATCAACTCGTGATTGAACAAACCTATTGTGGTGCATCCATACACCATTCCATTATAATACTTCTCAGCAATAAGACAGAATGAAGTACTGATGCACTCATCTGCATGGATGAATAGCAAAGAGACTGAGTCAAAGAAACTTTGGCCAAAGGCTATATAGTATACAGGTCCATTATGACAATCTCTGGAAGAGGTAAAAGGGCTGTCACAGAAGGCAGATCTGTGGTTGCAGGGGCTGGCAGCGGGGAAAGGGCCTTAGGTACAAACGGGCACAAGAGAACTTGCTGGGATGACAGAAATGCTACGTGACTTCACTGTGGTGGTGGTTTCACAAGTGTTCACATTTGTCAAAATCCATCAAACTGTCTATCTAAAAAAGGTGAATTTTTCTGAATGTAAACCATACAGTCCTGCAGCTAACAGACTTTGAAAATCCAGACTCCTCTTTCTCCCGCATGTTCCCTTATGCAGAGCAGGGCCTGTTTTTGGCCTGCAGTGCTCCTGTGCGCCTCACAGCCCTGCCCTCTACCTTGGAGGCTTTGTGCACTGCTTTCTCTTCATGGATTCTTTCCCATTTACTCTTCCCTACTGCTAACTCTTTAAAAAAAAAAAGACAAGGCCTGGCTCTGTTGCCCAGTCTGGAGTGCAGTGGCACCATCATAGCTCACTGTAGTCTCTAACTCCTGGGCTCAAGTGATCTTCCTGCCTCAGCCTCCTAAGTAGCTGGGACTACAGGTGGGTGCCGCCATGACTGGCTAATTTTTTAAAAATTTTTTGTAGAGACGAGATCTCTCTATGTTTCCCAGGCTGCTCTTGAGCTCCTGGCTTCAAAGCATCCTCCTGCCTTGACCTCCCAAAGTTTTGGGATTACAGGCATGAGCCACTGTGCCCACCACTGAACTCTTATTTATCCTTCAGGCTTCAGCTAACTCTCACTTTCCCAAAGTGGCCTTTTGTTCCTTCCAATCTAAATTAGGTATCTATTTTTACATGCAGATAACACACTTGCTTTTCCTTTCCTTTATTAGAAGGTAAGCTGTGTGCAGACAGGGACAATGCTTTGCTCATCTCTGGCACACAATTAGCTCTTAGTTTCATGAATTAATACACGTGGGAGGGGTGTCCATATATTCCTCTCTAAAGTTCTGTATTGCATGAATTTGTTTATCTACAAGCATGCGCTACTTTTTTCATTTTCACTATTTTAAAACTACTTGTTAAGAATGGAAATAATTCAAAAGTACATAGAATAAAAGGTGAAAGTCTTCCCTATGTTTGTGTAGAAATCTCACTTCTTTTTAATAGCTATGTAATGTTCCAGAGTATGCTTATACCATTGAAAACATTACTTAATCATTAATGGGAGTTTTGGCTTCCCCACCCCCCATCGGTGTTTTAATGTTTTTCTATTTACAGTGCTGCATTATACCTTGGCATGTATTATGTGATTGTTGCTGAAGGTTGAATTCTTAGAAAATTCAGCTATTAGGAAATAGGTCGTGTGTATTTTAGATGTGGAGTTCATCTGTCTTATTCCAAAAAGATGTATGCAAATACCTATTGTCACTGCAGCAAATGAGAGTGCCCATGTGGCCAAACTCTCATGAACTTTGCTCTTTTTAACTAACTATGGATAGCATCAACCTTGCCAAGTTTCACCACTCAGCTTAAAATGCTACCTCATCATTTTAATTTCCATTCCCTGCAACTGAGGTTGTACATATTTTCTTTTCTTTTTTCTTTTTTTTTTTTGTCGGGGTAGGGACATAGTCTCACTCTGTCACCCAGGCTGGAGGGCAATGGCGTGATCTCGGCTCACTGCAACTTCCGCCCCCTGGGTTCAAGGGCTCCTTGCACCTCAGCCTCTTGAGTAGCTGGGGCTACAGGCGCATGCCACCACGCCTGGCTAATTTTTGTACTTTTAGTAAAGACTAGGTTTCACCATGTTTGTCAGGCTGGTCTTGAACTCCTGACCTCAAGTGATCCATCCACCTTGGCCTCCCAAAGTGCTGGGATGAGGTTGTGCATATTTTCATATGATTATTAGCTATTTGTGTGTCTTGTACTGTGAATTCCTGGTTATACTCTTTGCCCATTTTTATTTTTTGCTTTATTGATTTGTAGTAACTCCTTACATATGTATAACATGGAAATAATCATTGGAAAGTTATAAATAACTTTTAGGGGTGATGAGTATGCGCATTCTTTATTGTGGTGATGGTTTCACAGGTGTATACTTATGTCAAAACTCATCAAGTTGTACACTTTAAATATGTGAAGCTTATTGTTTATCAATCATATCTCAAAGCTGTTTAAAAAGAAAAGTTATAAAACTTGTAATATAAATATTGGCTCCCAGTTGTCCTTTTTCTTTAAACTTCACTAACTTTTTTTCTGTCATATAAAAGTTTTATAGTTACATGTCAGTTATTTATATTTTGTTCTGGATTTATCTTAGCTGTGTGACTTCGGCAAGTTACCTAACCTCTCTGTGCTTCAGTTTTCTTACATAAAACAAGGATAAAAGTACTTATTGCATAGGGTTGTTGTGAAGATTAAATGAATCAATACACATGAGAAGTTCTTAGAATGGTAATCATCATAGGACATGGTGCAATAAATATTAACTGTTACTATTTTCTGTGATCTCAGATCTATCCTGCTTAGGGAAATGTTCTCTATCCCACTATTATAAGAACATTTTCCTTTATTTTCTTCTAGTAATTTTATAGTTTCTAATGTTTAGTTCTTTTAGTCCATTTAAAACTTACTCTTGTAGATTGTGTGAGAAACAAGTAAGTAAAATTGTATTATTTTCCCAGTGGATAGACACTTGTTCCAATACTATTTATGGCATAATCCATCATTTCTGCACTACTTTGAAACATCATTTCATTTAAATTATGAATGTCTATGTACAAGATGATTCCTATGTACAGATGGGTCTTTTGCTGTGTATGTTCATTCCTCTGCTAATGCTTTCTACTGGTAAATTTAAATAGCTTCTCTCCAGTTGTAATCCTGCCATAATTCTTGGTAATTTCAACATTCAAATAGATCATTGTCTGGTACCTTGGTGTTATGGTTTGAATGTTTGTGTCCCCTCCAAAATTCATAGGTTGAAACTTAATCCCCAAGGTGATAGTGTTGGGAGGTGGGGCCTTTAAGAGGTAATTAAGAGGGCAGAGCCATTATGAATGGATTAATGCCATTATAAAATAAGGCTTGAAAAAGTGAGTTCACTCTCTCTTACCCTCTAGCCTTCCACCACATGATGACACAAGAAGGTCCTTGTAAGATGTCGGCACCTTGATCTTGGGCTTCCCATCCTCCAGAACTGTGAGCCAATACTTTTTTTTTTTTTTTTTTTGAGATGGAGTCTGACTGTGTCACCCAGGCTGGAGTGTAGTGGCGCCATCTTGGCTCACTGCAACCTCCGCCTCCCAGATTCAAGTGATTCTCATGCCTCAGTCTCCTGGGTAGCTGGGATTACAGGCATGTGCCACCACACCTGGCTATTTTATGTATTTTTAGTAGAGACGGGGTTTCACCATGTTGGCCAGGTTGGTCTTGAACTCCCTGGTCTCAAGTGATCTGCCCACCTTGGCCTCCCAAAGTGCTGGGATTACAGGTATGAGCCACTGCATGCAGCTAAATTTCTGTTCATTATGAATTACCCAGTCCCAAGTATTCTGTTATAGCAGCACAAAACAGACTGAAACATTTCATCTCTTGGTTCCTTGACTTCCTCTTTCACTACAATCTGGTCCTCCACCCTGCTTCATCCACTTAAGGCCATCATTTTGCTGCAGATCTGATCATGACCAATAGCTCTGACATCACTATAACCTCCGTGTAAGCAATTTACCTCTTAGATTGCCACCTCTAATTTTTCCAACTCATTCCTCTTTTTCTACTCTGACAATTCTTCAACCCACCAGGACCTATAATCTAGCGACCCTTCTATATTTTCATTGTCCTTATATTCCACTCTAACCAGCTTTTATTCTATGGTTCATCATTGCCATTCCCTTGCACACTTCCTCAACTCTTGTGCCCTTTACCTACTTCCTCACATCACTTCGGCAACTCTCGACCATAGTTAATTCCAATTGTCCATATGCTCCCTGCTTTTCCTGTGCAACTGAATGAGTTTGGAGAAAAGCACAAGACAGGCTGACCAGTCTCATCTTAAATTCATGGGCACTAAGCTCAAGTGAACCCTTGCTGTTGCAGGTAAAGCCCATAATCCATTGACTCTCTTATCCCATTTAACACTTTCTTATCTCTCTTCAAAAGACTTGAACAACCACTTCATAAAATAAAATACCCAAATAGCCATGAACTGTAGGAAAATATGCTCAACCTTATTGGTCAT
Organism: Piliocolobus tephrosceles; assembly: GCF_002776525.5. NCBI lineage: Eukaryota > Metazoa > Chordata > Mammalia > Primates > Cercopithecidae > Piliocolobus > Piliocolobus tephrosceles. The sequence continues at coordinate 181,087,196 of NC_045434.1, read as the reverse complement.
CAAGGGAATGAAAATTAAAACCATGGTATGGCACCATGATACACTCTTCAGAATGGCCAAAATTTAAAAGGCTCATAACAGTACCAGGTGGATGGGGAACAACTGGATTGCCCTTCTGTAGGAGTGGAAATTGGTACAAAACTTTTTAGTGCAAAAAGTAATTGTGCTTTCGAAACGTGAATTTTAAATCATTGTAACTAGGCTCAAACACATCTTTATTAATCAAAACAGGAACCATTGCAATCAACACATTTTTGCCAACCAGAAATAAATTTATTCCTGTAGCATAAAAATCTGTCCTTTGGAATTTGACAAACTCTCAGAAGGCATTTTCTGCAACCTGCTCATTGTGGAGTGCCTTCCCTCAAAACGTTGTTGAGATGCTTGAAGAAGTGGTAGTTGGTTGGTGAGGTCAGGTGAATGTGGCAGATGAGGCAAAATTTTGTAGTCCAATTCATTGAACTTTTGAAGCATTGGTTGTGCAACGTGTGGTCGGGCATTGTAGTGCAGAAGAATTGGGCCCTCTCTGTTGACTAATGCCGGCTGTAGGCATTGCAGTTTTCAGTGTATATCATCACTTTGCTGAGCATACTTCACACAGGTAATGGTTTCTCTGGGATTCAGAACTCTAAAGTGGATCAGACCAGACCAGCAGCAGACCACCAAACAGTGACCATAACCTTTTTTTGGCGCGCGTTTGGCTTTGGGAAGTGTTTTGGAGTTTCTTCTCAGTCCAACCACTGAGCTGGTCATCACCGGCTGTTGTATAAAATCCACTTTTCATGGCATGTCACCATCTAATCGAGAAATGGTTCATTGTTGTTGTGTAGAATAAGAGAAGACAACACTTCAAAATGACAATTTTTTTGATTTTCGCTTAGCTCATGAGGCACCCACTTAATGAGCTTTTTTACCTTCCAACTTACTTCAAATGCTGAATGACCATAGAGTGGTCGACATTGAATTCTTCAGCAACTTCCCGTGTAGTTGTAAGGAGATCAGCTTTGATGATTGCTCTCCATTGGTGGTTGTCATCTTCCGATGGCCTCCCACTACGCTCCTCATTTTCAAGGCTCTCGTATCCTTTGCAAACTTCTTGAACCACCACTGCGCTGTACGTTCGTTAGCAGTTCCTGTGCCAAATGCATTATGGATGTTGTGAGTCGTCTCTGCTGCTTTATGACCTATTTTGAACTTGAATAAGAAAATCACTTGAATTTGCTTTTTGCCTAACATCATTTCCATAGTCTAAAATAAACATAAAATAAAAATAAACAGGAAGTAATAAGTCATTAGCAAAAAAAAAAAAAGAAAAGAAAAGAAAAAAGCAAGAAATGCCCATTAAAAATGATGTATAACATGACTACATTTATTTGAGAATGTATTCCAATATCAAATGGCAGATTCCAACAATGCAAAAATCTACTAAAGCCAAAAATAAACTTTCCTTATGATCCAGTAGTTTCATACATAAGTATATACCAAACAGAAATGCATACATTTGTGTACCAAAAGACAAGTAGAAGCATATCCATAGTAACATTAAATACTATAGCACAATCATTAAACAGGCCAAATGCCTACCTATCAAGAATAGAATTGGGAGGCTGAGGCGGGTAGATCACCTGAAGTCAGGAGTGTGAGACCAGTGTGGGCAACATGGCAAAACCCTATCCCTACTAAAAAATACAAAAATTAGCTGGGCGTGGTGGTGGGTGCCTGTAATCCCAGCTACACGGGAGGCTGAGGCAGGAGAATTGCTTGAAACCAGGAGGCAGAGGTTGCAGTGAGCCGAGATCACACCACTGCACTCCAGCCTGGGCGACAGAGTGAGACTACATCTCAAAAACAAAAAACAAACAAGCAAAAGAATAGGATGGATATACAAATTGTGGAATAATCATACAAGGATATATTATATGTCAATGAAAATGAATGCATTGCTGCTACATCTATCCCACAAACAATGTTGAGTAAAAGAAGTTATACTGTATGATTCTACTATATAAGTTTCAAAGCAGACAACAATGAACTTCTGCTTAGAATAGTGGTTACCTTTGAGAAGGAATGAGTGGGTAACCCCTGAGAGAGGAGCATGTGGAGTCTCTGGGATGCTGGCAATGTTTTTTTTCCTGATTTAGGTAGTGGTTACATTAATATGTGAACTTGTGAAAACTCTCCGTGTTGTACATTCATGATCTGTGCACTCCTTTCTATGTATGTTATATTTTAACAAAAAGTTATTATATATGTGTGCATGTGTATATGTGTATGAATGTGCATATGTGTGTGTGTATATATATATATATACACACACACACATATATATATAATGTTTTTATATTCCTCTCCCCACTTGGAAATGACCCACTTTAATTTCCAGCTATTAACCATTTATCTTCTTCACTTTACAATCAAACTTTACAAATTTGCTTCCAAGTTCTTAACCCAACATTCTCCTGAAATTGCTCTTGTCAGGGTCACTTACCAATGACTTCCATATTGCAAAACTTGCTGGTCAATCTCAGGCCTTACTGTACTTGACCTGTCAGCAGAATTGGACACATCTGACCCCTCTCGTAGGCACATCTTCCTCACTTGACTTTCAGGACACCACTCTTCTGGTTCTCCTCCTACCTCTCTGGACTCTCTTCATTTCCCAGTCTCTAAATACTGGTTTACTCCAGGGTTCAGTTCAGTTCAGGACCTCCTCTCTATCTTGCTCCATTAATGTCATCGATGGTCACAGAGCTTCTATCTCTACGCTGATAACTCCCAAATGTACATCTGCCTCTCAAATAAATCTTTCCTGAGAGGCCTCATATATACAACTTCAACTTGATGTTTCACAGGCATTTCAAACCCAGCATCCGAAAGCAAACCCCTCAGATCCTTCTATCCCCTCGAATCTGCACCTCCACACTAAGGGCTAACTCTGTTCTTCTAGGTGCTCGGGTCAAATACCTTGCAGTCATCTCTGACCCTTCTCTTTCCCTTACTTCCCAGATCCAATCTATAAGCAAATCATTTGTCTCTACCACTTCTTATCACCTCCAAAGCTGTTACTCTGGGGCAAGCCGCCTTCATTTCTCTCCTGGATGATTACATTCACCCCCTAACAGGTCTCCCTATTTCGATCCTTACCTCTTTCTTTCCGTCAGGATCTGCCTAGGAAAATAGAAGTCATTCCATGAAGGGATGCAATACTGGAAACTGGTTACAAGGTGACAGAATTGCTGAGATGCCAAACACAGGAGGGGAGGCCGCCCAGCAATCCTCAACAGCAGGAAGTGGTGACCACCACGAGGCTGTAGAGATGACAGGAAAAGGTGGCATTACCCACACCCAGCGGCCAGAGGGACTCCGAAAGAAGCTGAAACCCAGGCAGGCCTATTTAACAGGAGCTGGAGGCAGCAAGCAGAGGCCAGGGATGCCCACTAAGCTGCAGAAAGGAGGGAGGAAGAGCCAATACTCCCTTCTCCCAGCCCCCTCATCTCCTTTGGCCTCTCATTGGTCAGATGCTGCCAAAAGGCAGTAGACACAGGATCCCTGGAAACAGGCCACAGGGTCAGTTCCCCGCCATAGGGCAAGAGGAGGGTAAGAAATGGATCCAAACAAAGACGCCAGGACTAGCACATAACCCCAGTCACAGAATGCCCTTCCCCAGGGGATTCAGGTCTTGTGAGGCCGTAAGCACACGCAATTTTTTGTGGCCCTCACTAATAATTAAAAAATGAAAAACAGTAAATTAGGTATGAAAGTAAATATCTATTTAAGATGACAAAGAAATCACAGAAAATCACAAAATTTTTAAAAGCAGACAATACCACAAATACCTTACCTAATCCGGAAAAAGAATATAATCTTTTTAATTGATTAATTACTTGATATATTGCTATATTACTTCTTCCCTTATATTTTTTGCCTTCATATTCTTTCATCACTTGTTTGTATGACATGATTTGAAACACTTTTTTTTTTTTTTTTTTTTTTTGAGACAGAGTCTCAGTCTGTTGCCCAGGCTGAAGTGCAGTGGTGCGATCTTGGCTCATTGCCACCCCCATCTCCTGGGTTCAAGCGATTCTCCTACCTCAGCCTCCCAAGTAGATGGGATTACAGGCATGTACCACTACACCCGGCTAAGTTTTATATTTTTAATAGAGACGGGGTTTTGCCGTGTTGGCCAGGCTGGTCTCTAACTCCTGATCTCAGGTGATACACCCACCTTGGCCTCCCAAAGTGCGGGGATTACAGGTGTGAGCCACCGTGCCTGGCCTGTAATACATTTTTTAATAAAAAGAATACAAAAGTTTCCTCTACTGTATTTGATTAAAGTTCATTTTTTAAATTATTATTAATAGCTTAGAAAAGGTTCTTTTGCTTTCACAATTTGTTAATGGTAAAGTTGGATAAATTTTTAGAATTGTCAAATCTAAGAAAGCTCTATCAAGATTCTTTTATATATGAGCAGTAAGATTTCTGGGCTTTTCAAGTTTTCTTGTGCAGTGACTAATTTAAAAACTTCTGTGAGCTGACAACACTCTATTAAAGCTCTCACGTCAATATCCTGGGTATGTCGATAGAGTGGGTGGTGGGAGGGTTCCTGGAAGCCAATCTTGCTCCAGGACTGCTGGTAATAACTTCCAATAACATGGAAAGAGCTGTGAACCACACAAATATATCTCAGTACCCTCCAGCAAAAGGTATCCCCAGCTCAATTTTTCCTAAATGGATCCCAAAAATATTTGTGCCTACTCCAGTACCGAGAGAAGATATGGTAGAAAAGTCAAGAAAGAGATGAAGTGGCCTTAACTAATGGTGGCTAAGATATCTTACTTTTGTAAATTTTACAAAACGTATGACCACCTGATTGCATGACTGGGGTCTTGGAAAGGATCCATGCAAGCACAGAGTTCTGGGATTTCAGCTTCATTAGCTTTATGGTGAATTCATCCCTGGTCACCCACAGCAGACAGTGGTGCTTTTAAAATGTAAGTCAAATTGTGCACCGCTCTGCTCTTGGCTCTCAAAAGGCTTGGTGTCTTGTCCAGTGTAAAAGCCAAAGCCTTTACAATCACTTACCAGGCTCACTGTGGGCTGGCCTCATCCCCATCACTCCTTGCTCACCCATCTCTTGGTCCCTCCCCCTGGCCCTGCTGCTCAGAGCACCTTGCCCTTTTGCTATTCCTCTAGCATTTTTACCACAGGGCCTTTGCTCTTGCTTTCCATCTGAAGCCCTGTTCTCCCAGATACTTGCTTATCTTGCACCTGCTCTTCCCTCAGGTCTTCATTCAAATACTACCTTCTGTATTAGTCTCCAACTGTGGCTGTAACAAATTACCACAAATTTAGCGGCTTAAAACAGCACAGATTTACGATCTTATCATTCCAGAGATCCGAAGTCCAAAATGGGTTGACAAGGCTGCATTCCTTCTGGGAGCTCTAGGGTAGAATCCATTTTTGTGCCTTTTCCAGTTTCCAGAGGCCACCCACATTCCTTGGCTCATGGCCACATTGCTCTGATCCTGACTCTACTGCCTCCTTCCTTTCCCTTGTAAGGACCCTTGTGATTGCATGGAGTCTAGTTGGATAATCCAGGGTCATCTTTCCCCTCGAGATCCTTAACTTTCTTATACAGGCAGAGTTTCTTTTGCCGTGTTGGGCAACATATTCGTAGGCTCTGGGGATTAGGATATGGACATCTTGGGGTTTGGAGGCACATTATTTAGTCTACTGTATCTTCCAATTAAAACACTCCCTGACCATCTGATATGGTTTGGCTCTGTATCCCCACCTGTATTAGCCAGGCATTAGTCCGTTCTCTTGCTACGAATTAAGATATACCCAAGACTGGGTAATTTATAAAGAAAAGAGGTTTAATTGACTCACAGCTCCACATGGCAGGGGAGGCCTCAGGAAACTTACAATCATGGTGGAAGGGGAAGCAAACACATCCTTCTTCACATGGTGGCAAGAAGTGCTGAGCAAGGAGGGAAAAGCCCCTTATAAAATCATCAAATCAAGTGAGAACTCACTATCATGAGAACAGCGTAGGTGTAAACATCCCCATGATTCAATTACCTCTTAGGAAGTCCCTCCCACGACACATGTGGATTATGGGAAATACAATTCAAGGTGAGATTTGAGTGGGGACACAGTCAAACCATGTCACCACCCAAGTCTCATGTTGAATTGTAATCCCCAATGTTGGGGGAGGGACCTGGTAGGAGGTGACTGGATCATGGGGGCAGATTTCCCCCTTGCTGTTCTCATGACTGTAAGTTCTCACGAGATCTGGTTGGTTGAAAGTGTGTAGTATTTCCCTCTTTGCTCGCTGTCTCTCCTGGCGTCCATGTGAAGAGCATGCCTGCTTCCCCTTCCCCTTCCGCCATGATTGGAAGTTTCCTGAGGCCTTTCAAGTAGTTGATGCCTGTACAGCCCACAGAACCATGAGCCAATTAAACATCTTTCCTTTATAAATTACCCAGTCTCAGGTATGTCTTTATAGTAGTGTGAGAACGGACTAACACTATCCCTTCGAAATGCTGGGCATAGTGGACATCTTGTCTTGTCCCTGCCTGAGAAGGAATGCTTGCTTTCTGGGGTTCACAGATAAGTATGTTTTGCTGCAGTTATAGACCTATATCAGTTGGGGTCCTACCAGACAAACAACAACTAGGACATACATATTAAGAGATTTATTTCAAGAATTGGTTTATATGACTGAGGAGGCTGGATAGGCATGTCCAAAACTTACAGGGCGGGCAGTCAGGAAGGTCCTGAGCTGTAACTGTAGTCCAGAGGTCGAATTTCTTCTAGAAAGTCTCAATACTGCTCATAAAGGCTTTCACCTGATAGAATCAGGCTCACCTAGGTTGTCTAAGATAATCTCCCTTAATTAAAGTCACCTCATTACGAACTTCACTCACAGCTGTAAAATATTCTCACAACACCTAGGTTAGTGTTTGATTGCGTAACTGGGACTATAGTTTAGCCAAGTAGACTCATAAAACTGACCATCTCTGGATCCTTTATCTGGCTAAGGAAGCTTATTACAATTTTTAAATCATCTATAGAGATGATAATTTAGTATTCTGTCTTTAATGTATCACCATAGTAAATTTTAAAAATAAAATTTTGTATGTAAAGTTAAGATCTATGCTAAATTCTTGGGATAAACACCTATTTGCTCATGATCTATTGGTTTTATAATGTATAGCTAAATTAACTTTGCTACCATTTTATTTATGGGTCATATATTTATGTAACTGTGATTGGGCTATACTTTCCCGTGTGTGTTATCTTTGTTCCACATTGGTATGTCAGGGTTAGTGGCTTCAATTGCAAATGACAACCCTGGCTGATTTAAACATTGGTTCATGGAGCTGAAGGGAATGGGGGGAGGGTGTACTTCAGGCATGGCTGCAGTCAGGGTTCAAATGCTGTAATCAATGCTCATTTTTCTCTCCATCTCTTGGTTCTGCTTTCCCTTTATGTTCACTTTAGTCTCAGACTACACATGGCAGGCAAATGGCTATTCCAGGATCTACTGCCTTAGTTTCAAGAGCAACTTTTTTTCCAGAAGTCACTGAAAAACCTCTTGGGTTTCATTGCCCTTGGTTAGATTACATGCCCATCTCTGAATCAGTCACAGTGATGAGGAAAAACAAAGCTTGCTCAGGGTTGTGGGCCCAGTTCTGGAACTAGGGGTGGTGTCAAATTCCCTGGAAATGCATAGACACAGAGTGGGGTACAGTGGGTTCCCTCCAAGGAAAATCAGGGTGTGGTTGCTTGAAGGATGAATGAACACTGAGGAGCAAAAACAACAGATGCGTACTACAGTTGTGCTAGCCCAGCAGAAGGGACTGGGAAGTTTTCTGCGTTTGTTTAAAGCTCTGTAACAATTTAAATAACAGAACGTATTTGTTCCTAGAAGGTTTGATACAACTTGCCCTTAAGTCCGTTGTGGGACTGATACCATTTTTAGAATTAGATCTTTGCTGATCTGATTTTTAAAAAATTGTTATTAGTACTTTTACCTCTTCGTGAGCCATAAGGGGAATGACTAAATGAAAAAGCCAACATTTGGTTTTATTTACCAAGTCTACATTTGTTTCTTGTTTCATTAATTTTGCTTTTATCTCAATTAATTCCTTCTTTCTATAGTTTTTTTCCTTCTGGTTTTCTTTTTCCCAGCTGCTTGGATTCAATTCCTCTTTCCTGTTTTCTAATACATGTATTCAAGGCTATACATTTTTCTACAAATACTGCATTGGCCTTGACAATTGGTTTCATCCCAAGGTGCTGTCAGTAGCATTCATTTATAAAATAATCTGTTGTTTTAATTTTGAGTTTCTCTTTAACCCAAGAGTTATATAGAATAGTGTTTATAAATTTCCAAGTTGTTGCCATGTTGGTTTGCTATCTTTTGTCATCGATTCTAGCTTTTTACATTGTAGTCAGAAAATGCAGTCCATATGTTTTTCACTTTTTGGAATTAAGACTTCACTTGTGGCCAATTTTAATGAATTGTCCACTTTTGTAAATGTGCCATAGATATTAAAAAGGAATGTGTAAAGATGTATCTTTAGTACATTGTTATATAAGTCTCACACCAAAATTTTAAATTATTGTACTCAAATTATCCTATCACTTCACTTATTCTTTACTTGATCTATCAATTTCTGGGGAGGTATATTGTAAAAATCAAGTATCACTGCAAGTTTCACTTTCTCTTTGTTGTTCTAAAGCTATTTATCTCTATATTTTAATATTCCATTGTTTACTATGAAACTCACTGCATTGTCATAACTTCTTGGTAGATTGTACGTTTTATAAAGTCTCCTTTGTTCCATGTAGGGTTTTTGTTTTGATTCTATTTAATCTGGTATTAATATTTGTATGCCTTCATTTATTTTGTTAACATATATTCATTTCTCTTTGTTGTTGTTGTTGTTTTTGGAGACAGAGTCTCACTCTGTCACCCAGGCTAGAGTGCAGTGGCACAATCTTGGCTCACTGCAACCTCTACCTCCTGGGTTCAAGTGATTCTCCTGCCTCAGCCTCCTGAGTAGCTGGGATTACAAGTCCATGCCACCATACCTGGCTAATTTTTGTATTTTTAGTAGAGACGGGGTTTCACCATGTTGGTCAGGCTGGTCTCAAACTCTTGACCTCATGATCCGCCTGCCTCTGCCTCCCAAAGTGTTGGGATTACAGGTGTGAGCCACCACGCTTAGCCTCATTTTTCATTCTTTTAATTGTTTTTGTATCATATTGTTTTAAATGTGACTTTAAAAAATATCTGCATTGTGTGTGAATCTGAGCATATGCACAGGTACTTATGGATCTTGGTGAGGGTTCTTCCTTGATTCTGAGAGTCTCTGCAGTTTAATAGCAGAGTTGAATCCATTAACTTTTATTACAATCTCTGATATGTTTGAATTATTCCTCTGCTTTTTGTTTGATCAAATTTTCTTTATTTCTATTTATCTCTATTTGTTGGCAAATTATATATTTGTACAACATACACATTACACTATTACACGAATAGTATGCCATTATAGTATTTTATTTTTCTAGTGCCTTACATTTTAAATAAAGTTATTTAAGCACTTTTTCTTCCAATAGTGTCTTAAATCTCCTCCTACTGCTCATACTTTGTTGAAACTTTAGTTACAAATGTTATTTTACTTTATCCCTATACTTTTAAAAGAAATAGTTTCTTAAACTCTGTATGAGGTTTTATAGATCCATTTTCACATATTATCCAGACTTTTAGATATTTACTGGTTTCCTTCAAATTTTTGTAACCCTGTGAAATTCTGTTTCTCGGGTTTCTTTTTTGTTTCCTGCTGTACGTAATTATTTTTTCAGAAGCAGTGCATGGATAGTAAATTTTCTTTGTCCTTTATTATCTGAAAATATCTTGGACTTGCTTTCATGCTTGATAGTTTGGCTGATACAGAATTGTAGGTTCAAAATAAGCAGAAGCATTGAGAATTTTGTTTTTATTTTGTAATTTAGAAATGTCACCAGGATGTGTGTCTTTTCAGTGTTTTCTGCTTAGCATTTGGTGGGTCTTTTTATAGTTTGAGGACTCAGATCTTTCTCTAGCTCTAGAATATACTTTAAAAATTATATTTTAAATTATTTCATCACCTCTAGTCTCTCTGTTATCTCAGCCTAGAATCCCTATGAGGCAAATAATAGGTCTTTAATTTTCTCATATTTTGTATTTCTTTGTAATTTCACTCTACCTTCTAGGAGATTTCCTTGACTTTGTCTTTGTGTTTTTAATTTTCAAGGATGATTTCCTCTTCTTTGATAGCTTTTTTTCCATAACCATCTACTCTTATTTTATTAAAGCAAATTTATTTTGGATCTCTGGGAGGATATGACCTAGAACTCCTTTAAAGTTCCCTTCTGTCTCCCACATTATCTCCATTTCCTCCAGGATGAATCATGCTGGTTTTTCATCTTGGTCTTTCTCATATTCTTGATTTGCTTCCAATATCTGGTGATCCATGGTGCTCATTCAGATTTATAAATTAAAAGCTAGGTGGACAAATGTATTTAGGAGACTGGAGTCAGTTTCTTTCCTAGTTGTGTAGACTTGCTTCCAGGATGGGTCTTTTCCTTGAAGGGAGACTGCCTGCAGCTCTGTGCCAAGGAGAGTGGGAGGAAGAATGAGGGAATAGCACACAGGCAGGCCTCTCGATTGCCAAAGTCAGGCAGACTTTACTGTGTGTGTGAAGTCCTGAGCAGCACTGTGTCATTGGCTTTGCTTTTTCCCCCTTTTCTCGCATCCATTGCAGGAATTTAGCTCAGTTTTGCTTCTCTGGCCTCAACACCCAGATAGTCATCCCTCCTGTATCAGCTGTCTAGTGCCACATAACAGAATTCTCCATAACTTAGTGCCTTGAAACAACAATAATTTATTACTTCTTTTGATTTGATGAGTTTCCTGGGCTTGTTCTTCTGTTCCACGTGGCATTGGCTTGCCTTTTTCACGGTGCTGCATTCAGCTGGCAGTTGGATTGCGTAGAAAGGCCCAAGAAGGCTTCATGCACATGTTTGGGGCCTTGGTGCTGGCCGTCTGCTGAAGAACCTAGTTTCTCCACTAGATGGCCTCTTTTTCCACAGGGCTTTTTATCCTTCAGAGCCTTTCTCCAGGAGGCTAGGGTAGGCTTCCTAAAGACCATGGCTGGGTCCCAAGAGGACAAGTTCCAGTGTGCATGTGCTTATACAGCCTCTGCTTGCCTTATGCTTGCCAAGGGCCCATTGACCAAAGCAAGTGAAATTGCCGATTGCAAGATCAACGCATAGGGGACTCCACAAGGCTGTGAATACTAAGAGATGTGATTCATTGCCATCAGTGTAACCATTACTACACCTCCTAAGGTGATCTTCCATTTTGCTCAGAACGCAGTTCACAAGCCTTCAAGATCAGAGACAAAAGCCATAGCCAGGCATTCCATGTATGTTGGGAGAGGAAGAGGCTAGTTTGTCCATTGGCTTATTCAATAGTCCTTACCCAATGGTCGTGCTGTGGCCTGCTCCTTCTTCCCTGTACTTGGAGTTTCTCCAAGGTTCTGTTGAAAAGAACAGTTTACATCTCTTTAGCCAATTTCTTCTGTGCTGATTTAACCATTCTGGTTTCCTCTGTAAATTTGATTGATTCTCTCTGCTTTTTTATCTTCTAGAAAGTCCTTAAAATTTTCTGATTGACACGTGCTGCAATTTCTAGTTTGGGATGGGGGGCTTATATGAATGTGTTCATTTTATGTCTCTGTTATTTCAAGGAAATATATATTGTAAAAAGGAAAAGAAAGCAGTGAGATCCCTGTCCCTATAGGTCTGCTCTCACACGACAGGAACGCTAAAGGGAGGTGATGGTTAGATTAGATGACTCTTTTGCTTTTTGCCAGTTCTGAGATGTTGGAGATGCCATAGCTTCAGCCATTTCTTCCTCAGGATTTCAGGTTGATGGAGCTAAACCTGATCATTGTGATTCAAGCACCTGCTGGGACCAGAACTAAGAACTTTGGAGCTGGCTTTTTAGATCATCTAATTCAGACTCTTGTGTTGCAGTTAAGCGATGGAAACAAAGGTCATCCAGCAACTCAGCTGCAGAACTGGGGTTGGAACATGGGCCCCCAGACTCCTGATCCCTGCATCTTGCTCCAATGTGCACCTCTGAGCACCCCTTAGAGAAGCCTAGGGTCTTACTTCTCGAGTGGAATTGGACTGTGCCTCCACCCCAAGATACTCAGGGCTGAAGGACTTGAGGCTAGAATTGCCCCCAATGAGACAGATGTCTGTCTGGCCCCTCCTCCCAAAAGGCGATTATTTGAGCCAGAGATGCCAGCCACGTTTGAATCCTAGATTTTCTTTCTCCCTCCAGCGCCCTCTCTCTCCCACTCGGTTATCTATTTACCTATCTATTTACGTGAGCTACCCCCCACCCCAAATGAATTACGTCTGCAAGGCAGTAAAACGTTATGTATTTGCAAGGCCCATAATCTTTAAAAGCCCAGTGATGCCAGCTCCAGACAGCAGCGAGCTCCCTCCAGTATGTTAATAGATAGTATTAGGGCAATAATGAAAACACTTGAGACAAGTAAGCTCCTATCAAAAGCTGAGTAATAGGGCTTCGCCGAGTGAATCACAATGCAGAAGAGATTAAGACGTCTGCCGTTGTGCAGTGTCTATTCAGACTAACAGCTGCTCTGTTTCTGATTAAAATGGGGTTAGGGAGACCTTTTCGAGCAAGTCCCCTTTTTATCCTGCACCGTCCTCGCCCTTCCCACCTCCACCTCCAAGCACAGGCACCTTCATTTGCACTTAACTACTGCCATTCATACACACACACACACACACACACACACACACACTGGAGTCCCAGTCATGCGTTGTATCATCATACACACAGAGCCACAAAAGCACACACAGCCATTAGCCGACACACAGCTACACCGATATATCCAAGCACGTACACACAACCACATCCTCACACACCGGTGCACAGTCACACATGCAACCAATCTCTCACACACTCACGGCCTCAGCCAGTCTCACACGTGCATTAAATTACAATCTGTCACAAACACAGTCTCACATATGCATTAAATTGCAATCTGTCACACATATACTCTTCACACACAGTCACAACCAGACACTCAGAGACAATATAATCAGTGTCAAAAACTCACACGTACCTGGCTGGTCATATCCATGTACGGCCAGTCCTTCATGTGCAAAATCACACTTGCACACTCACACTTGTGATGACTGTTTGTCATATACACACAGCCCTTCACTCACAGACTGTCATGCGCTCTCTTACCCGCACACAGCCACCATCATAAATTATCACACATGGCCATGTGCTCACTCACACATGGCCACAGCCCAGGCTCATATGAAGTAATGCTTTTCCTACACCCAGATACAGAGCTAGTCTGCACACCTGCAGCTCCCCAGCCACAAGTGTGTGTGGAGTGCAAGGCGCAAATATATATAGGCACACAGGCACAAACACCACTCTGCACACCCTCCAGGTGGTGACCCAAGATGCAAGACTTGACTACGAGCCCGATGGATGGCCCCGAGTTGGTTCAGCAGCCTCATAAGAAAGAAAATCCTCAGAGGGCAGGCATCAAGGTCACCATTCTCCAATCTCTACAAGGCTGTAGTGTGAAGGGGGAAATGGAATCGTTTCTGTGGAACCTAAGAGCACAGAGCTCTGGCCTTGATTGGAACTGCAGATTTAGATGTAGGAGAACGAAGAGCTGTCCAAGAATAAGATGGCCAACTTCAAGAGAGTGAGTGCTCCGTCAGTGGAGGTGTGCACATGGATGTTGGACAGTCACTTGGGAAAGAGGACAAGAAGGGACTCCTGCATTGTACAGGAGTGACCTGGATGCCCTGGAGATCTGTCCCAGTCCTGATTCTGTGTCCTGAGGTCTGCGTGTCCTCTTCCTCGACCCCTGTCCCATCAGTGACTCCCTTCCTCCAGCCCAATTCTCCAGACAGAAGCCAGGAGTCCTGGCCTTCTGCTTCTCTCCCTTATGTGATTTATCTTCCAAGATCATCTTTAAGCTGATGATTACATTTTTTTCCCCAAACCTCCATGACCCTTGCTCTAGGCTAAGAGGGAGATGCAGGCCACAGTAAATTATTCAGAGACTCAGACTTTGTCTTAACCTGAGGGACCTGGAAGGGCCTTCAGAGACTGACTGAAGTGTCACTGAGCCAGGAACACCAGACCTGGGCAGCTTGAAAGGTCTTTTCCAGGCATCCGGTCTGTCTCAGGGCTGGCTGTGGCAGTGGGAGGAGGTGGGAGCTTCTTGCTGAAAGCCACACTTGGCAGCCTCCAGGTTGTAGCTGGTGACTGTAACGTACTCCCTTTCCAGCCTTCTCTCTCCCTGGGCACCATCCCTACCCTGAGAGGCTTCTCACTACTCCATTTCCCAAGCAGACCTCTCCCTGGCACCTTGTGCCTTTGACCATGCTCACACCTTCTCCAGGATGGCTTCCTGTGTCTCCAACAATGATATCTGCATTTGTCCAACCCCCCAACCCCCAGTCCCCAGCCCCCACCATCCTAAATGCACTGTATTCAGGAAGTAGCCTCAGAGCCCCTGGACTAGAATCAATTCTTCTGCCTTCTGTGCTCTCACAACCATTGCCCACCCCACCCCACCCTGCACTGCTAGAACACAACCCATCTGTCTTCCAGCCTTGGGGCTGGGTCAGGCGGGGTGGGAGTGCTGCTCAAGGGGATGGGAGTGGGAGGGGCCCAGAGCTGAGCAGAGAGGCCAAGTGGCCAGGAAGGAGAACCAGATCCTGACAGAGCCGACCCAAAGGCATAGGAGCTCAGATTCAACTGTGGTGCAGATATGGGGGCTGGAGATTGAGCCTGAAGGAGCTGCCTAGAGTGGGGTCCATTGGCCGAGGTTGCCTGAAGTGAAGGAGCTTGTTCTGTGGCCCAGAAAGCCAGGATCCTGAGACATTTCGCTGTCATGCCAGACCCTTATTAAATCCAGTAGGGATAGCACCATGTTCAAGAGGCCCAGGAAGAGTCTCAGAGCCAGCCAACAAGACATGGGGTTTAATTAGTGGGAACTTACACACAGAGCAGGCTGGCAGGGTGGGCTGGAAGGAGAACCACACCGCCTGTGAAAAGCATGCAGTTTATATAGCACCTTCCCTTAGCACCCTCCCCCTAACAACCTCCGCCTGGCCACCTTCATTTAACCCAAAACAAAGGGCCTGGATACCCTGTAGGGCCCGCATTCCACGGGACAGGCTGGGGGTTTAGATGTTCCTCGTAGATAAAGAATGAATCTCTGGGTTGGCCACTCCCTGGATTCCTTAGCTCAGAACTCCAAACACACATTCGGTGCGTCTCACACTGGGGTAATTCTCCGGGTATGCTTAAGTGAAGCTACTGCTGTCGGGTGTGTCTGCCATACACTCTCACAATGGAAGCAGGACCAGGATAGGACTGGAATGGGGGCAGGTTCAGAACAAGCTGTGGGTGTCCAGCATGCCAGCCAGGAGCTCGGTTGGAGTGTGCAGCCCACCTTTAGGGGCCTGTGCGAAGGACTGAATGACTGCCTTAAAGTGTCAGCACTTAAGTGGATTCCAAAGGTCATATCCAGAGGATCCGGCCAGAAACAGGAGAATCAAGAAGTGAGGTCAGAAACCAGAGACTTAAAACCTAGATGGCCAGGAAGAGCCCTTCGGATGTAAGGTGATTTTCTTTCCATGGGGCCTGGTAGGATCTGGGATCCAGAAGCTTGTCAGGGCACTTAAAGGAATCGTACAAGGATGGCACATACCATTATCATGTGTTCCACTTCCCCATCCTCTGTCTTTCCCCCATTAGATGGGAGTCTCTCTGGGAAAGACCTTGTTTTATGCCTTTGGAGTCTCCCTTCTATGCTTCTCACAGTACCTGGCACAGAACACATCTCAGCAGGCTTTGTGACATCTAAACTCTGCCTCTTGACTCTGAATCTGTGGTCTAGAGTCAACCTTCAGGCTCCACTGGCCTCTGAGGCCCACCTCCCTCTACAGCCATCATTGCCTGACTCACCAGCAGTATGTCTCCTCCCTAGTTCCCAGGACTGATCCTGCCTGGCCTGAGGCTGGAGGGGGTTAGGGGATCCAACCTGGCTCTGGATGCTGGACCCCAAGGCTCCTTGGCTGTTGCTGAACTGGGATCCCCTTATTCTCTACCCACGTGACCAGGTCCCATTCCAGACTCCATCTAATGCCCCAGTTCTGTTGATGGGTTTTCAGTTTGTTCCCTGTTTGTTCATTCAACAAATATTTACTCCTCGTCATTATCAGCCAGTTCTAAATCTTCATCTTACCTGGCTGTCATTATCCTTAAAGCAGATGATCACTTCCTCCCTGAATCCTTTCAACGAGGGCACCACACTGGCCTGGTTTTTCTCTTCCCTTCCCAACCAAGCCCTCTCAGCCTCCACTGTTGGTTCCTCCTCAGCTCCCTTCCTTCTTAATGTTGCAGTCGGTGCTCCAGGCTCAGTCCCTATCCCTCTTCTCCTGGCCTACCCTCACTTCCCAAGGGATCTCCTCCAAGTTCATGGTTCTAGGGACTCTCTCCACCAGTGACTCTCAAGCCTCAGGTGCATTTCTTCAGCACACACCTCTGCCCTGAACTCCAGATTGTGCATCCATTGGTTTGCTCATTTCCACCTGGATGGCTATAAGACATCTCAGACTTTAACCAAACCCTGCATTCCCACCTCTAACCTTCTTCTCCCACAGTCGACTCAAACTTGACAAGTGGCAGCTCCAAAAATGGTAACTCTTCAATGACTCTGACCAAAGACCTTGGAGTTCTCTCTCAACTCCTCAGGAAACTCAGTCCAAGCCACTATCATCTTTTATCTGGGTCACTGCAGTGGTCCCACTCTTGTCTCCCTGCTTCTGCCTTTGTCTCCACGTCCCCCCAACACCCTCAGATTGGAGGCTCTGCCACTTGCCTTGTTCTCACCTGCCATGCCAGCCACAGACTGACGGTCTTGGCCCAGTGCTTTTCCTTTTCTCTTAGGTCAGCCCTGACCTCTCATTCCCATAGGCCTGGCTCCTGTTCCTACTACACTAGACCTCCTGATGGTGACATCAGTTCAGAAGTGACACAGACAACTCTTCTGTTCCTGCCTGTGCTGTCTCTTCTGTCTGTCCTCTGTCACTGCAGACCCAGTATTTTTGTGTCCACACTTAGTCCTGAAGAAAAAAAAAAAAAAAAGCCCGGCCTAAATCTTCAGGCCTTTGGCCAATATCTTGGGCCCAAGAGCCTACCAGGAGCTGAAGGGCATGGGGCTGGAGATGCCAAGACGGTGGGGTATTTCTTTTCTGTTAGGCCTTCACATTCCCTGTCTCCTTTAATTTCCCCCAGATCCCTGTGAGGCAGAAATAATTTCCCCTCCTGTGGGTGAGGGGAAAGAGAAAAGAGAACTCACTTGACCACAGCTGCAACAGTTATTTGGAATCAGAACCTGAGCCACCTGGCCCCATGCTCCTGCTGCTTTGACCTCCATGGTCATTAAAGACCAAGTCACCTTCCTTCCACCCTTCAAACTTCCCCCTCCTCATTTTTCATTTACAGAAGAGGTCACTGAAATCCAGAGGTGGGGAGGGCCTTTCCCAAAGTCAGAGTGACTCAGTGACTGGGCCTGAAGGAGTCCCAGGCCTCCAGGCACTGCTGTTCCCCAGTGGCCCAGAGGCAGGACGGGCACGCACCCCAAGGCCGGCCCTCCCCCTACATGGCTCAGTTCCTGCCTCCCAGACTGAGGTCTGGAGCCCTAAATAGAACAAGCACCGCCGTCTCCCTTCTCAGGGAGGGGAAGCCAGCTGCGGCAGTTGTGGCGGGCGGAGAGAAATTTTCCCTTTCTGTAGATTGGATCAGTCATTCTCAGAATTGATGGCAACGGCTTCATCACAAAGATCTAATGCTTTAATTATGTTGTGACATGACCTGACATGGGGGTGGCATTTGATGGATTCTCTGGTGTCATCAGCATGGCCCTGACATAGGAAAGTGGCAGAAGGCAGGGGGTGGGGAAGAGGAAGGGCTCTCAGTGGGAGACGTGTCCTTCCAGGGCCCCTACCTCCCCTGCTCTCTGTCTTCCAAGGCAGTCCTGCAGCAGTGGAGACTCAGGAGAGGAGGGAGAGCACCCCTGTGCAGGGGAGGGTGGCTGTGCCCTTCTGGGGTGGACTGGATCCTGGGGGCCCTGTAGGAGTGCGCGTGTGTGTGTATCTGTGTGCATGTGCCTAGATACACAGGGACGTGTCAGAGTGGGTGAGAGGATTCAGACCCATGTGGTAGAAGTAACAGCTGCACTGCTGTCTGGCCTGCAGAGGACTAGGAGGTGGAGGCCAGGGCAGGGACCTGGCTGGTCTGCAAGTCTTAGGCTGTCGGGAGCAGAAGGAGCAGATGCACTCAGGCAGCCTGGGAGCAGGCTTAGCTCAGCAGAGTGAGGGCTCCCTGGCCAGGGAATGCACAGTTTTAAAAGGCACTGAGCAAGTGTCTCTGGGAAGGACTGAGGAGTTGCTTCAGAGGGGATCCCTTCCCTTGGTGGACACCTGGTGACTCCTTACCTCTGGGGCTAGGATTATATGTATCTGTGGGGGAAGGGGTTTGCCTCCCTCTCTTTTCATCCCACCCCAGCTGCCTGCTTAGAGCCTTATGGGGCCTTTGGTGTGGCAAGAGTGAGAAGCAGGCTGCTGCCACCCGGCCAAACGCATTTCCAGGATGCTGGCACGCTTGCCCCTCCTCTGTCTGCTTTCCCAGCCGTTCCTGTGGCAAACTCTTCTTCCCCAAGGCCGGTGGGCTCTAGGGAGTCCCACGCCTCTGCCAGCCAAGTGAGAACACAGGCTTGAAGGGGAAGGAGGAAGAGAGACCTGTTGGCGGGGCTCCCGCTGGGTCGAGAGCTGTGCCTTCTGGAGGGATGCAGCACCTCAAGGGATCCTCATGACTACACATAACCGGGGCTGAGCTGGTATCTCCATCTTACACTGGAGGACAGTGAAGCTCAGAGACATGAGATTGCCTGCCCAAGACTACACAGCTAGGAAGGAGTGAATTGGTTTCAATTTAGCACATGTTTAAGTGACGCCTGCACACCAGGCCCTGCCGAAGAAGCTGCAGGTCCAGAACCCACCGTCAAGCAGCACAGCATGCCCGCAGCTCTCTGATTCCAATGACGCTGCGCCTTCCACTGCTCTGCTCTGCCTTTGCCAGGGGTGTCTGCAGTCAGCAGCCCAGGGTCGGGGGAAAACATTAGAGCAGGTGACCAGGGAGTGGGGTCTGGCTCTGGCTGCCTCAGTCACCAGTCCTGGTCTTTGGGGAAAGCACAGCTTGAGAAATATGAGACTGGAGGGTCCTTTTGAGCTGAGTTCAATGCTGTCCTCCCGCCCTGCCCCCATGGTGCAGAAGAAGAAATTGAGGCCCAGAAAAAAGACTAGATGGGCCCAGGGTCACTCAGAAAATTAGAATAGGACGCAGGATTTCGACCTGGTGCTCCTGACTCCTGGGTCAAAGCTTGACCATGGTTGTACCCAGGGGCCAGTGCTACAGGCATGGTCAGGAAAGGCTTCCAGGGGAGCCTTGCATTTCTTCTAGAAAGATAAATTAAAGAAAGGCCAGTCAGAAAGGAAACTCCCAGTGCCTGGGAAGGTTTCATGCCTGAAGAAAGTTCCACAAGCCCATGCTCATTCCTAAACCCACCCGAACCCAGCCTCAGAGAAGGGTCTGGGAGGAGGCCTGACTGGCAAGGCCCGGGGTTGCTTGCTGCTGGGGCTGCGTCTCAGAGATGTCAAGGTTGGGAGAAGGCAGGAGCCGTGCCTTGATTGGTCTCTAAATCCCCTGCAGGACTGGATGCTCGAAAGCAATGCTTGAGCAAGACAGGAGAACAGAAGGGCCTCCCCGATATAGAAGCAGCCGTAACGTGTGTCTGGACATGCACAGAAGCAGGTGCTTCTATGTGCAGCCTGGGAACTGACTGTCCCTGGGTAGCAGGAAGACTTTTTTAGTAGCCCCATGAATGAGGAACCGATGGTCTGCACAGGTGAAAGGTTGTGAGCAAGAGCTGGGACAGAGAGGAGGTACCTGTTCTCCCCAAGGGGCCAGTGTCTGGGTGTGATGGGGTAATGCAGTGTCTGTGGTGCACCACTGCTGGGTGACTACCCAAGGCTTAACTGTGGCTGGGTGTTGTGGGTGGCTGTGTGTCAACATCACACAGCCGTATCTGGTCAGGTATAGCCATATCTGGCCAGGCTGGTGTGGACACCTGTTCCTGTCTGCATGTCCCATGGGTGTAGCTGTGTGTACCAGCCCAAGTGTGAGTCGGAATGGAGCTAGACATTTTTTTTTTTTTTTTTGAGATGGAGTTTCACTCTTGTTGTCCAGGCTGGAGTGCAATGGTGCCATCTCGGCTCACTGCAACCTCTGCCTCCCAGGTTCAAGCGATTCTCCTGCCTCAGCCTCTTGAGTAGCTGGGATTATAGGTGTGTGCCACCACGCCCGCTAATTTTGTATTTTTAATAGAGATGGGGTTTCTCCATGTTGGCCAGGCTGGTCTCAAACTCCCGACCTCAGGTGATCCGCCTACCTCCCAAAGTGCTGGGATTACAGGTGTGAGCCACCGTGCCTGGCTGGACTTTTAGTGACTATAGCTCCAGATATAGCCACAGCCCCCAACCGCTCTGTGTGCCGGTGCTGTACCTTTGTGTGGGCCTGTTGGAGACGGTCTCTGGGATAGCCTTAGCCCTGTGACCTGGGCTGTTGGAGCTCTGCAGTCGGTGGCCCCCATCACAAGGGGGCACTGTGCATCTTCCTAAACCATCACCACCAGCTGGTGGCCAGTGTGTGGGCAAGGTAGGCTGGGAACTGGCACAAAGGTGTCCTCAGCCAGGCCCAGCGCTTCTGCCCCGAGTTCTCTGGGCAGTCCTGGCTCTCCTCAGAGTTTTTGCCATGGGGCAAGGGAAAGGATGTCATTAAAAATCCTACCTAGTAAGTCTCATGGGAGGGGTCCATAGAGATGTCTCTCCCAACTGTTTAATTTGACAAAGTGGAGAAACTAAGATTCAGTTGGGAAATAACCTCTCTCAGACCCAAGCCCGGGGTCACTTCCCAACCCTGAGATAAAGCCACATGTGCAACAGCTTCCAGAACAGGCGGCAAGTGCCCATTGCAAGACGGGTCCTGACAGTGCAGGTTGGAGCTACTCTGGCCTGGGTTTCTGGTTTTGACTCCATCACTTACCTGGTGTGTGACTCTGAGTCACTCATGCCTTTCTCTGGGCTTCTTTTTCCCATCAGTAAACTGAGAGGATTGAGGCCTTTGCTCTTCAAGCCTCCCTTTTCAAGCATAGGCCTTCTAGTTCCTACAGGTTAGAGGTCAGGGTGACCTGGGAGCAATGGTGGTTCTGTGCACCTGGTGGGTGATTGTTATCATAGTTAAAGATGGCTGGGTATTAAGCATAGCCCAGAGGACTTAGGGTCACACATGACTTAGTGGCTGAGCCAGGATGAGAAGAAAGCCAGTCCTCCTGGTCCCTCACCAGCGCCCACTGCCTTACCCCAGCACCCGCTGCCCTAACCCAGCAGCTATCTCGACCCTCTCTCTGGGCCCATAGGTATCAGTGCTTCACTGATACACCCCTGTGTTCCTCCTTGAAGTTGTCTTGCCATTTCCTAAGTCAGCTGCCTCCCATGTCCATGCCAGGCAGGTCCTGTGCTGGAGACTGTCCTCTCCACTCCCTTATTGAGTCCTAGGAAGAGCCCCATTTTACAGATGGGGAAACCAAGGCTTGATGGAGTTAAGAAATAATAAAGACTATTATTTTTAAACCTTCTCTGTCTCAATACCAGACTCTGTGCTAGACACTCACTAAAGTGGGCAGAGAGTGACTAGTCCAGCCTCCCAAATATTCCCCCAAATGGTGCCGAGACCTGCATGGGATCTGCCAGCCTGATTTAGACAGCAATTTGCATACAATTTACCCAGAAAGCTTCACTGTGAAAAAATATAATTACTTTTTTAATATTCTCTCTCTGATGTGAATGCTTACTGCCCGGTAATGAATTACTTGCTTAATGAAGATAAACCTGAATTGGAGATGCACTTCGGAGGGCTGCTGGGGCGTCCGGTTTGATGCCATCATTTGCAGCTGTTAATTTCTGAAATTGATGCCCTTGTTGTGGAATCATAAATTGAGGGGGAAATCTATGAACTCCAACACTTCCAGTTTTTCACTCTGTGGCATTGGTGGAGCTACTTAGCCTCTCTGTGCCTCAGTTTCCTCATCTATAACAAGGGTATTGGGGTAAGTTAGAACTATATAAATGTGGGTCTATCCCACAGTCAAGTGATCTTTACTGGAGAATGATTGAGCATCTACAATGTGTCGGGTGAGAGACAGAGGGGAAGTGATTTATTCAAAGACACTCATGGACTCAGAGGCTTCTGAACTAGAATGAGTAGCCACAGCTTTGTGTCCAGGTGCTACACTTGGATCCCTTCTCCTAAATGGCCTTGAAGATGCCTCCTGATTGCCGGTGATGGGCAAGAGAGTCAGGCTGGAGTCAGACGCTGGTAGGAGGAAAAATAAAAAGAAAAACAAAAACTGTGAAGGCGTGGCCACTAGAAACTCTACCCATTCCTTTACCTGATGCTAACCATGTCTAGGGACTGATCACAGCAGAGCACAGGGCTGGGGGCCAGCACAACAAGCCAAAGATTCAGCAAATATGTAGTTACCATCTTCTACAGCCATGTGCTTTAGGCTCCTAGCACACAGCCATGAATAAGACCAGCAAGGTCCCTGCCTACATGGACCTGAAATTGTAAAAGGCGTGGTGAATACGTAGCAATAATAGATGAGTTAACTAAGAATAAAGATAATGTCAGATAATGATAAGTGATATAAAATTTTTTAAATAGATAATATGAAACAGATCAATTGAGGGGGTAATTTTGACTTGGCCTAAAAGACTTCCCTAAAGAGGTGACACCTGGACTTAAATGTAAATGATATTAAGTCCCAGCATTTTGGGAGGCTGAGGCAGGAGGATTGCTTGAGCCCAGCAGTTTGAGGCTGCAGTGAGCTATGATTGTGCCACTGCATTCCAGCCTGGGTGACAGAGCAAGACCCCATATCTAACTAACTAACTTGATAACTAACAAACTGAATGAATGAATGAATGAATGAATGAATGAATGATATTAAGGAATCAGTCCTGTAAATATTAGAAATGTGATTCCAGGTGAGATCAGAAAAGTAGGTAGGAGCTAGATCATAAAGAGCCTTACAGGTTGTGGAAGGGACTTTGGTTTCATTTTTTGTGCAAAGGGAAGCCATTGAGGGCTTTCATAAGGGTAGTGATATAATTTATTGGCATTTATGAAGATTATTCTATAAGAGAAAATAGAAAATCTGGAAAACGATATCTATTAAAGAAATTGAATTTATAATATAAAAATTTCCCACCCAGATGGTTTCACTGGGAAATTCTATCAAATATTTAAGGAATAAATGATACCAATCATACACAAACTCTCAGAAAATATGCAAGAGAGAACATACCCCAACTAATTTTACAAGCCCAGAGTAATCCTCCTGCTGGTTATTTAGTTCTCCATAGCTAACTATACTGAAAAGTAGTGGCTTAAAACAATAATTTGTTGTAATTATATCTCATGATTCTGGGGTCAGGAATTTGGACAGACCACAGTGGAGATGGCTCATCTATGCCCCACAATGTCTGGGGCCTCATCCGGGGTGACTCAAGGGTGTCTGTGATATGTAACAATTGGAGGCTGACTAGGCATCTTTCTCTCCTCTGCAGGTGGCCTCTCTGTAAGCTTAGGTTCCCTCACAGCATGGCAGCCTCAGGGTGGTTGGATTTCCCACATAGCAGCTTGGGTCTCCAAGTATGAGTATTGCAAGAGGCCTGGGAAGAAGCTTCAAATCTTCTTACAACTTCACTTTGAAAGTGCACTTCTTCTTCTTCTCCTTTTTTTTTTTTTTTTTTTTTCTTTTCTTGAGATGGAATCTCACTCTGTTACCCAAACTGGAGTGCAGAAGTATGATCTCAGCTCACGGCAACCTCCACCTCCTGGGTTCAAGTGATTCTCCTGCCTCAGCCTCCAGGTAGCTGGGACTACAGGTGTGTACCACCATGCCCGCTATGTTTTATATTTTTAGTTGAGATGGGGTTTCACCATGTTGGCCAGGCTGGTCAACTTGAGCAACTAGGCCATGATGGTGTGACTTACTGAGATGGAACAAGGGGTAGAGGAATGGTTTGGGGCGAGAGGAATCAAGTCTCTGTTTCATATGTACTAAGTTTGGGAGACCCATAAGGCCATATGGAGAGGTGTCAAGTAGGCAGTTGAATATATAGGTTTGGATCCTGGGAAAAGATCAGGACTGGAGATTCATATTTTAGAGTCAATGTGTAGATGATATTTAGAGCCAAGGGGATGCCGGGTGCGATGACTCATGCCTGTAATCCCAGCACTTTGGGAGGCTGAGGCTGATCATTCGTGCCCAGGAGTTTGAGACTAGCCACGGCAACATACTGTGACCCCATCTCTACAAAACATAGAAATTAATCAGCTGTGGTGGCGCAGCCTGTAGTCCAAGCTGCTTGAGAAGCTGAGGTGGGTGAATGCTTAAGCTGGAAAGTTGAGGCTGCAGTGAGCCATGACTGTACTCCAGCCTGGGTGACAGAACAAGACCCTGTTTCACAGGAAAGAAACGAAAAGAAAGGGGGGGGGGGGGGGGGGAGGAAGGGAAAGAAGAAAGGGAGGAAGTTAAAGCCATGGGACAGAATGAGCTCAGCTGGTGAGGGAGACTAGATAGAAGAGGGAAGAGGGCCAAGGCTTGTTCCCTGGGCCACTCCCAGTTTTAGAGGAGGGGACAAGCAATAGAGTTTAACACAGGAGCCTGAGAAAGAGAGGTAGGGAGACGGACAATTGGGAGAATGAGGTGTAGAGAAAGTCACTGGGCTTGGGGAGGGGAGAACGGGGAATGTGGGAGGGGCCCAGCCCCCATTTTCCAGTGTCTTCTGTGTGCCAGACGCTGTCTTGGGAGATTTGCACGCACTCCCTCAGGACAGTGTTGCCAGGTAGGTAGTATTGTTCCTGTTTCATGGATGATAAAACTGAGACCCAGATTGGTGAAATGACTTGCCCAAACCATGCAAGTAGGGATGGAGAGCCTGGATTAGCAGCCAGATCTGTCTTTGAGATTGTTTCCACCACCCTCCAGCAATCAGGCCTCCAGCAGGCGTTGCAGGATTGGGGGAAGCCACTTATGGTTTCTCATCTGTAAAATGTTCACCTTTCAGGGTTATGAGGATAAAATGGGATAATCCATGTTAAGTACCTGGCAGCGCGTAACTGGGTGGGCCCTTGGTAAACAATAATGATTGTGGCTATATGTGCAGAGTGCAACAGAGTCCCGCAGACAGTGACCGGTGCTGGGGGGAGCCAGGGGGTGACTGTGGGGTAGGCTTCCTGGAGGAGGCCCGAGGTGAGCTTGAGGACTCTGTGGTTTGAAACACTGATCTGTGATAAAGTTTCCAGTGGTTCATGGGGTGAAATGAGAAAAAGGACAACACAATGGGTTTTCCGTAAAGCTAAATGTGTTCAATGTAAAGGATTACTCTTTATCCTGAGATTACGTCCTTTCTACTTTGTTGGTATTAAAGCGTCCTTTTTATGAAATGATGGTGGTTAGAGGATGGTAGTTATATTTTAAATATCTTTGCTAATGAAATGAAAACTTGGCAACCTTCGATCATTCCCCAAACTTTCTTTTGAAGTTTTTAACTGATCCATGAAATTCAAAAGTGTGACAGCCACTGACAGCTGGAGCAGGGAGGGCGTTCTAGGCAGAGAACTGCACGTGCAAAGGCAAAGGTGCTGGGAGAGGTACAGGGTGGTCTGGAACTGCAAATAAGTAGCAAGAGCAGTAAGAGCAGCTGGGAGGTCCAACAAGGAACCAGGAGGCCCCATTCTGGGGTAGGGTGGTAACCCCGTGAAGTCCCTACCCTATCTTCCTGCTGCCCAGCATGGCAGGAGAATTCCCTGTGGGCTAAGGCTGCTCCCCACGGCATCCCATGACCATGTGCAATGTGTGCATGTGTGTGCATGCGTGCATGTGTGTGTGCCTGCATCCTTGGTGAGGCAAGGAGGCCAGCCATGGACTGACAGGGTCTTGCCTAATAAGTCTTGAAGAGACATACGGGATGGAAATAGAGATCAGGAAAGGCATTGGGGAGAAAGACAAGAAAACCCAGGACTATCTGAGTAGAAGGAGGAGTATCTGCATGTCGGGGCACATATGTGCAGTGTACGTGTGTGTATGTCCCTGAGAGCATGTGGACCTGTGTGTGTGTGTACATTTGCATTGTAAGAAAGTGTGTGTCTATTTCTGGGTTATCCATTTGGGCAGGGGGAGAATCTCTGCTGGCTCTGTTAGGTTTTGGCTTGAGTGTATGTCCAGTGTATGTTGGGGTGCTTTGCTGTTGGTGCAAGTGTGGCACTATTGTGCATACTGTACATATACAGATATGAGAGATAGGTGAGAGGTGTCAATACTGTGTGGCTCAGTGTGTCTGTGTGCTGTTAGGTGGTCTGTTCAACCTAGGTAATGTCTCTGGGCTGTGTGTGTCTGTATGTAGGCAGGAGTCCATCGTGGGCGTGTGCTGATGGTACTGAGTGTAAACTGCGTGTGTCTGTGGGCAGGGAATCTGTGGTGGGTATGTGCTGATGGTATTGAGTGTGGGCTGTGTGTGTCTGTATGTGGGCAGGGAATCCATGGTGGGTGTGTGCTGATGGTATTGAGTGTGGGCTGTGTGTGTCTGTATGTGGGCAGGGAATCTGTGATGGACGTGTGCTGATGGTATAGAGTGTCTGTTGGAGCCCAGGCTCCCCTCCCTTCCCCCACTCTTCTGATGACCCAGGCTGCCAGTTTTGTTTATTTCCATATGTTGTCTGTCTCTTCCAGGCCTATGTCTAACTCTGACCAAGGGCTGTTATACGTGACCCTTGGAGGTGGAGATTGGGACAGGCAAAGTCCTTGCTCCCTTCCTCTCTAACCCTCCCAGGCTCTGGTCAGCCCTAGGCTACTAAGCCTCAGGATCCTACTTTCTGACCTGAGGAGGAAGAAGCCTTGTGGTTTAGGGATGGCCATTGCCAACCGATGCTCCCAGCTGACTTTGGTCCTGTAGAGGCTCTGCATGCCTCTCTGCATCCTTCCCATTCCCTGGCCCTGGCCAGCCTGTCTTTCAGCTTCCTCCTGGTCCCTGTCAGGAGGCTGGCATCAGCTTGTTTATCTCCAGCCTCCTCCATCATCCTTCCTGCCAGCCCCAGGCCCCTTCTCCAGCTTATTCAGATTTACAGATGTAAGTCTCTGGACCAGGCTGGCTCATGGGGAGCAAGTGTCTTCCCCAGTCCTGCCCTTGCCACAGGGGCCGCTTGTCCTCTGCCCAGGAGCCTGCTGAGGGAGTTCAATGGAGAAAAAGAAATGCGGTGGGGGTGAGATGGTGTGTATAATGTGAATAAGGGTTCTCCCGTGAGTGGGTGTTTGTGAGTCTCTGCAAGTTGGGGCATAAGGGGGGTGTCAGTGCTACCACCAGGGCTCATGCATGCAGCATGTGCAGACAGACTGGGTGGGGGTGGGGGCCTCACATTTATCCATTGCTCACTGCTCGCCTGTCAGGATGCTAAGTGCTTTACTCAGATTATCTCATTTAATAAGTGTGACAGTGTGTGAGAGGGTGACAGAGACCGGGCAGAGAAGGGCAGGTGGTCAGGAGGCGGCTGCTTGAAAGTCCCTGGCAGAGTATTTCCTTAATCCATCCCAACAGTGTGCCCCACTGGGTCTGACCCAGGCCTCAGGCTGGGGAGCAACCTGTTAGTCCCTCTCCATATGGAGACACAGAAGATGGGAGTAGGCTATGCCCCAAGTTCCCCCCACTCACCTCCCTGCCCTGCCCTCAGCCTGAGGCTGTACCCTCCCAGAACAGAGGGCTGCCTGCTCCTTCCCTTTTCTCCTGGGTGTGCTCAGTACAGGGCCCAGCACTGCAGGTGCCTAATCGGTCCCTACCCCTTAGCAGAGGCCAGGCTGACCCGAGGAGTTGTCTGTACATTCAATCAGCCCGGTCCCTACTCTGTAAATCTCACATGGAGGAAATAAGAACCCCCACAGTTCAGAGAAGCCAGGCCCCAGATATGAACGAAGCAAAGGGGTCCAAGCTAAGGCCAAGACAGCTGACGGGAGAGAGCAGGGCTGCAGCCCCACCAAGGTCTCAGAGTCCCACCTCTGACACCCACTGCTTTACCCATTCCAGTTCGTCACTGGCTTTTAGGTAAGCTAATATGTGCCTGAGGGTGCTTGGAAGTGAGGACTGGGGTCTCTTGTCACCCAGGTGGGATCGTCGCAGAGGTCTGATGGCAAGGATGCCATGGATTTCTAGAGGAAAAGGGACAAGGAAGGAAGGGAGGAGGGAGGGAGGGAGACCATGAACATGAATGGACTCCCTCCTATGCACAAACTACCCCAGGGGACCAAGCAGCTCCCCAGAGACACTCAGACAAGTATCAGAGGAGTAATCCTGAGCCGCAACAGAGGGAGGGCTTCCAGGAGGAAGTGGGCCTGGGACGGAAGCCTGGAGGGATTGCCATGGTGAGGAACACTGGGGGAGGAGCTCTGGGAGCGGCAAGCCCGGAGGAGAGCACAGCGCCCCCACCTTCTCCGGAGCTGCAATGATAACAGTAGCTATGAGCGCTGAATATTTTCAGGAAAACAAATATATTAGCCATTATTTCAGGAGTATTTTGGGAAAAATGCCATTATGATTCCCCCAAAGTCTGTGGCATCACCAGGTACTGAGGCTCAAAACCTCAGTCACTGTCCATGTCCCCCTCCACAACCCACTTCCACCCACTTCCAAGCAGTCACCAGATCCTGAGAATCCTCTTTCTCAGGGATTGGGTCAGACAGACCTGGGTTCCATCCCAACTCC
The DNA here is from genome assembly GCF_002776525.5 of Piliocolobus tephrosceles. Taxonomy (NCBI): domain Eukaryota; kingdom Metazoa; phylum Chordata; class Mammalia; order Primates; family Cercopithecidae; genus Piliocolobus; species Piliocolobus tephrosceles. The sequence continues at coordinate 181,058,117 of NC_045434.1, read as the reverse complement.
ATCACTAGTCTGCTGTGTGATCTTGGGCAAGTCACTTAACCTCTCTGTGCCCCAATTTTCTCTACTGTACTGGAAGGATAACAGTATTTACAGGATTGTTGTGAAAATTCAACAAGTTAATGCATGTAAAGAGCTTAGCACAATGTCTAGCAGAATAGACACTTAGGAAGTATGAGCTATTTTTATTTCCACTAAACTATATGTTTCCCCAGACCAAAACTGTGCTTATAACACTGTCCTGCTCAAGAACCTGCCAGTCCTGCCTTGTACCTTGCAGCCCAGTCAGGTGGAACAGCCAGGTCTTATTAAATGCATCATGCTACCTTTATTAATTAGTCTTCCATAATGAAATAACACAGGTTGAGTAGCTGACACAACAGAAATTTATTTTCTCACAATTCTGGAGAGGCTGGAAGGCCAAGATCAAGGTGTTGGCAGGTTTGGTTTCTCCTGAGGCCTCTCTCCTCGGCTTGCAGAGGGCTGCTTTCTCACTGTGTCCTCACATGATCTTCTTCTGTGCACACCGAGCCAGCCCTGGTATCTTTTTATGAGTCCACATTTCCTCCTTTTATAAAGACACTAGTCAAGGCCAGAGATGGTGGCTAATGCCTGTACTCCCAGCACTTTGGGAGACCAAGGTAGGTGGATCACCTGAGGCCAGGAATTTGAGGACCAGCCTGGCCAACATGGTGAAACCTTGTCTCTGCTAAAAATACAAAACTTAGCTGGGTATAGTGGTGCATGCCTGTAGTCTCAGCTACTTGGGAGGTTGAGGTACAAGAATCGCTTGAACCTGGGAGGTGGAGGTTGCAGTGAGCTGATATCGTGCCACTGCACTCCAGCCTGGGTAACAGAGCAAGACTCTGCCTCCTAAATAAATAAATAAATACACCAGTCAAACTGGATTGGGGCCCACCTTAGGGCTTAATTTAAATCAATCACCTCTTTAAATGCCGTATCTCCAAATATAGTCACATTCTGAGGAACTAGGGGTTAGGGCTTCAACAAATGATTTTTGGGGCTGGGCATGGCGGCTCACACCAGTAATCCCAGCACTTTGGGAGACCGAGGCAGGCAGATCACTTGAGGTCAGGAGTTCGAGACCAGCCTGGCCAACATGGTGAAACCCCACCTCTACAAAAAAATACAAAAATTAGCTGGGTGTGGTGGTGCACACCTGTAGTCCCAGCTACTGAGGAGGCTGAGGCAGAAGAATTGCTTGAACCTGGGAGATGGAAGTTGCAGTGAGCCAAGATTATGCCACTGCACTCCAGCCTGGGCAACAGAGCAAGACTCTGTCTCAAAAAAAAGATTTTTTGGGGAGTTACAATTCAGCCCATAATGCCACCTTCCTTCTCTGCATCTTTCTGCATGTTGCTGTTCTCTCTGCCTGAAACACTGTCCACATTTTCTCTTCTCCCATGAAGGTCTCCTACCCATCTCCTAAAACCTAGACAGCATCACTGCTTCCAGGAAGGCTTCCTGGCTAGACTGCTGCCTCCTCTGGGCTCCCACAGCCCACTGTGTTGACCTATATCATGGCATGTATCACACTCTAAGAACTGTCATTTGCTGGGGTGGATGCCTGTTGTTTTGATCTGTACAGCATTCCATCCCCCTCTGATAAGAGCATCTTCTTCTCTTTGAAGAAGTGACACCCCCTCACCTCCTCCACTCCTGTGGCTGTGGCTCAGATGACTCAGTAAATTACAGTTGCTGCTTCTTGCCACAGGAATGAGCATGTGATGAAGCAAAGCCAATCAGAGTCCTTCCTTGAGATTTTTATCTACAAACGCTGGGCAGGAAAATGCTAATCTTTCCTCTGGGGTCCAGAATGATGTAAGCTTAGAGCTTTGTGTGGTCATGGCCCAGTCTCATACTGCCATGAAGGACGTCTATCTTCAGGGGAAAGAATCAGGCCTGCGCCCAAGGGAGGCACCTATGAAGAGCTGGTCACTCTATGTAAATTTTAAGCTTTTAAAATTTAATATTTTTGTCGTTTTGGGTAATACATTTAAAAGGTTCAAAAATCAAAATAATACACAAAGATATACAATAAAATGTTTCAGTTTTATCCTTGTTCCTGTTAACTCACCTCCTATCACATGGGTAATCACTTTTTTAAATTTATTGTGAGTCCTTCCTATGGTTCTTTATGAAAATATAAGTGGCCGGGCATGGTGGCTCACACCTGTAATCTTAGCACTTTGGGAGGCTGAGGTGGGTGGATCACGAGGTTAGGAGATCGAGACCATCCTAGCCAACACAGTGAAACCCCGTCTCTGCTAAAATACAAAAAAAAAAAAAAAAAAAAAAAAAAAAAATTAGCCTGGTGTGGTGGTGCATGCCTGTAGTCCCAGCTACTCTGAAGGCTGAGGCAGGGGAATCACTTGAACCTGGAAAGTGGAGGTTGCAGTGAACCGAGATCACGCCACTACACTCTAGCCTGGTAACAGAGCTAGACTCCATCTCAAAAAGAAAAAAAAAAGCAAAGAAAATGTAAGCAAATAATAATACATTTTATTTTTCTCTCTTCTTAGAAAAAAGAATATTATACATTCTGTTCTACACCTTCCTTGTTTTTATTCATTTAGCAATATATTCTGGGGTACTTTCCATAAAGTACTCTGTGACCTTTCTCTCTCTTTTTCACAGCTGCATAATATTTCATCATATGGATAAACTACACAGTTTGCAGTGATGAAGACCAAGATTGTTCCCAATCTGTTCGCTATTACAAACAGTGTTGCAACAAACAGGCTTTGTATGTATCATTTAATATGAGTACAGGAGTTTCTGTAGACTTGACAATAAAAAGATAATCCAACTGAAAAATAGACAAAGGTTCAAAATGTTTTGAACAGACATTGCTCCAAAAAAGATATGATAAGCACACAAAAAAAGATGCTCACCATTGTTACCCATTAGGAAAATGCAAATCAAAACCACAGTGAGATACTGTACATTCACTAGGATGGCTATAATCAAAAAGACACGTAATAACAAGTGTCTTAGTTCATTTTAGCTGCTATAACAAAATATCACAGACCTGTTGGCTCAAACAACAGAAATGTTATTTCTCATGGTTCTGGAGGCTGAGAAGTCCTAGATCAAGGTGCTGGCTGATTTGGTTTCTGGTGAGGCCTCTCTTCCTGGCCTGTGGAAGACCACTATCACACTGAGTACCTGGGACCCTTTTTTCCTCTGCATGTGTAGAGAGAGAGGGAGACAGAGAGAGACAGAGAGAGAGCACATAAGTATATGCTGGTGTCTTTCTCTTTTATTTTTATCAACTTAATTTTTAGATTTCAAATTATGAAATATTTCAAGAATACAGTAAAGTACAGAAAAATATAATTGACCTCTATATAGCCCATTCACTTGATTTAACAAATGTGTGATATTTTGCCACATTAACTTCAGAACTCTCTCTTTTTGTAGAAAATAAAAACATTAAAAGCACAGCTAAAGCCCAATCTCATCCCTTCCTGCTCCTTCTCCTCAGGTTAACCACTAACCTGAAATTACGTTTTTATCCTTTTATTGTATATTTGAATGAGATCACAAATAATATATTGGCAGCTTTTTTCCAATATTTGTATTGTGCTAAAATACATACAACATAAAATTTACCATCTTAACCATTTTAAAGCATGTAATTCAGTGGCATTAAACACATTCATAATGTTGTATAACCATTACCCCCATTCATCTCCATAACTCTTTTCATCTTAAAAAATTGAAACTCCATTAAACAATAACTCCCCACTTCCACTTCCCCCTAGCCCCTGGAAACCACCATTATACTTTCTGTCATTATGATTTTGACCAGTCTAAGTACCTTATGTGAGTGGAATCATACAGAATTTGTCTTTTTGTGGCTGGCTTATTTCACTAGTATAATGTCCTCAGGGTTCATCCATGTTATAACATATTGCAGAATCACCTTCCTTTTTTAGGGCTGAGGAATATTCCATTGTATGGACATATCACCTTTTGCTTATCCATTCATCCACTGATGGACACCTGGGGTGCTTCCACACTGTAGCTATTGTGAGTAATACTGCTATGAACATGGGTTGATAAATATCTTCCTCTTCTTATAAGGGCACTTATAAGAGCCATATTACGGCCTTACCTTTATGATAAAGGTATAACCTTTATCACCTCCTTATAGGTCCCATCCCTAATACAATGACATAGAGCTTCAACATATACATTTTGAAGGGATACATACATTTAGTCCATGACAATGAATGAGAATATGGAGAAACTGGAACTCCAATACATTGCTGGTGGGAATGTAAAATGGTACAGCCACTTTGGAAAACAGTTTGGAAGTTCTTCAAAATGTTAACATGGAGTTATCATGTGACCCAGAAATTATCCTAGGTATACAACTAAGAGAATTAATAACATGTTCATAAAATTGCACGAAAGCTTGTACATTATTGTTCATAGCAGCATTATTCATAATAGCAAAAAAATAAAAATAATCGAAATGTCATCAACTGATGAATGGATAAACGTCATATATTCATACAATGAAATATTATTTGGCAATAAAAAGAAATGAGGTACTGATACATGCTACAACACAGACGAACCTTAAAAACATTACGCTAAGTGAAAGAAGCCAGTCATGAAGGATCGTGTATGATTCCATTTATATAACATGTCCAGAATAGGCAAATCTATATATAGAGAAAGTAGATTAGTGGTTGCCTAAGGCTGGAGAAAGTGATAGAAAATGGAAGTGACTCCTAATGGGTATGGAATTTTAGGGGAGAGATGAAAATGTTTTAAAATAAATTGTGGTAAAGGTTGCACAACTCTGAAAACAAACTAAAATTTGTTGACTTACACATTTTAAATGGGTGAGTTGTGTGGTACGGGAATTAGATCTTAGAAGAGCCGTTAAAGAAAAAAAGAGTTTCTTGCAGAATAAATTCCCAGAACTGGGACTGTTGGGTCAAAGGGAAAATGCATTTAAAATTTTTTACATTTTTACCCTCATCAGCAATGTATGAAATAGCAAGGCAGGTACATTTTATGCAGGAGGAAACCGAGGCATGGACAATCCAAAATCACATAATTAATAACACTCGAGCTGTAACTGAAATCTGGTCTGTTGGACTCCAAAACATGTGCTCTGCTACAGACAACTCACTTGGTATTTTTCCAATAGTCATTTGATCTTCTTTAAAAAAAAGAAAAGAAAAGAAAAGAAAATAAACCACATAGTTTTTGATTGCATTGATTTTCTTTATTGCTTTTTTGTTTTTCTATATCATTTATTTCTGCTTTGGTCTTTATTATTTCTGTTTTTCTGCTGATTTTGGTTAAATTCACTCTTCCTTTTTCTATTTCTTAAGATAGAAGCTGATAACACTATTTGAGACCTTTCTTCTTTTCTAATATAGGTGTTTAGTCCTATAAATTTCCCACTAAGTACTGCTTTAGTGGTATCCTACAAATTCTGATATGTTGCATTTTTATTTTCACTTGGATCAAAATACTTTCTAATGCCTCTTTTGATTTCTTTTATTTTTTTTAACTTGTAGGTTATTTAAAAGTATCTTATTTTATTCTCAACTATTTGGGGATTTTTCAGATACCTTTTTGTTATTGATTTGTAATTTAATTCCACTGTGGTCAGAGAACACACTTTGACTAATTTTAGATGTACTGAAATTTGTTTTATGGTCAGAATATGGTCTATCTTGATAAATGTTTTTACGTACACTGAAAACTTTGTATTCTTCAGTTGTTGGGCAAAGTGTTTTATAAATGTCAGTTAAGTTGGTTGATAGTGTTGTTCAAGTTTACTATACATTCTTGTTGATTTTCTGCCTGCTTGTTCTATCAATTATATCTCCAACTGTAATTGTAGATTTGTCCATCCATTTTTCCTTGTAATTATATCAGGTTTTACTTAATGTATTTTGAAACTCTGCTATTAGGTATATAAATGTTTGTTATATTTAGGAAAAAATATTTGTTATACATATTAGGTGTATAAATGTCTGTTATATTTTCTTGATGAACTAAACACTTTATCATTATGAAATGACTCTTTCATAATGACTGGTAATATTCTTTACTTGAAATCTACTTTGTATTACATTATATTAATATAGCCATTTCAGTTTTCTGTTGATTATTGTTAGCACAGTACATCTTTACTAATAATTTTTACTTTTAACTTATTTATTTCATTTTTAAAGTGGATTTCTTTCTTTCTTCTTCTTCTTCTTTTTTTTTTTTTTTGAGAGGGAGTCTCACTGTGTTGCCCAGGCTGAAGTGCAGTGGCACAATCTCGGCTCACTGCAACCTCTGCCTCATGGATTCAAGCGCTTCTCCTGCCTCAGCCTCACCACACCTGGCTAATTTTTGTATTTTTAGTAGAGACAGGGTTTTGCCATGTTGGCCAGGCTGGTCTTGAACTCCTGGCCTCAAGTGATCTGCCCAGCTCGGCCTCCCAAATTGCTGGAATCATAGGCATGAGCCGCTGTGCCCAGCCTAAAGTGGATTTCTTACACGCAACATAGAGTTAAATCTTGCTCGTATAAACAATCTGACAATTTGGTTTTTTAATTGTGGTATTTAGACCATTTATATGGAATGTGATTATTGATTTGATTAGGTTTAAATCTACCTTCTTGCTATTTGCTTGCTATTTGTCCCATATATTGTTTGTTCCCTTTTCCCTCTTTTTCTGCCTTTTTTGGATTGGATATTTTGTGATTTCATTTTATCTCCTTTATTAGCTTAATTAGATACAACTATTTTTTAGTGGTTACTTTTGGGTTTATAGTGTACATCCTCAATCCCAAACCACTTTGGGTAATATTATACCACTTCACACAGAGTACGAACCTTACAACAGCATGCTTCTCTTTCCTCCTTCACAACCTTTAGGCTATTATTGTCGTGTGCTTAATTTCTATATATGTTATAAACGCAGAATACTTATTGTTTTGCTTTAACCAATAAATTATCTTTTAAAGATACTTTTGAAATAAAAAAGTATTCGATGTTTTCTCACATAACTACTTTTCCACAGTCCCTTTGTTTCTTGGTGTAGATTAAAATTTCCATCTGGTGTCATTTTTCCTTCTGACTTGAGGACTTTCTTTAACATTTCTTGTAGATCAGGTCTGCCAGTGATGAACGTTTTCAACTTTTTATTTTGGAAAAAGTAATCATTTCTCCTCTGTTTTGAAATATATTTTCACAGGATACAGAATTCTGGGTTGACAGGTTTTTTTGTTATTTTTTTACCTTCTGTACTTTAATGATGTTATTCTACTGTCTTCTTGCTTGAAATATTTCCAATTAGAAGTCTGCTGTCATTCATTGTTCTTTTGTATAGAATGTGTCTCTTTCTCTGCTACTTTTCAGATTTTCTCTTTATTACTGGTTTTAAGCAATTTAATCATTACATTCCTTGGTGCTTGATGTTTGTTCGTACTTTTGAATCCATGGTTTATGGTTTGTATCAAATTTGGGAAATTATTGGTTATTTATTTAAATATTTTTATGCTCCTCTCCTCTTTGAGAGACTCTAACTACACATATGTTAGACTGCATAAAATTATACCACAGCTCATTGATGAGCTGTTCATTTTATATATATATATAGTATATATATCATTATATATATATTTCTGTATTTTATTTTAAATAGTTTCTATTGCTATGTCTTCAAATTTACTAGTCCTTTCTTCTGTGTTAATTCAAATCTGCTGTTAATGCCATCCAGTGTCATTTTTCATTGCAGACATTGTAATTTTTTTACATCTACACGTTTGATTTCAGTCTTTTCTCCCCTTTCTCTCTACTTAACAAGATCAGTCATTACTCTAGTTTTCTAAGCTTATGGAATATAGTTATTATAATTATTTTAATGTCTTGTATACTAATTCTATCTTCTGTGCTATTTGGGGGTTTCTTTCTTTTTTTTTTCTTTTTTTTAGATGAAGTCTTGCCCTCTAGCCCAGGCTGGAGTGCAGTGGCGTGATCAACCTTCACTGGGTTCAAGAGGAGGTTAAGCAATTCTGGGTTCAAGCAATTCTCCTGCATCAGCCTCCAGAATAGCTGGGATTACAGGCATGTGCCACTGCACCTGGCTAATTTTTTGTATTTTTAGTAGAGACAGGGTTTTACCCTGTTGTCCAGGCTGGTCTTGAACTCTCGACCTCAGGTAATCTGCTTGCCTCGGCCTCCCAAAGCGCTAGGATTACAGGCGTGAGCCACCACACCTGGCTGGGTATGTTTCTATTGCTTAATTTTTTTATCCTCATTATCAGTTATATTTTCCTGTTTCTTTGCATGCCTAGTAGTTTTTTGTTGGATGTTTTATGAACTTTACCTTGTGTGCTGACCATTTTAATATTCCTATAAATATTATTAAACTTTGTTCTGGGATGCAGTTAAGTTACTTGAAAAGTTTGATTTTTTGAGGCTCACTTCGCAGCGTTCTTAGGCAGGACCACTACGTTTCCTCCCACTGTTAAAGCAATGCCCTTTTAAGGAATCTACCTGATGCTTTGTGATTTATGAAGTTTTCCACTCTGGTTGATAGGGACGCAAACCACTCCAGGTCTTTGGAAACTGTTTCCTCTGCTCCTTTGGGATATTCTTTTCTTAAACCTAGGTATTTTTCTCACATACAAATACCGTTCAATATTCACCTGAAGGCTTGAAGAGGACTCTCTGCAGATCTTTGGAGCTCTCTCTCTGAGAAGCTCTCCTCTCCAGTTCTCTGCCCTGTGAACTCTAGTCACGTTGGCCTCTCAGCGTCTCTGTTCTGTCTCTTCCACTCAGGGAGCTATAATAGCTTGGATGCTACTCCTTGTGCTGCAGCCTGGAAACTCTCCCCAGGTAGAAGCTGGCAAGTGTAGGGCTTACCTCATTAGTTTCTTGTCTCGGAGGAATTGCTGTTTTGTACTGCCTTATGTTCAGTGTCTGAAAACTGTTGTTTCATATATTTTATCTAGGTTTTCAGTTGCTTTAGGAGAGAGGGTGAATCGACTCCCTGTTATTTCTTCTGTCCAGAAGCCCTGTAACTACATTTTCACACTTAATTATCACAAGTATTTTGTACATTAGGTATGATTATCCCCATTTTATAGATGAGGAAAGTTGAGTCTTAGGGATTAAGTTGTAGTATACTAGAGTTGAGAGGTAGAAGAATGCAACAGATAAAAAGATGGACTGTGTGGCCAATCAATCTGGGTTTAACTCTCAGATTTCCCACTTCTTAGTTATGTGACCTTGTGCAAATTAACCTCTCTGTGCCTCAGTTTCCCCACCTGTAAGAATTGAGATGCTAATGATAGAAATCACCTATAGGATTGCTGGGGGAATTAAATGAGTAAATATATAACTGGCTCATAATTACTATGTATTAGCTATTATTATCAGAGTGAGTAGTTAACAATCTTCAGCTGGGTGACAGAAACACCCATTTCGAACTCCAGCTCCATCACTATCTTACTCCGGAAACTTGGCCATGTGTATCAGTCAGGTTTCAATTAGAGAAACAGAACCACTAGGGGATTCTAACCTGAAACATACAGGAAAGGGAATTCTGGGAAACGTAGTTCAGCTGAGCCTAGTTGACACATTACAAAGACATCACACCATGCTACCTAGCTGCTCTGAGAGCCTACTTCCTCGTTGGTGAGATGGGACAGTAACACCCCTCTTTGGATTAAATGGGATAGAACACATGAAGCTTTTGGGTCTGGCACAGGGAAGTGTTCAGTAAATGGTTCTTAGCATAGCTGCTCGGGATCCCACAGATAATAACTGCCAGAGGAGAGATCTGAACTCACAGTTGTTGTCCCTAATGCCTAATGCTCCTCCCACTGCACCCTGCCACCTCCTGTGCTGGGTCTGAGAGTGTGGAAATGAGTAAGACAAGTCCCTGCTCACAGGATCCCATATTTCAGTAGGGGGTAAGCCAGGGACACAAATAGATACAGTATAGGTCAGGAAAAGGAAGGCAGATACCATGAATGGGGGATTTCTACAAGACTAGCTCTGAGCTGGATTCCCTATACAAGAGAAGGGAAGGATGCAAGGGTTGAGGGGTGAATGGTTTGCTGCATAAGTCCTCTGTGCCAGGCTCTGTAGTAGGTTTATGTGATGATCACATTTAGTCTTCACAATTAAAGAATGAGCTAGATATTATTATCCCCACAATACAGATAAGAGAACTGAGACCCTGAGAGATTAAATCATTTGCCCTAGGTCACAGAGTGACCAAATGACAGAATCCCTGCATCCCAGGAGATGGTTAGAATGCAGTGGAAGCTGCAGCTCAGAGTCTGTCCCCAGGTCACTGCCAAAGAAGGGTACTCCCGCTGAGCTCAGAAGTCAGGGCTGGCTCTTTAGCCCCCTCCCGGGTCTGCCCCTTGCACCTGTGTGTGCCCATGGGCGGTGGGCGTGGTGGTGGCTGCAGTGCCTTGATGGTGGCAGCAGCGGCGGGCGGCAGCAGGGAGACAGTCACACCTCGCTGTTTTGTAAACTGTTTCTCACAGCTTGTTTGTTCCGGGTTAGGGCTGGAGCGGCACCGTATGGAAGTGTGACTCATTGTTTAATGTGGCAGCTCATTAGCAGAGCTTGTTGCTGCCTCTGATTTCTCTGCTCTTGCTAATTGGAGAGCCCAGTGGGGCTCTGGCTTCCCATGAAGAACCAACCCAGCTTCCCCAGGGCTCTAGCTGGCCCTTGCCCCTCTAGGCTCCCTGAGGAGGTCACCCCATGCCTGTGGGCCCTGGGATCAGCCAGACTGGGTTCAAATCCCAGTTCATCCTGGCTGTGTAAGCTGGGATAAAGCATTCCTCCTCTCTGAGCCTCAGTTTCCTTCTCCACCTAATAATTGGAAAATAGTACCCACTTCCTCGGGGTAGGCAAGAGACACAGTAATCATATGTGTAAAGTCCCCTGGTATGTAATAGATGCTCAGTAAGCAGTTTTGTAGTGTTATTATTATTAGGCTGAAACCTCAGAGAGACCCTCTGTTTTGGCCTACCTGGGGCAGCCACCCAGCCCAGGGGTGCCCCAGAGGCCGAAGGTGTGAGGACGTTTTCCACTGCAGATAATCTAACACATTTCTTTCTTCCGTGCTTCACCCCTCCCAAGGCAAATCCGCCAAGGGACCCCAAATGCCATTCCCTCTCTGTGCCCCCAGAAAAGGAAGCACAGCCTGGCTTTGGAGGGCCCTGGGCCTTCCTTAGAGTGGAAGTCTGCTCCCTGGAGCTCTGCCTTGAATCTCAGCTCTCTTCTTTGAAGCCACACAGAACACATCTGTCCCCAGTGTCCCGTGACTGTCCTTTGCTATTTGAAGACAGTGATCACATCCCCTCTCCATGTCTTCTCTCCAGGTGGAACATGTCCAGTTTCTTCAACTGTCCCTTACATGACATAGCTCATATGCCTGCTGGACCATACCAAGGGTGGTGCCCTTAGAGCTGTGCAATACTGTGACCTCATTCTGAGTCCCTTCCCCACCCTCCTCATGCTCTGAATCTACTCCTCTTTGCCTAGGTGCCTCCTGAGATGTGCAGTCTAGAATTCAGCTCAGTCCTCTGAACAGGCGAGGACAGCCTCATCTCCTACTACAAGACCTGTGCTGTCCAATGATAATATAAGGTGAGCCACGTGTATAATTTTAAATTTTCTAGTGGCTGCCTTAATAAAAGGAGCTGGGCTTGGTGGCATGCGCCTATAATCCCAGTGCTTTGGGAGGTTGGGGTGGGAGGACTGCTGGCGCCCAGTAGTTCAAGGCTGCAGTGAGCTATGATTGTTCCACTGAACTCCAGCCTGGGCAACGGGGTGAGATCCCATCTCAATAAACAAATAATCAGTAAGCATCCATCTTTTTTAAAAAGTAAAAAGAAGTCGGTAACATTAACTTAAAAATATTTTCATTTAACCAAATACAGTCAAAATATTATTTCAGCATGTAATCAGGGTCAAAAATCATTCGTGAGATACTTGAAACCTTTTTTCCTACAAAATGTTCAAATCTGATGTGTTTTTATACTTAACAGAACATCTCACTTGGACTAGCCACGTTTCAAGTGCTCGAGGACTCTATGGAACTAGTGGCTCCAGTGCTGGGCAGTACAGTCCAGACTCTATGTTTGTTAACACGATCTGAACTGCTGTGGTGTTGCAACCACGTCCCTCTGGTTCAGGAGGAACGGTCATCAAGTGCCTAAGGGTTGGGGCCTGGGTAGCAGGCAGTCAGGATCCCAGTCTGGGTTTCATCACTAGTTCACTATGTATGTGATGTCACTCTTCCTTTCCAGGCCTCCGCCATCCTCATCTGACAAACACTAGGTGAGAAGAAGAAAGCAGCGCCTGCTCGGTACCAGGAACTCCCCAGGTCGTTCCCCATGTGCTGTTACATGCTTCTTGCAAAGCCCAGTGTTGCAGGTTTTCTTATCTCCGTTTCATTCCCACTTGACCCTGAGACTTCCTCCACGGCCTTGTGGACTCACAGCTGGTGTGTTGGTTGCTTCTGCTCTCCTGGCCACCATTGGATACCAGTGAGGCTCAATTTCAGGTACGCAGCCCTCAAACCTCTTCCCTTCCTTGTCGTGACTCCTTCACTAGGTCATAGAATAAGAACAGTAATGGCAGTGTTTTGATACGTGTCTGCAGGTGACGGGCTCCTGCTAGATGGAAACGCCTCTGCCTGCCCAGGTGTCTGGTCTGTCACTTGCAGAGCGGTCCCTTCATGGTGGTAGTCGTGAGGCCAGGTCCCAGCCCCTCCCTGTGTCTGGTACTGTTCTGCTAGAAAGTATTAAAGTGAAACCCAGACATCACGCTGCCCACAGCTTCCTCCCTCATTGGCTTCCTTCCCAGCTCCTCACATCCAGCTTACTTCTCCTTCCTGACCACAGGCACTCCTTCCCGTCCAAGAGCCACCTGTGTGACTTTGAGAATATCACTTCACTTGATAGACTCTCCGTGTCCATGTGTGAGATAGAGGAGAATTCCATCTTCCTCCTGAGGTTGGTGAGAGTGACAACTGAGACTGTGTGATATGTGATAGGTGACCGTGCCTGGCTCAGTACTTGGAGTAAATGTTAACTGTGACTGAATCTTTACCAGACATTTTAAGAACAACTTAGCCTGACTTTCCTAACCTGAACCCTCACTGGGGCTCCTCTGTGAGCTCTGCATGGCTTTCCTCTCATCCCCCAGCCATCTGGGTCTTTCTGGACTAGTGAGGAAAGCTCCCCATGACTTCCGAACAGGGAGCTAATCGGCAGATGCCCGTTTCCTTCTAGGAAAAGCCACTGAATCATGGTGCCTGGTGGTCATGCTGGGGGTACCCCATCACCAAGACCAACTATCTTCGAAAATAAGACAGATGTGACTTCTACTGTCAATCTTTCTAAAGTACATTACATCCTTCCCTGTGTTTCCAAAAGGAGGGCAATTGACCTGAATGTAACTTTTTCTTAGTGATTCAGGACCATCATTAGGGATCAATATTTTTATATTAAAATAGTAGAGAACACTAACCTTTGAGTGCCCATTGCATACTGGGTATCTTATGATGTCATCCAATTCTTATACAACCCTGATATAGTTTGGATATGATCTCCTTTTTACAGATGAGGAACCTGTCTCAGAGCTGCCTAGAGGTCTGCCAGGGTTTCACAGTCTCAGGCAGAGAGGTTGAGCCCCTCTCCTCCTCTACATTGCCTTTCAAGAGCCTTGAGGTTCCGTTTGGAGGGCCCCTGGCTGACTCACAGTTCTTACGTGAGCTTTACAGGTTGGCCTCACTTGGCTGGGAGCTGGTAGTGTATACTTAGGGCAGTCACTGCCTCACTCTTTGGCCTGCACTGGCCTGAGAAAGTATGTACTGTAACATGTGCTTTTAGGCCTTTGATTTCTTGGCCTGTCCATGACCTACGTGCTATTTACTAGTTCCTTCTTCTTTAACCACTCTCTTCCTGATTCTTTTGAGTTCACCCTTTCTGAGCTCACGGGCTGCTCCTTCCCAGAAGCTTCCAGTCTGCCCTGGCTCTGTTCCCCCTAACATCTTGGTGTTCCTCAGCAGCCCTCTTTGGCTCTCTGTTCTTTTCATATTCTGCTCCAGCATCACCCCTGGGGTCTTCACCCCCCACCAGTCATGGTTTCACCACCTCTGTGCCAAGGACTTCCAAATTTACATCTCCTGTCCAGACCTTTGCCCAGAGTTCCAGACTGTGGCCTCATGACCACCACTGTATCAACTGCCTGCCAAATGGACTTCTTCGCTGGCTGACCCACTGGCACACAAACTCAGCTCGCTCCAACTGAATCCATCATCTTTCTCTGAAACATCCACCCCTTCTTGTGATCTCTGTCTCATTAACCACCCCTCCCCTCTGCCTTATGCCTTATAATAATACGCGCTAATGTTTCTCAAGGGTTTATAAAAAGCAGCCTCCATGCTAAGTGATTCCATGGCTCTCACTTGATCCTTCATCAATCCGGAGAGGTTGGTATTATTTGATTGTCATTCCCATTTCACAGATGAAAAGAGGGAAACAGAAGTTCCAGGCACGTGGTAGGCACTTGGCAAGTGCTGGTTCTTTCTATGGCTTTTGGTTTCTCAACTATCTAAATTCATAAATTAAATCCACTATTCTCTTTTTTTTCCAGGTCTTTTTTTTTTTTTTAATTTTTATTTTTGGTTCTGGGGTACCTGTGTGGGATGTGCAGGTTTGTTACATGGGTAAACGTGTGCCACAGTGGTCTGCTGCACCTATCTAGGTATTAAGCCTGCATTAGCTGTTCTTCCTGATGCTCTCCTTCCTCCAACCCACCCCCCTACAGGCTCCAGTGTGTGTTGTTCCCCTCCCTGTGTCCATGTGTTCTCATTGTTCAGCTCCCACTTTTAAGTGAGAACATGCAGTGTTTGGTTTTCTGTTCCTGTGTTAGTTTGCTGAGGAAAATGACTTCCAGCTCCATCCATGTCCCTGCCAAGGAGATGATCTCATTCCCTTTTATGGCTGCATAGTATTCCATGGTGTATATGTACCACATTTTCTTTATCCAGTCTATCATTGATAGGCATTTGGGTTGATTCTATGTCTTTGCTATTGTAAATGGTGCTGCAGTGAACATATGCGTGCAAACATCTTTGTAACAGAATTATTTCTATTCCTTTGGGCATATACCCCATAATGGGATTGCTGTGTCAAATGGTATTTCTGGTTCCAGATCTCTGAGGAATCACCACACCATCTCCCACAATGGGTGAACTAATTTACATTCCCACCAACTATACACGGCAGCTGTTCCTACCTGGGACGTCTCTAGGTGTCCAGCTTGCTCAGTCACTCTAGCTTGGCAAACAGATCACCCAGGCTGGCTTCTTGTTCTGACATACCTCATCCAAAGACCTTTCCCAGCTGAACTGTGACTCTGCTTCAGGAGGCAGCCGCTGTCGGTGAAGACAGACAATGTGCAGAGGGTTACACAGGAACCCAGTTTTAGGCTGCAGCCCCTAAGCCTGCCCTTCCTTACTGCCACTCCTCCCTCAGGTAACACCCTCAGGCAGGTGACAGCAGCTTTCGAGGTGTTTTTTTCAGGTGGTGACCTGCTAGATGAAGACCCTTCTACCTGCCCAGGTGTCTGATCTGTCACTCCACAGCTGTCCCACCCTGATAGTGGTTGCGAAGCCAGTTCTCAGCCCCTCCCCTGTTATTATTACCACTATTGTCATTGTCATCCTCACAACAATCCTGTGAAGTAGGTTTTTTTGTTTTGTTTTGTTTTTTGAGACAGAGTCTCACTCTGTCACCCTGACTGGGGTGCAGTGGTGTGATCTTGGCTCACTGCAACCTCTGCCTCCTGGGTTCAAGTGATTCTTGTGCCTCAGCCTCCAGAGTAGCTGGGACTACAGGCACTCGCCACCATGCTGGGCTGATTTTTTTTTTTTTTTTGTATTTTTAGTAGATACAGGGTTTCACCATGTTGGTCAGGCTCATCTCAAACTCCTGACCTCAAGTGATCCGCCCGCCTCAGCCTCCCAAAGTGCTGGGATTACAGGTGTGAGCCACTGTGCCCCCCCCCCGAAATAGATACTATCACTGCCACCTTATAGCTAAGAAAATTAGGACTCAGAGAGGCAAAGTGACTTGGCCAGGGACACAGAGCTAGAGCTAGGATCTAAACCAGGCCCATCAGACTCAGAGTATGTATGCTTTCCACATTTCAGGGTGTTCATTTTGTCAAGGAGAGTAAAGCTAAGTTGTTCTTAAACTGACTGTAAAATGTAGGCATCCAAATAATAATAATAATAAAGGCTTGTGAAGAAAAAGTCACAATGAACATTTAACCCTAAGATGAGCGTTCTGCAGACATTGGGCAAGGCATGTTCACACATAGTGCCTCACTTGTCACTCCCACCAGCCCTGTGAATAAGGAGGAATTCTCCGTTATCCCAGACATGGAAATGGAGAGTCTGTCAAGTGCAGAGATTTGTTCAAAATCCCACAGGTGACGGGGATGCCCTGGGATTGAAAGGTGAGTCTTTGAGACTCCAAGTCCAGTGCTCACTCCTCCCATGAGACTGTGATCAGAAATAAGGAGCTATGGCAAATAAAGATGAAGGGGGGAGCTTTGGGTGATGTGGTATCTGGAGTTTGACTTTATTATTTTTTAATTTTTTATTGAAACAGGGTCTCACTCTGTTGCCCAGGCTGAAGTGCAGTGGCACAATCATGGCTCACTGCAGCCTCGACCTTCTAGGCTCAGGTTATCCTCTCACTTCAGCCTCCTGAGTAGCTGGGACCACAAGTATGTGCCACCATGCTCAGCTAATTTTTTAAAGACAGGGTTTTGCTATGTTGCCCAGGCTGGTCTCAAACTCCTGAGCTCAAGCGATCCACCTGCCTCAGCCTCCCAAAGCACTGGGATTATAGGTATAAGCCTTTATATATATACTTTATATACTTTATATATATACTTTAATATATCTGGTAGAGCAGGAACAGGCACAAAAATCAACTTTTTTTAGTTAGGGAAACTGAGGCTTAGACAAGTACAGCTGGAAAGTAGAGACGCTGGTATTTGGCTTGCATCTGTCTGACTTTTAGGCCTTTGCTCTCTTCACCACTCCGCACCGTGGCTGCCAAAGTCACACACCTCCTCCTTCTGACAGTCTCTTCTCTAAGCCACAGCCTGAGGTCCACTGGGAACTCTGGGTCCTTTTCTCTCAGGTGGAAAAGATTTGAGCCTCTTTGCCTTACAACCCCTAATAGTGTCAGGCACTGTACTAGGTAATTTACAAGAATTTATTCATTTAAGTCTCATAACAAACCTGCGAGGTAGAAACTACTATTATCTCCATTTTTATGATGAAGGATCTCAGGCCTGGAGAGGCCATATGATTAGAAGTGAGGAAATGGAATTTGCACTGGAGACTGACTCCAGACCAAGTTCTTAACTGCTGAGACTGAGTGTAGATTTCACTCTCTGAGGTATATCATGCATGAGACCTAAAGACCAGAGTCCAAAGCCCCAGCTACCCTGTTCCTATCCATGAATTCCCACCCCCTCCTAAAGACACCCCTCATACCCATCTTAACACCATGGATTAAGTCCTACTTCAGTTAGGGGCTTCCTTTGGCCACTTTCGTACCTAATCCAACTCTCACAATTACCCTCAAGAGAGGCATTATTGCTTCCATTTTCCTGAGGAGGCAGTTGAGGCCCTAGGGTCTCACAGGGTGTGTGTCAAGCTCCAAAACCACCTGTGTCTCTCTCTAAGACTCATGCTCTCCCTACTCATCAGGCCCTCCCTGCTGGGGAGCCATGTGGGAGCCTGGGAAATCAGCTACTCCACATCATGATTCCTGAATTCTGCCCCTGCCCATGTGCCTGACCCCCTCCCCACACTGGGAGGAGGGGCAATGGCTCAGTGATGTCCAAGGCTCCCTCTTTATCTCAGAGCATTGGGTCCTGTCTTCATGACTCCATCAGGGCCCAGCTCTGGCAGAGGACCAGCCTCCTGAGCACAGCATTCACCTTCAGGCAGCTCTGGCCACCCCTGTGACTCCACAGGGGTCCCAAGTCACATCCCTTCTCAAGGGAGGCCAATTCCCCTACCTCTGATTTGTATGGGACCCTGGGACCTTCTCCAAGGCCCTCCCCATCAGACTCCATGTCTTCCTATCCCTTGCACTCATCAGGCCTGTCCTGGGGCGGTGGAAGTCACAAGGCCAGGCTGCTGGACCACACACTTCACCAAGTCACTGGGCTTTTCACTGAGGCTCTGGTTGGAGCACTTATTCATTAATTAAAGTATTCACTCAAGTACATGCCTCCTCTAGCAACTCTTCTTTTTCCCTTCACTATTTTTACATTTATGATAAAAATATTCAACAATATAAAACCATATAAAGTAAAAGGGGAGGCTTTCCCCAATCCCCAATATCACTCTTGATTGGAACTAACTACTCTTAACAGATTTGGGGAATCCTTCCAGAAATATCTATATATGCGCATATATACATGCAAGTATAATGCACATGTGTAATATTTACAGACATGTAATCATATGACACATGGCACCTAGCATGCAATAGACACTGTGACTTTTCCTTCACTTCCTTTCTTCCTGAGTGTTGTGTTAGAACCACCTTTCTGTGTTAGTCCATAGAAGTCTACCTTATTACTTTTGAGGGCTGTGTAGTTTTTCTCTGTGTAATTGTGCCAATAGCACAATCTCCTTCAGATGACCTTCAGTGTTTTCCTATTACAACTATGGCTGTCACGTCTTGAGTTCCTATCATGTGCCTGTCACTATGGGAGGCCCTTTATGTACTCTTTTTTTTGAGACAGGATCTCACTCTGTTGTCCAGCATGGAGTGTGCAGTGGCTTACTGCATCCTTGACCTCCTAGGCTCAAGTGATCCTCCCACTTCAGCCTTCCAAGTAGCTGGGACCACAGGTGCGCATCATTAAGCCTGGCTAATTTTTGTATTTTTTTTGTAGAGACAGGGTTTTGCCATGTTGTCCAGGCTGGTCTCGAGCTCCTGAGCTCAAGGGATCCACCTGCTTCAGTTTCCCAAAGTGCTGGTATTCCAGGTGTGAGCCACCGTGCCTGGCCTACATACATTTTTTAATGGAAATGGCATTCTTATTCTTGGACACTTCATGCCCAGCATATAATAGGTGCTCAGGAAATTACTGGAAGACCTAGCTCAAATGTTTCACCTCTGTGAAGCCTCTTATATTCCCTTTCCCTGTTCCTTCCCATCTTCCATTCAGGTCCTGCACTGGGCCTGACAGAGGAACGAGTGAGGCAAAGACCCTGGCTACAGAAACTCACAGACTGTAAACAGGCCTGGTAACAGGTAATTACAACAGAGAGTGAGAATGAGAAGCATGCACCGGGAACATGACTGATACATTTGTGATGGTTTCTTGTATGTGTTAGCTTGACTGGGCCAAGGGGTGCCCAGATGAGATGTTATTTCTGGGTGTATCTGTGAGGGTGTTTCCAGATGAGATTAGCCTCTAAGTTAGTGGACTCAGTAAAGTAGATTGAGCTCCCGAATGTAGGTGGGCATCATCCAAACTGTTGCAGGCCTGATTAGAACAAAGAGGAGGGAAGGAGAGGATTTGTCTCCTTCCCACCTGCCTGCTGCTTGAGCTGGGACATTGGTCTTCTCCTGCCCTTGGACTGGCATTTATACCAGCAGTTCCCCTGGTTCTCAGGCATTTGGGGTTGGGCTGGAAACAATACCACTGGCTCTCCTGGATCTCCAGCTTGCAAGGACAGACTGTGGAACTTCTTAGCCTCCATAATTGTGTGAGCCAGTTTCCTCATTATCTATCTATCTATCTATCTATCTATCTATCTATCTATCTATCTATCTATTCATCAATCTGTCTAATCTATCTCCAATTGGCTCTGTTTCTCTGGAGAAACCTAAGTCATATCCAAAGTGATCCAAGGAGGCTTCTTAGAAGAGGTGACAGGCAAGCTGACTTTCAAAGGCATTTGCCAGGGATGCGAGGAAGCTGAGTTCTGTCTCACCCTATATGTGGATTGACTTCCTGTATCTGTGCTACTTTTCCTCTCATCATTTATGCCTCTATTTCCAAAAAAAAAAAAAAAAAAAAAAAAAAAAAAGGGGGGGGGGGGGGTTTGGGTAGATTCTGATTTTTATGAAATAAGAATACAACCATTAAGTAAGGAAAAGAAGTAAGAGCTTTGTAATCCAATGGGAAAAGAGAATGAACTACAAACCTACACTTAGAATAGTTCCTGTGGTTGATACAAGATTTAACTCTGTGCTTCCCAGCAGGCAAGAAGGTAGCATATCTGTACACATTGCAATGTGTGGATGGAGGGCCCATCCAGTGACATCAGGAGAGCACTTGCTCGCCCACCCCCTCTCTATTGATTTGTTCACTGTGTTTATAGCTCCCTTGTGTGTTTGGCTGGTCAGTGTTTTGAATTGGTCTTTAATTATATCTCATTCAAATGACTAAGGCATATGGAGAGGTTGTCGAGCCAAAAGTTTATTATGCACCTATTATGTGCCACTCCTACTACTCTTCTCTGCAACATTAATAGAGGAAACTGAGGCTCAGAGGAGTTAAGTAAACCACTGATCAAGTTGGCCCAGGGGCCCACATCTCCTGACTCCAGCATAGGCTCTTTATGAGTTTGGATGGGTGAGATCTTTGGATGAGGTATCTCAGAACAAGGAGCCAGCCTGGGTGATCCGTTTGCCCAGCTAGAGTCACTGAGCAAGCCGGACACCTACAGATGCCACAGGTAGGAACAACTGCTGTGTACTCTGGCTCAGCTTGAGAATAGTTGGTTTAATTTATGAATTTAGATGGTTGAAAAACCAAAAGCCATAGAAAGAAGCAGCACTTGTCAAGTGCCTACTATGTGCTGGGAACTTCTGTTTCCCTTTTTTCATCTGTGAAATGGGGATGACAGTAAAATAATCTCCTGATTGATGAAGGATCAAGTGAGAGCCATGGAATTACTTAGCATGGAGGCTGTACTTAATACGTTCTTAAGAAATATTGTTATTTTCTTTTGTCTCTTTTTTTTTTTTTTTTTTTTTTTTTGAGACAGAGTCTTGCTCTGTCACCCAGGCTGGAGTGCAGTGGTACGATCTCAGCTCGCTGTAACCTCTGCCTTCCAGGTTCAAGTGATTCTCCTGCCTCAGCTTTCCAAGTAGCTGGGATTATAGGTGCCCACCACCACGCCTGCCTAATTTTTGTATTTTTACTAGAGACGGGGTTTCACCTAAAGTGCTGGGATTACAGGCTTGAGCCACGGCGCCCGGCCCATCTCAGCCTTCTGAGTAGCTAGGACCACAGGCACAGGCCACCGCGTCCGGCTAATTTTTTTGATATTTTTGTAGAGACGTTGCCTGGGCTGGTCTGGAGTTCCTGAGCTCAAAAGCGATCCTGCCACCTCGAGCTCCCAAAGTGCTGGGATTACAGGCGTGAGCATGTTGGCCAGGCTGGTCTCGAACTCCTGACCTCAAGTGATCCACCTACCTCAGCCTCCCAAAGTGCTGGGATTATAGGCGTAAGCCACTGCATCCAGGCTGTCATTATTATTATTATTATCATCCTCACAATAGTCCTGTGCTATTGCTGCCAATGCCAATGCTGCGTTACTGCTAAGGAACTGAGGCTCAGGGAGATGAAATGTCCAAGGTCACCGAGTTATAGCCAGTTTCTAACCCAAGCCTTTTGGGCTCAATTCCTGTATTCTCCATGTTAAGGGACAGAGGCCAGGACATCAGGAGATAAAAACGAAGGTTCAGGAACAGCATGTTAGGCAGGTAGGCTTAGGATAAGCATGCATGGCATGAGGTCTTTCTACTGGGTGAGAGGGCCTCTGAACGGCAGCTGCAAGGAGAATGTGGGCAGCACACGTGGCTGGCCTGGGCCCTGCGGGGAAGAGCTGTGGTCATTGTGGTGGGGTCCAGATCAGGTCATGTCTAGCACCCAGAGGAGCAGCAGAGAAGTGACTGCAAAGCAGCCTGGGGCCGGAACCAGGTCCCAGGGTGGTCAGGCCAGCTGAGGGACCATCGGCTGGTTGATGAGAGTTTACAAAGGGTAGGATGACAGCATTGGTGGGGAACACATTTTTGGCTTGTCCTCACTTACTCTAACCCAAGTATTAAATTGCAGTCATTAAAAGTAGAAGTTAAGGGTGTGGGCTAAGCATGTTTCACATAACACAAAGGGGAGAAGAGGGCATGCCCCCTCCCTGCCACCCTGTCTGCTCCATTTGGCCTGGGAAGTCTGTGCCCCACTTATTTGGCATCACCCACCTGTGCAGGCAGCAACCAGGTGAGAGAAAGCAGCTGCAGCCATGAAAGTGTTGGCTTTGGGGCTGGAAAATCGGGACTGAGGTTCTGGCTCTGTGACCTGGGGAAATTTATTTTACTTCTCTGAGCTTCTGCCATCCCTTCTGAAATAATCCCAGGCTCTAGGGTTAATTTAGGATCAAGTGAGAGCCAGGGACTCATTTAGCGTAAAGGGTGCACTTACTAAGTGCTTTGATACATTGTTTTCTTCATCATTGTCTTAGTCACTTGAGCTGCTATAACTGGGTAGCTTATAATCAACAGAAATGTGTCTCTCACCTTTCTGGAGCCTGAGAAGTCCAAGATCCAGGCACTGGCAGATTCAGTCTAGTGAGGGCCTGTATTCTAGTTCATAGACTTCAACTTTCTGCCACAACCTCACATGGCAGAAGGGGAAGGGGGTCTCTCTAGGGCCTCTTTATAAGGGCACAAATCCCATTCTGGATTAAGTCCAGCCCCATGACTTAATCACCACCCAAAGGCCCCACCTTCTAATACCATCATCTTTCGGGTAAGGATTTTAACATATTAATTTTGGGGGGGACTTAAACATTTTGACCATAGCAGTCAATAGCAGTCATTATTATTATCATTCTCACAATGGCACTGTGAAGTTTCCTCAGGAGTCCTGCCTCAGTTTCCCCATCTGCAATGAGAATGGCTCTGCTACTCCAGAGTGTGGCTTTCAGGATTAAATAAGAGGGAGCACACAACACAGTGCCTGGCACACAGGAGGCCTTTCCTCCCTCCCTTCCTCCGCCAGCCACTTCTGCAGGACTGGTGGTTCTAATTATCTTAATTCACCAGGAGGCGCCAGCCTCTCTACCAGGGTTCCCTGTACAGTGGGACCCTGAGACCAAGAGTCAAGCTGAGGAGGTGGTGACGCTGGCCACACATCTAGAGGACACGGGGCGAGGCCAAACTATCAGCCAGAGAGAGAAATATTTACAATTCTTCAGAGGCCACATGGCTCCTTCCCTACCTCATTATCTCCTCTCATTCTTGTACCTCCTCTGGGGGAGTGGGATAGATGTGATCTTCATTTTGCAGATGGGGAAACTGAGGTAAGTAACCATTCCATGGCCACACAGCGGATCCTTAATGGAGCTGGTACTAGCTACCTCCTTCCACAGTCACCTACCAGCGCTGGGGCTATGGCCGCGAAGGGGAGAGCAGTAAGTGTGGAGGGTCCTCACAGGCAGAGGCTCACTGACTTGGGAAAGTCCACTGCCTCTATGACCTGGTGGGGATTGGGAGGGCCTGGTGGGAGGAGAGAAGCTGGAAGGGGTAACTTTCTCCTAGAAAGCTCACTCCCTTTTCAGTGACTTATTATAGTGACGGTTGTGTCTTTAGAGTTCCAAACTAGTATTTTGCGAGGAGGTCTCAAGACTCTGAACATCACCCTCAGATGGAAGCTTCGAGAGTATCTGCCTAGGTCCTCCACCCATTTGATCAGGAAACAGAGCTCCAGAGAGAAGTGACTTAGCCAAGAGCAGGGCCAATAGCGGAATACTGCAGCCCAGTGTTTTCACGCCACTGTTGGAGGCCCTGGGGACAGGGAGGACATTTGGGCAGGACATGGCTGGCAGTGAGGCCACGGTGAGATGCTAGGTCTTATTCTGCCGGGCACTGCCATCAAATCATCACTTATGTTTTCCCTGCAACAACCCTGGGAGGTCAAGGTTGTTGTCCTCACGTTACGGGATAAGAAACAAGACTCAGAGAAGGCCAAAGTCAAATGGCTTCTTTGTGAAGAGGCAGAATTCAAATCTGGACCTGCCTGTCTCCAAATCCTACATGTTTTCTATTACATCTCTTGCACTGGGTTCTGTAGTGGCCCCCCAAAATTCATGCTTTTCCAGGAACCTCAGAATATAGCCTTGTTTGAAAATAAAGTATCTGCAGATATAATTAGCTAAGTTAAAATGAGGTCACTCTAGAAAGGAATGGCCCTAAATCCAATATGGCGGATGTCATTATAAGAAGAGGAAAGACAGAGACGGACAGGAGATTGCCATGTGAAGGCACAGGCAGGGAAGAACACCACGTTGAGACAGAGGTAGAGACTCGAGTGATGCGTCTACAAGACAAGAAACATGCAGGATGGCCAGCAACTGCCTGAAGCTAGAAGAGGCAAGGAAGGATTCTCCCCCAGAGCCTTCAGAGACAGTGTGGTCCTGCCAATACCTTGATTTCAGACTTCTAGCTTCCAGAACTGTGAGACAATACATTTCTATTGTTTTAAGCCACCCAGTTTGTGGTACTTAATCACAGCAGTCCTAACAAATTAATCTACCTCCTTCCCATGGTACAGAAAGGGGGTGACGTACAGGCACTGTAGATCCCAGGTGTGGTCCTGCCGAAATTTAGACTATCAGGACAAACCCAAGGCAGAGGAGGAAGACGAAGGACATGGGATGTTTGACATTTACTCTTTGCAGGGCTTTGTGCTTGGCACTTCACATATGGGATCTTGATGTAAGTACAGCCATTCCCATTTCACAGATGAGGAAACTGAGACTTAGAAAAGGGAAGTTATTTGCCCCTAAGCTCATGTTTTCCCTGCTCCTCAGTGCTACGCAAGGAGCAAACCTAGACTCTAGTTTGACTTCCAGGGAAGTAAGTTACTCACTTCCCTTCTCTCAGTCTCACTTTCCTCATCCAGAAAATGGGAATAATAGTTTCTGCTTCTCAGGTGGTTGTGATTTCTTCTCACATCCCTTCACTCAACAAATATATACAGAAGGTCTCCTCTGTGTCAGCCTCTGCTCTAGGCCCCAGAGACACAACAATGAATGAGATGTGCCCAGTTCTTGCTCCTAGGAGTCTGATTCTTTTGGGTAATGCCTGTCAGGTGCTTCACAGGGGCCAGCACTTAGTGAGTGCTTGGGGAACCTTATGGGGATAAGAATATAGGATTGAACGCGATGGTGTGCAGAATGGGTTTGGTCTGTAAGAGGAGCTCACTTTGGCATTCATTCTCTACCCTGCCAGTACAGTGGTGGTACAGCCTCCTGGACAAGGAAGGTACAAGGTCTTCTGGGCCTGGGCTCCATGTTCTTGGGCACCCAGCACTTGCTGCTGTAAGCTGCCTCCCAGGGCCAGCAGAACTCTCTGCCCAGGCCTGGTCTGTGGTCTGTGCAGGCCGCGTAAGGGGCCTTGGGTCTTCTCATAGGGACTGCATTGCTGCACTGTGCCCTCAGCAGAGCCTCCTCAGCTCAGCCCCACCCACTCCCTGACACCGTCCCTGCAGGGGCCAGGCCTGAGCCTGTCCTGGAGGCGCTCCCAGCTGTCCTGATATCCCCTCTGGCTTCTGCAGACACTCCCCCTTTCTGCCCTGGAGGCCTCCTCTGGTCACCAGCCCCTTCCCTTCCCCTCCAGAGGTATCCCCAGACATCACTCCTGTGCTATTCTTTTTACCTGGCAATGGTGGCATTAAATATCAACCAGCCTCGGCTCAGTGCTGGCAGGGTGTGGGTTCTTGATAACCATGTGGTTTAGGGGAGGGTCTTCTCAAGCCCCCGCATGATGGGCTAGGAATGACTGGGTTGATTGTGGTCTGGCTCTGTTCCTAACTCACTGCGCTTCCTTGAGCAAACCTCTTCCTTCCCAGACCTGGGTTTCTCTGAGAGGCAGCCCTCTCTGCTTTCACCAGGGGTATGAGGACCAGGGCACACAGGTGAAACCTGAGCAAGTGGCAGCAGCCAATCCCAGGAGGCTGACTTCTTCCAGGTGGGCTCTGGAAGGGGCTGTTAGGGATGCAGTGCAGCTATGCCCATCAGGCCTCACAGAAACTCATCCTCCTGTCCTCACTTGCCCTGAGTGAGCCGGGAGAGCTGGCAGCAAGCACTGAGAAGCGGGCTCTGGCGGGCCCTGATGGCTCAGCGGTGGCAGCAGCAGTGGTGGCAGGGGCTATTCTGAGCTCTGGGAGGGGCTGGGGAGCTGAGACTGGAGGAGGGGAAGTGACAGGGAGGAGACAGTCTCTTGAGGGCGAGGGGAGTGCCACTGTAGCCCCGGGTCAGGGGGTGTCTGCTGATGGCAGTATGTGTTAGGAGAATTGTGTGATGTGCGCTCCTCACTGGGAATGGGCAAGCCAGCTGAGGTATTGAGGCATGCACTAGGATTGTTTGAGTGTATGTGTACAAGTTTTGTGATCCAAGCACGAGTTGAGTGGGTAACACGCACATCCATCTGCCTGTGGGCAAGTGAGTGTGCGTGCACTGGAATGTGAGCATGTTCCAGTGTCCAGGGAGGTGTGAGTGAAGAGTGCCTGCGTGTGGAAAAAGGAGGACTGAAAGGGGAAGCAAGTGGGGGCTTGTTTGTGAACAGAAATGAATGTGGGCGTGGTAGGGAGGGTGGATGGGAGGTTGGGAGCCAGCCTGGGGGAGCAGGGAAGGGTGACAGCTGGTGGTCAAAGGAACTCGAGGTAGAAACCATGGGTCTGTGTAATTGGGACACAAGTGTGAGGCACGTGGCGAGTGTGCTTGTTAGAGAGCCTATGTGAGTGAGCGGCTGTGAGTGTGTGCATGGTAAGAGCAGGTGGTACTGTATGAGCTGGGCAAAGTAGGAAGGGAAGATATGTACACACAACAGCAGCAATAAAAACAGCTAGCATTTATTGCACGCTTATTCTGAGCCTGGTGCTCACATTCATAAACGTATTTAATTTTTCAAATATCCTGTGAAGGTAGTGCTATTAGGGTGGTCATTTGTAGAGTAGGAAAGCGTGACTTTGAGCAGTTATGTAACTTGCCCATGCTCTTACTCTTAATCGCTACATTATACTGCCTCAAAATGAATGTGTGAGTAGGGGCCAAGTTGTGAGTGAAGAAGAATGTGAGTGTGTGCTATTGGGTGTGAGTCTGAGTGTGTGTGTGTGTGTGTGTGTGTGTGTGTGTAGGAGCTGAGTGTATGAGACATGGGCCTTAGAGGAGAGTCCAGGCAGCAGCTGTGGACACTGGGCAGAGTAGGGCCCTGAACAGAGCCTGAGTCAGCCTCTAGTGCATCTCTGCCAACCTGGCTTCCCAGACCCACGGTGGCAGCCTGTGCCAGGGCCCCCAGCAAAGGATCCTCCCAGCACTGGCATGGCCCTCAGCAGGCCCCTGTCTCACAGCTCAGAGCTGGGCCAGGGCTGCAGACTGCCAGGAGGCTTGCTCGGTGTCCAGGGTCCCTTAGGCGGGCAGCTCCCAGTGTGGACTCCCTAGGCATAGAGGGCATATGAGTGATGTGGTGGTGGGGAGGTGGATTCAGCAATGATTTCAGGCTCCTTGTGACTCTAAGCAGAACTACCTGCAGGATGTGTGTATGTGTATGGATGGTGGCGGGGGTGTCATCAGCCAGCACTTGCCATGTCCAGCCTTGCCTTGTGATGTGACTCAGGCAGATGCCATGCCAGACATCTGCAAGCGAGACCTGCTTCCACCTTGGGGGATGAGGCCCCACCCATCCTCCAGCCCCACTCCTACCCTCACCCTTGGCCCTGCTCCTCATGTCCTAAACTGGAAGGAAGAAATTTTTGAGAAAGGGGGCCATCTCCCATGGCCTGGGCTCAGCCCTCCCACTGCCCAGAGACCTTTGCATCTCCGGCCTCCCCAGGAGCAAGGTACTGGCTGGTAAAGAAGTCAGGAGCTTGAGATTCCAGTCCTGACCATGCCACTAGGGCAAGTCACCTGCCCATTCTGGGCCTCAGTTTCCTGATTGGCGTAATAGGAATATTGTGCTACAGGGGCACAAGGTGTTGCTGGCAGCTCAATCAGCGGTCTGGGCAAGCAGAGAACAAAAAGTGTTTGGAATTGAGGCTAGAGAAGGTGTCAGGGTTAAGTTGACGTTTGCACGGAGCTTTGAAGAGTGGGAGAATCTCTGATGAGGGCCTTGCGGAGGGGAAATGATGTTCTAGGCAGAGGGGATAAATACCCTGAGCAAAGGCCAGCAGGTGCAGTGGTGACTGGGAAACCTAGCTCAGCAGCCTGTAGGATGAGGCCACGGACTGATCAACCTCTCAGCTAGCCTCGCCCTTCTGAGCTCATGTGATGATCTGATTAGCATCTGACTCCTGAGTAGTCTATGCAGCAGGGGACTTCATTTGTTTCAGTTGCTGCTCTCACTGTAGCGCCCTGGACAGTGCCTGGTGCGTCAGAGGTGCTCAATAAATATCCAGGAACTGAATAAGAAGCTACTCCCCAAACACTGTGAACTTTAGACAAGTACTTGTTCCAACAACCGTAGTAAGAACCTCCCACAGACTCTAAAAGAATGGTTTGCAAAGTGTGGTCTCTCATGCACCACTCGGGAGCTGGTTAGAAATACAAAGTCTGGGGCCCCAACCCATTCCTGCTGAATCAGAAACTCTGGAGCTGGGGTCCAACAGTGTTAACAAGCTCTAGGGGATGATTCTGCTCTGTGTTAAACTTTGAGAACTGGAGCTCTAAAACTATGCCCACAGGCACCATGAAGAACATGTTTGCGGAGGGAGGAGCGAGAATTGTGGCAAAGCCTGGTCTAGAACCCAAGTATTCTTGACCCATTCTTTTTCACCAGCCCAGTCCAGGGCACAAAGAAGAGTAGAGTTCGAGCATCCTCCCTGTCAGGTTCCTGGAACGGAGACTTGAGAACGTCAGGGGTCTAGAAACAAAGGGCGGGGCAGTCCTCTCCGGAGTAGAAGGCGGGGCCAGTGCCCTGAGCCCCGCCCATCCCGTTGCCCCGGGAAACCCCGGGTTGTAACAATAACCGGTGACGCGCTTCTGGGAGGGATCCTGTTGAGTCCATGGGCGGGACAGTCCAGTCGCGGACCAATGGGAGGGTTAAGGCCCCGCCCCCTAGGCCCCCCTCCGCGCCGAGCAGGGGGCGGGGTCGCGCCAGCAGCTCCGCCCCTGCTCCGTAGGCGGCGCTGTTGCTTGTAGGGGCTGCGGCGGGGTCGCCCCGAGCTGGGAGCTCCGCGCCCGGTCTCCCAGCCCGCGGGCGGGGCACCTGGGCTGGCTGAGGATTCCGCGGCCGCAGGCGAAACGCCCCGCCCCCTCCCGCGCCGGGCCCGCCCCCTCCCCGTCCCCCGCCCATCCCGAGGTGCAGCCGGCGCTGAGCGCGGCAGGCGCGGGAGCTGGCGCTGGAGCCGGAGCGGCGGCGGCGGCGGCATTCACCGGGCGGCGGCGGCGCGGGCTCCGGCACCGGCTCGGGCTCCGGCATGGTGCAATCCGGCCTCGTCCCGGGAGAGCGGGGCCCGTGTGCAGGGCCGGCGCCCGGGGAGCGGCAGCAGCGGCTGTGGCGGTGGTGGCTGCAGGCGCAGGCAGGCGGCAGGTGCTAGAAACGGGGCTGGGCGAGGTGTGTGCCCGCTGGGCTCCCGGGCCGCCGCCCCCTCACTGCCCCGGTCTTTCCCTCCCTTCGTGCTCCCCAGCGCGTCCAGCCCCCTGCCTCCGCGCCTCGGCCCATGGCGCCCCGCGGCTGAGACAGCGCCGCCAGGGACCCCTCCCGCGGGCCTCCCCGGGGCGTGCAGATCCCAGAGCCGCCCGCCCACCCTCCGCGAAGCCTCCCTCCCCTCCTCGCCCGAGCCGGGCGGGACCATGGCTGCGAAGCTGCGAGCGCATCAGGTGGACGTGGACCCGGACTTCGCGCCGCAGAGCCGGCCGCGCTCGTGTACCTGGCCCCTGCCGCAGCCTGACTTGGCCGGCGACGAGGACGGAGCGCTGGGCGCAGGGGTGGCCGAGGGCGCCGAGGACTGCGGGCCGGAGCGCCGGGCTACGGCCCCGGCGATGGCCCCAGCGCCGCCCCTGGGCGCGGAGGTCGGACCGCTGCGGAAAGCGAAGAGCTCTCGGCGGAACGCGTGGGGGAACCTGTCCTACGCCGACCTCATCACCAAAGCCATCGAGAGCGCCCCGGACAAGCGGCTCACGCTCTCGCAGATCTACGACTGGATGGTCCGTTACGTGCCCTACTTCAAGGATAAAGGCGACAGCAACAGCTCGGCCGGCTGGAAGGTGGGGGCGTCCGACTGGGGAGGGGGCTGGGGACGCCGACTGGGGCTTCCAGGGGCTGCTAGGTGTGCTGGGCTGCAGGCGGGCAGTCAGGAGGAGGGCTCTTTGGCACCCCCCGGGGTCACAGAGTGTGCGCCCAGGGCGTGGGGCCGGCCAGCGGACGGGCGGGGGCGTACTGGGAGCAGCTGTGTGTGTGCTCCATTGCGGGGAGGGATGCGGGGTGGGAGGTCTGGTGGGGTGACAAGGGACTGCCACTTTGAGGTGTCCCCGAGGAATGTCCCCACCCTGTCCTTGGGGGCACAGCAGAGGAACCCATTCCCAGTCCGTGGACATTGGGGACCCTCCTCCTCCCCCGAGTCTGCTTTGTGTGACTCTTGTTTTACCCTTTTCACCAGGGCACCCTTCTGAGAGCGCTGGAATAATGACTTGGGGCCAATGCCGGCTTTCCCTCCCAAATCTCTATCATTGCCCTTCCTGGAGCTGTCCCCAGGGTGAGGAGTGTGACCATGGGCCCACAGTTCTTCTTGTGGTGCCAGAGTTTACCCTAGGGCACCAGCCAGCCCGGAGTGGGGAACTCGGCAGGTGACCTGAGATCTGAGTTCTCCATGGGGTGGCTGCTGCCCCCCCTTACCTAGATCAGGATGGGTGTCACTGGTGATGGCCCCTGCTGGTGTGAGGGCAGGGTGTTGCGAGCTGGGGATCTGTCCATACCCACCCAGGATGCTTTTTTCCACTTCCCTGGCTGTCGGAGCCCAGATCCATTTAGGGGCTGGGGGAGGGGCAGGGTACCCCAGGGAGGCCTCAGTGCCAGCCAGTGGAAAGCGGGGAGCCATCTTAGGAGGGGACAGGGGCTTGTTTGGATTGTGGCCTCTCGACCCAGCTCCTCCCCTGGCCATCTTGTTGGAGAGTGGGGATAGTCTATGCCTTTGGGGGAGAAGAGGCTGGAGGGGTACCTGTGCCTAGGAGGTGAGCTGTCAGCCTCCCTATGGAAGGGGTGGCCTCTGTGAGGGAGGCATGCCTATATCAAGGGAGGGGCTGTGCCCTGTGGTGCCTGCAAGCTGGGTCAGAGGAAGGAGGTGTGCCAGTGGAGGAGGGGAGACTTGTGGGCATGAACAGCTCTAGATCTCTAGATACCCAGGGGCAGCATTGTAGAGCCAGGGTATCCTGACCTGGGAGCCCACAGCTCTCAGGGTTAGTGCTGGCAGCTTCTGTCCCTCACTAGCCACTATGGAGTAGGAACACAGGCAGGAGGAGTAGACCTGGGTCTCTTTCTGCATCTCCTCTCCCATCCCCTTGGGCTCAGCCCCCACCAGAACACATTTCTCCCAAGTGTGTCCTGCACTTGGGAATTGTTCCTACCTCCTTGCTCCCCTTGCCTGGCCTACTCCTCCCTGGAGATGTATTCAGTGTCCTCAAGGGTACAGAGTTCAGATGCCTCCTCCAGGAAGCCTTCCCTAACCCTTTTTAGCTAGCTTAGGACTCCCCGTTCTCTGGCCCTCTCCCTGCTGGTAGCGGGTTTTAGTCATTTGTGTTCTGTCTCATTTCCCCTCTCTACCCTGCTTTTGGAAGACAGTGGCAGTGTCAGAGCCATTCTGTGCCCACAGCACCCAGCATACAGTCATGACACCAAGAAGCCATGAGTGTGTGTCTAGTGAAAGAGCAGGGAACTGAGTGGATGGCGCAGGATGCTGAGGCAGAGGACAGTACATTGGGTCAGAGTGGTCGGGAGGGCTTCTTGCAGGAGGTGTAGCTCCAGCTCAGCTTGCGCATCAGGCAGCATGGGGAAAGATGGGAAGAGGAAACATGAGGCTAGAAGTCAGGAGAGAACTGCAGTTCATTGAAGGTCCTGGGGCCAAGCACTGTGAGAGGCACCTTTACACATCTGCCTTTAATGCTCTCAACAGTCCCTGAGGTGGTTTTACTGTGACCAAATGGTCTCCCTCCAGGGTCCCCAAAGCCAGCATTGGCCCCAAGTACAAGGAAGGCCCTGAGGCCTGTATTTAGGAGTGAACTGGTCACACAGTTAGTAGATGGGAAAGCTGGAATCCAGCCTACATGTTTCTCCCTCCAGGGTCCCCAAGCACCTCTGGAACACTGTTCTGCTGGCAGCTGGGGGTGGGAGGGGCACATTGAAGGCTTTTGAATATAGGGAGGTATAAATCCTAAAACATGATTGAGAATATGCTTCGAGATAGTTTAGACCCATGAGTTCATTTCTCAGACTGTGAGACTGAAGCCCTGGAAGGGGATAGGAGTCTTTCCAGGGCATCACTGAGCAGCAGGCTTTGGATGAGGGCCCAGGCCTCCTGCCTGCCCATTGGATGCGGTTTCCACTGCACCACACTGCTAGGGACACACCGATTGTCCCTGTGCCTGGGCTCCCAGTCGTGGGCTGGGCATTGGAGAGGGAGCCTCAGACGTGGGCTCCTGACCTAGGTTTTGGCAGAGACCACCCAGGCACTGGAAAGGGGCCTGCCCCATGCTGTGCCCTTCTATCTCACCCTTTACTCAGCTCCCCACGGAGCCTACTTCCCCACTTATTCCTGGAGCTTCCTGCACGGTGCCCTTCCCCATTCCCAGTCATTTACTCCAGAGGCCTGGTGAAAAAGCCATCCCAACTCCCAGCCAGGCTCAGGTTGACAGACAGATTCACCTCAGGTGCCAGGCCTGGGACCAGGGCCCACTATTCTCTCCTTATTCCCCTCCCCTACAAACATACTGCAGTTGAATCCCTGGGGTGTACCAAACCCTGTGTTAGATGGGGCGGGGACCAAAGGAGAAGGCATTAATTGGATCTATTTCAGAATAATCAGGACTTAGCCAGTTCCACACCCAGGCCTTGTGTTTTGTAGATAGGAAAGGCTGGGGATGGGGGTAGGGGTTCAGGGAAGGGGAGTTAGATACCCTGGGGGAGCCAGGGAGGTCCTTACAGAGGAGGTGGCACTTGGTCTGCACTGCCTTCATTGGGGAGGGGAGAATTTGGGAGATAGTCTTCCAGGAAGTATTGACTGCATTCCCAAAGGCAGGGAGGTGAAATTGTGCATGTCTGATTTGGGGACAGTTTGGGTGTGCCAGGCTCAAACCAAGGGTGTCCGGGCACGACAGGAAGGTGGCATGGGAATGGTGGAATGGACCAGATCAGGAAGGGATGACATGCTTGGCCTTTTCCCTGTGGTCATATCTATGATGCAGGGAGGTAGCTGAGTGGTGCAGGACAGGAATTGGAGAAGACAAGACCAGCAGCAGGCTTGGGACACCCAGACCATGCTGAGGCCTAGAGAGGCTGGGCTCATTGCTGGGGACCCAACCAAAGGGGCTAGTTGTGTTCCCCACCAGGCCTAGGATGAGGGCTTGGATAGGCGGTCCCTCTACAGTGTCCCAACACTGTGAATATCCAGGTAGAGCCTCCCACTTTCTCTCAGATACTCCAGTCTCACTTTCCCTTGGCCCTGGACTCCTCTGGGAAGCCTTTCAGGCTGCTCTGAGTTCTGGCACACCTTCCACTTAGCGCCCCTGGAGTTGTTCTGCCTGCTTTTGTGTTTCCTGGCTGCCAGCTCCATTGGGAGCTCCCAGGCCAGGCCTGGGCACCTCCCATTCCTGTCCCCAGAAGGAGCACACTGGATGGGAACTTCCCTTCTCTCCCAGGGGCTGGGGCAGCCTGGCTGATGAGAGGTGGGATTAGGAGGGGTGGCACCACCCCCATCTGGCCCAGTAAGTTCCAGGTGGGGTGGGGCTGGAAGAGAGGGACTGATCTGAGAGGCTGGGGGCAGGATCCTGCTACAGCCCAAGCAGTGGCTGTCAGCTGAAGCCACCCCCTACTCTCCCCCCAGCCTGCTCCAGCAGGGCTCCCTCCTCCTCCTTTGTCCTCCGGGGATCCCCAGCCCCAAGGGCTGATGGGGGTGCGGGAGGAGGCGGTGTGAGCCCCGGTTGGGGGGTGTCCTCACCCCCCTCACTGCATGAGCGGGGGGCTGGCAGCTGCCCGCCTCCTGGGCACGAGCCCGTGCCAGCCGCTCCTGGCACAGTTGCTGGCACGCCCGGCAGACTCCCACGGCCACCTGCTCACACCCACCCACGAGCGCTGGCGCGCTTCGGGCCCTTCCGGCTTCCCGGGCCTCCCGGCGCCCCTCCCCCGCCGCCGTGCCCAGCCCCCCCACCCCACTCTGCTCCCCGCGGACCCCCTCTCTCCCTTCCGGCCCCACAGCGGCAGCCCCCGCCACACCCCGCGCAACTTAGGGAGCTGAGGAGGCGGGGCTCAGGGAGGCCCCTGGGGCAGCCACGCGGCGGGAGAGGAGGGGGCCGGGAGGCAGACAGACCGACAGACAGGGTGAGGGCCCCGCCTGCCACCTGGCGCCGCTCCAGCGGGACGATGGCGGGCAGCGCCGTGCCAGGCGGTAATTGCAGACAGACTAATTTAAAGAGATGAGACGGTTATTTTTAACTCGCGTTAAGGTAATGAACGGCGCGGGGGGTTTGCGGGTTCGAAAGTTCAGCGCCCCCAACCCCCACTTTCTGCGGGTCTGGGGGGGGGCCCCTCTTTGCAAGCCCTGAGGGCTCCAGCCAAGGGATTGACTAAAGGGAGCTGACTAGCCAAGGGACTGACTAGGTTGAGGAACTGGAGAGGCCCTGCCAGAGGGGCGGGGGGCTAAGGGGCCGGGACAGAGGCACCCGCTGGTCCAGAGCACTCCCATCAGACCCTCACCACCACCCAGGCGGGCTGGCATCCCTGTGTTCCAGGTGGGGAAGTGACTTGCCCTGAGGTCGCTACCTGCGAAGTGGTGGGCCTGGGAACTGGACCCCAAGCTCACGCTTTTTCTGTGCCATTGGGTAGGATTGAGGTGGGGTAGGGGCTGGAGGGAAGGGCGTGTTTTGGACTCTGAAAGGACCTTCCCTGTCTGAGTGGCAGCTAGTGGTGACCACCACATGGGGTGTAAGAGTTGAGGGGTAGTCAAGTACTGAGTGGGATGTGGGTGTATCAGCTACAGCAGGGGGAGCCCCTTCCTCACCTCAGTTTCCCTTACCTCCTAGCAGACTCACTAGATCCCCTTCCCAACCCTAGTTTACCAGGAGTGGGGGGTGCCTGGGAAACAGGAGAGGGTGGGGCTGGACTTGCCTATGCATTGGTGCCTCCTCCCTCACCTTCCAATCAGACTTGAGTTCTCCAAAGAGCTGCAGAGTCCTGGAACCCAGTCTCTGCACCCCTGACTCCTCCCCAACTCAACCCCCTCTGACACACTCCCAGCAACTAGAAACTCACCATCTCTGGGATTGCCCATTTTGTTGCTAGACAAGTCTTTCTTTTTTTTTTTTTTTTTTTTTCCTGAGACAAGGTCTCTCTCTGTCACCCAGGCTGGGGTGCAGTGGCAGAGATCACTGCAGCCTCGACCTCCTGGGCTCAAGTGATCCTCCCACCTCCACCTCCTGAGTAGCTGGACCATGGGCACAGGCCATGCCACCTAGGCTAATTAAAAAAAAGTGTTTTGTAGAGACAGGGGTCTTCCCTATGTTGTCCGGGCTGGTCCTGAACTTCTGGGTTCAAGGGATCCACCTGCCTCAGCCTCCCAAAGTGCTGGGATTACATGGTGGTGTGAGCCACCATGCCTGGCTGCTAGATGAGTCTTAAAAGCTTTTAGGACTTATTTCCTTCTCCCCAGCAGTGCCCCATCCCCTTTCAGCGTCACACAGAGTGTCCTAGTCCAGCCCTTTGGTGTCATTTGGAGTCAGCTGTGGAGTGAGGAGTAGGTGAGGGGCTGGACAGAACCTCTACCTGTAGGGAACCTGATTCATTGCATGTGTGAGTTGGAGCAAACCCCTCTCCCATTCTGGTTCTCAGTGTTCTCATCTGTGTCCAAAGGGCCTTAACACAGTCTTTTTCGGTTCAGTGCCATAACTTACAAGCTCACTGGTTCTTGGAGCCATGAGGGGTTCATTGGACAGAGGGCACATAGTACTGAGAGGACTTCTCCCAGGTGGACACATGTGAGTACAGGTGTGGGACTTGGGACTCCTGTTTAAAGATGCCTGTCCTGTCTGTGGCAGTACCCAGGTGGCAAATATGCTCTGGGTACAATGAAAGGAGTGTTTATGGCAGTTCCAGCTGGCCCCCAAAGCAGGCAGATGGGGGTTCAGGGTGTTGGATGGGCATGAGCTCAGGCTCTGGGGCCTGGGTAGGGTTCTTAGGGGGACAGCTGGATCTGGAGCACCCCCCTTCTCCTGGCACCCTGGTTACCATAGAAACCAACTCCTGTTTGGGAGGGTTTGGCTGTTTGCTGCCTCTCCCCACCCCCCAACCCATATGTGGAGGTGGGAGGGGGGCCAGGTGGCGTGTGGGGGAGGGGCCTCCCACACCCTCCCCCAAGGGCCTCCCTCTTTGCAGAGAGAAACCTTTCTGGTCTGTAAGTGGGGGTGCTTCTTATGGAAAGGAGAAAGAGAGGTAAGATAATTAATATCTGGGTGCTAGGCAGTCAGCTGGGCAGTTCACATACATTCTCTCATTTCATCCTCCCTGGATCCCGCTAGGTACACATTAATAACCCCATTGTGCAGTTGAGGAAATGGAGGCCCAGAAAAATGAGGTCATTTGGCCAAGGCAGCATAGCGGAGCCTGGATTTAGCTGCAGACTCGTCTGTCTCTGCCACATTTCTGCATCTCCCCATGCTGGTGCTGTCAGCTCTACACGCCAGCCAGCCCTCCTGCCCCCAGGCTCTCCTGCTCCAGAACCCTCCTGGGCTCCTTGGTTCACCTGAAAGTCAACCAAATCCAAACTGCTCTGCTGGGACCCATAGGCCCTCAGCCTACCTTGTCCAGGCCCTGCCCTTTCTCCCACTTTTCCTGCTTCCTCTGATCTCAGGTCGCCCTGGCATCTCCACCTTCACACATGACACTGGAATTCTCAACCCACGCCCACTGCCATTGTCACACAGTCACCAAGACACCTATTGATTCTCCTTGGCTGACCCCTCGGGATACCCCTCAGAAACTAAGTAGGGTCTTGGGTGGTTTGAACAAAGCCCTACCTTCCAGGTGATTCTGGAACCCAAGACTTCTGATTGAGAATTCCTGCCTCAAGTCCTTAGTTGTTTGCAAACCTAGCTGATGATCAGAGTCACCTAGAAGCTTTCTGACAACACAGGCTTCCAGTCCCCAGCTCAGATCCTCTATATTGGGGTGAGCTCTGGAATCTGTGTATGGCTGGTGACAGGTCATTCTGAACCAATACCTTAGAGGGTGGCTTCTTGGCCTCCTGTCTGTCCCCCTGTCTCTTCCTCCCAGCATGGACCAGCTTCTTCTTCAAGCAGGCTGCCCAGGTTGAGGCTACACCCCTCTTCCTCACTCCTTTTGGGTCCTCCAGAGATCTGAACCCCATGTAGTCAGCACCCAGGGACTGGACCACCACATCACCATCATGCAGCCACCCCATGGCTTAGAAATCACACTGTATAGGACATGGATGAAGAGAATGGAGCCACAGCCAGGGCTGATATGCTTTGCTACTAGGAGCCTTTGCTGCAAGAGAGAGGGAGGGCTGCCCTGGGCTCCTGCAGTCCCTTGGCAAGGGGACAGAGAGCCCAGGGCAGCCCCCGGGGGCAAGGCCAGAGTCGGTGTGGTTGTAAATACTCAGGAAGCCTCTCTGGAACTGG
The DNA here is from genome assembly GCF_002776525.5 of Piliocolobus tephrosceles. NCBI lineage: Eukaryota > Metazoa > Chordata > Mammalia > Primates > Cercopithecidae > Piliocolobus > Piliocolobus tephrosceles. Next base: position 181,020,139 of record NC_045434.1, on the reverse strand, counting down.
AATGGTGAATAAACTAAACGTCACAGCCCCTGCTGTCAGAGAGCAGAGAAGAGGGAGAGAAGAGGAGAGAAGAGGGGCATGTGTATAGCTGCTTAATCCAGTCCCCGGGCCTTAGTAGGACACTCAAGGCCTGGCCATCAGCCCTAGTCTACCTCTCCAGCCACCCTCCCATCTTCTGACCCTTGCCTTAGCCATACTAAACTATTCTAGCTCAGGATTCAACTTGCCGTATGCCATTATGTACATTCTTTCATTTAATTTCCCAGCAACCCTGTGAAGCTGGTAGAGTTACTTTCCCCATTTTGCAGGTAAGGGAACAAGAATGAGAAAAGTAAGCAGCTTGAACAGGACCCTACTCTAAGTGGCAGAAACGAAACTCTCCAGAGCTAACTCCACCCTAGCCCAGGGCTCTGACCTTCCTCCCCTCTGCCCCTTCCCCTCCCAGTCATTGTCTCTCTGCTATCCCTTGGAGTTTAGCCCTCAGGCTTTTGGCCTGGGGAATGGCCCTGGGGTCCCTGGCTCCCTGGCTCCCATTCCCAGATAGAGAGCTCCCTGAAGGTGGGGGCAGACGAGCCTGATGTTCCCCTCGTCTGCAGACCCCAGGGCTGAGGCAGCTCCCTCCATTCCCTGTGATCCAGGGCTACATCCACTGGGTACCTATTATGCAGGGCTGCTGGATGGGGACTGGACTGGCTCCTTGACCTTGAGATCCCAGCCTGCAGGGGTCAAGCTAGGGAGATAAAATGAGGACACTGACTCTGATGCAGGGTAAGATCTGCTCAGGGTCATGATGGAAGGCCAGATAATGAGCTGAGTGTTTGGAGGTAGAAGAGAGGAAGGGAGACAAAGCAGACAAAGAAGGTCAAGGCCTCAGGACTGTGTGGGGAGCCCTTGAGGGTCTGGCTGTGCTTATGTGGGGCCCAGCAGGCGTTGAAGATGGGAAAGCAAGTGAGTGGCCTTGAAGAGCATCCCAGGCTCTGGGCTTCTCAATGTGATTTCTCCATGGGAATGACATGGGCAGAGGTCACTCAAGGGTGCTGTGGGGAGTGAACAGGAGAGAGAGGCTGGCCCAGGCACCCAGTGTGGGCCTGCTACTGGGGTCCTGGGGAGAAAATGAGCCTGAGATAGGGCAGAGGCCCAAAGAGTCCCAGATGCCAGGCCTAACATAGGCAGCACCCCTTGGTGCCTTGAGAATCCCTTAGGTGAGGCCAAGCCATGTGGTTAGGAGTCTTGGAGGCAAACAGGCAGGCAGAGCCTAGCTCTACTTACCCTCTGTGTAGCCTTGGGCAACTGAGCCTCAGTTTCTTCCTCTACAAAATAGGATAATAATAGGGTCCTTCCTCTAATGCCTCCCTTTCCTGTCCCTGAGACCGAGGTGTCAGATATTCAGATGTCCAAGCTCCCTCCTGCCCTTAGTTGGGCCTGTTGCTTTCTAGCCTCCTGAGCCTTCCCCATAGCCTTGGACGACAAGCAGGGCAGGTTTTAGGCACCCCATTTCCTTTTTTTTTTTTTTTGAGACGGAGTCTCACACTCTGTCCCCCAGGTTGGAGTGCAGTAGCACCTGATCTCGGCTCACTGCAACCTCCACCTCCCGGGTTCATGCCATTCTCCTGCCTCAGCCTCCGGAGTAGCTGGGACTATAGGTGTGCGCCACCACGCCCGAGTAATGTTTTGTATTTTTAGTAGAGACGGGGTTTCACCTTGTTAGCCAGAAGAGTCTCGATCTCCCGACCTCGTAATCGGCCTGCCTCAGCCTCCCAAAGTGCTAGGATTACAGGCATGAGCCACTGTGCCCGGCAGGCACCCCATTTTCACAGATGAAGGAAATGTATTGTTCAAAGTCACCCTTGAACCCAGGACTGCCCTCCCCTGGACATTGGCTCCTCTTTGCCCCACTGGCAAGCTGTGTGACCTTGGGCATGGCCCTTCTCTCTTCAGCTCTGAGTTCCCCTCCCCCAACACTCTGGGAAGCTGTGAAGCCTCTTGCTTCTCTCTCCTGTCCCCTCCCTCTGTCCTCAGCTGGCCTCCTCCTCCTCCTCCTCTTGTAACCTGAGCTGGGGCCCTGGGGGAAGGGGCTTGCCCTCTTCCTGAGGCACCTGCCAGCTGAACAGATGTGCAGAGATGGAGGGCCCCGGGAAGGGATTGAGGGCTCTTAGCCTGACAAGGCTGGGGCTGGGGCTGGGGCTGGGGGAGGCAGTGCTCAGCACACCCTACCCTGGCCTCTGGCCTCTGCCCCTAGGGCTTACTCTGAGCACTTGTTCATTTTCCAGTGGACATTTGAGTGCTCCAACATGTCCTGCAAGGACCTCTCAGTCTCTAAGAGAAGACAAATGGCAGATGAGGGCTGGTGCCCCGGTCTGGGTGGGCCACCCTGGGCTCCTGGAGCCCCTTGGCATGGGGACAGAGGGCCAAGGGCGGCCCCTGGGGGCAAGGCTAGTGTCTGTGCGGGTGGCCGTGCCCCTGGGAGAGCAGATGGTTCTCTTGGCACCATGCCCACTCTTCCTTTTTCTCCCCCAGGAGCCAGCCTGCAGGGCTGGGGCACAGCTGCTGGGCCCTCCCCAGAGCTGGGCTCAGGGCAGGGCTGGGTGAGGTCACTGCAGCTGCTCCCAGGGCCTGGGGCAGGGGAGTGGGGAAGTGCTGCCTGCAGAGGGAGGGAGGGGCTGAGACTGAGAGGGGAGATGGAAAAGTCTGAATGCTTTGCATTTAGGAGTTCTTTTTAATCCTGAATGAAGGAGGGTCTGTGAAGGGGTTGCTGAACTAGTATGGACAGTCCCCTTGCCCCTACCCCAGGCTCACCCTGGAGCTTCTGCTTGGCTTTGGCTCCTCTCTGGAGGTCTCTCAGGGCAGGAGAAAGAGCAAGCGCCCTGGGTGTAAATTCCTGCACCACCACTTACACTGTGCGACCCTGGACAAGTCAGTTTGTCTCTTGGAGCCTCAGTTTCTCATCTGTAAAATGGGGACAATAAACCAACTAGAGGGTTATTACAAAAATTCAATGAGATAATTTTCAAGCGGCAGCACAGGGCATGGCATGTGGTCAATGTCTTGGAAGCAGTAGTCCTTCCCCCCTCACTGCCTCACTTTCCCAAGGAGGCAGGAAGTACTGAGGACAAAAGGGAGGTGGCAGAGGCAGCAGGAGCTGCAGGAGAAAGCAGCGGGGAGGAGGGTCAGACAGGACCCTGGTAGAGGGTGGGCAAGCCTTGGAGCTCTGGCCTGAGATTTTGCTGAACAGAAACTACACAGAAAAGTCAGGCCTGAGCAGCTCGTGGCTACTGACTTCTCGTGAGCCAAGGATTGCCCCACAGAGTTCGAGTAGGGAGGCCGGCTCAGACACCACTTTACTCTGGTTTGCTGTTAGATCTCTGCAGGAGCACCGAGGTGGGAGCATCTGTCTTTGGGGCTTGCATAGGGGATGAGGAAGGTGCCACAGAGCTGGCCTTGATGGAGGAACAGGAACTGGTAGAGCAGAGAGAGGGACAAGAGTAAAGGGAATAGTGTGCAAAGGCACAGGGATGGGGATATCCAAGGTGGCTGGAGGACATCAGAGGGCTCTTTAGTACCAGCCTGGGACTGGACCCAAGCCCACAGGTGAAAGGAAGAATGGGCATTGGAGCAGTGTGAGGTTGGACTTCCGTTGGTTTATTTGCTGCCCAGCCTGGGTGTGTGGGCTCTGCTTTCTCTGGGGGGGTGCCAGAGCCTCATGCCTTGCTTTGGATATTGGTTCCTCCTGGCCCCAGGCTGCCCACTCTGGGATCCACTGCTGATCCTGAGCCCACTCACCTGGAGACATCTGTGCCCCCATGGCCCCCACCTGCCCTTCTATCCCTTCTCCACTGCAGACTCTAGTGCCGAGGATTTGCACATGGCCTCAGGTCCCTGGCATTGTCCAGGTCACCTCTTTTGCCAGGAAGAGGCCTGGACTGAGAACCTGAACTTCATCCCAGATGGCAGGGCAAGTGACTCTTAGGGAGTCTGTGGCTCTGTCTGACCCAGGTGTGTGTTCCTAGGCCAGGCTGGGGCCCCAGAGTTGGGTGGGGGCAAGGGGTGGGATGGGGAGGCTCCTGGGGCTCTGAGACAGGGATGGGATGACATTCTTGACATGTGGGGTCTCATCCAGGCCCCATGTGTCCCTGTGGGTGGTGGGATTGTTATTCCCATTATAGTGGAGGCCACTATCACATGGATGAAGTTAGGATTCTGTCCCCTGTCTTTCACCTCTCCATAGGCAGGAAGGAAGGCCAGGAGGGAAGGAGGAAATGGGAATCATAGAGGGGATCAGAGCCCTCACCACAGCCCCACAGGTGGTCACTGCAGTAACAGGTACTGGGTCATTGTCCCCATCAGGTAGTCGGGATCAGTCTCCTGCGGGAGGGGCTGGGCTGAGCCTTTGACTGTGATACAATCTGGACAGGCATCCACACCTGACCTTGAGCTTGGGCTGCGATGGGTGGACACAAGACCCAGGGCCGCATTTGGAGGATCCTGAAAGACCCCAGGTACCAGGGAGGCCAGGAGGTAGCACAGAGTCAGTGGTAGGTGGGGGCACGGTCCTTGTCTCCTGTCTCTGATGAAAGCTAGGAGAGCCTGGGCTTGAGTGTCAAGGTGGAGGTGGCCACTGGGGTCGATAGCAGAGCAGAGTGTCCCCTGCCACATTAGGGGTAGGTGTGGGAAGCGCCCTGGCTTTGGAATCCAGCAGCCCTAAGACCCAAGCCTGGCTTCATGATTTCCCAGCTTTGTGGCCTCAGGAGTCATTTAACCCACCTGAGCTTCCGTTTACCCCCTTTGTAAAATCGCAGTACCTACTCACAGGATGGTTATCAGGATTAAAGGGGCCTAGCCTATGTTGGGCATGTAGTAGGTGGGTGCCCTTCTCTGGCTTCAGCATTTGAAGCACATGCCAGTGGTGTGTGAGAGCTGGCTTGCACTGGTTCATGAGGGCTGATCATACACACTTCTTCCCAATTCTGCACTCAGTGACGTCATGTGGCAGCTTAAAATTGGCCATGATGTGAGTATCCATACCACAGAAAGCAGCAAAAGCTACAAATCAAATCAGGTGGGGTTTTTGGTTTTTTTTTTTAACTTCCAGAAGAACTGGTGGTTAAACATTTGCCAGCACACCACTAAATGTGCCCCAGAAAAGGTAACTTCCCCCAGTCCCACTGCCCAGGATCAGAAGAAGATGGCACAGAGATGGCCAGGCGAGTTGGCTCACACTATAATCCCAGCACTTTGGGAGACCGAGGCGGGAAGATCACCTGAGGTCGGGAGTTCGAGACCAATGTGGGCAACATAAGAAAACCTCCTCTCTACAAAAAATATAAAAATTTAGCCGAGTGTGGTGGCGCACACCTGTGGTCCTGGCTAGTTGGGAGGGTAGGGTGGGAGGATCACTTGAGCCCAGGAGGTCAAGGGTACTGTGAGCTATAATTGTGCCACTGCACTCCAGCCTGGGTGACAGAGGGAGACCCTGGCTCTAAATACATAAATAAATAAATACCCTGGCAAGAAAGAAAGAAAAGAAAAGAAAAAAAAGAACCTGGCTCAAAGTAAAATAAATAAAGAAGGAAGAAGATGGTACAGCAACCATGAGTCCAGGTCCCAGAATCCAACCTGTGGGCCCTCGGTAGCCACAGTGGGGACAGAACAGGAAGCAGGGCAATAGTGGAGCTCTGGCTTGGCCAAGCAGCCTAGAATTCACAGTCCATGGCCCCTTCTGGGCCTCAAGAAATTGGATGGTTATAGCACCAGGCAGCCCTGGTAGGCGGGGGACAGCAAATGAGGGGACCTCTCTTTTCTCTACACTCTCCTTTGGCCCCCGGAGATCTGGCAGGCCCTGGCTGGAGACATAAGATTAGATGAGGTTGAGCTGTCGGAGAATGAAGCTGTGTTGGGAGGAGAAATGAGGTTGTACCGGAAGATAAACGAGGTTGTACTGTCAGGGAATGAGGTGGTACTTGGAGGCAAGGTGAGGCTGCATTATTAGATAAATGAGGTTGTACTGTCAGGGGATGAAGTGTACTTGTAGTAGAGATGACGTTCTGCTGGATCAGTCGGCTTGCTCCGTCAGAGAACACAGCCACACCACAGGAGGAAGGAAAGTGTCCGACTCAGAGGATAAATGAGGGTGTCTTGCTGGATAAATGAGGGGGCCCGTCAGGTGAATGGAGTGGTGTTAGCAAATGAGGTTGTACTTGCTGGATAAATGGGACTGGTGTGCTGGATAAATGGGGTTGTGCTGTCAGGTGAATGCATTACTGCTCGTGGGTGAAGGGCATCCTGGGAATAGATGAGGGTGTCCTGCTGGATAGATGAGCTGCCACCACCAAATGGATCAGACCCTGTCCATGAGGGAGGCACTGTCAGCAAGGACGAGGTTATTCTGTTCCCAATGGGGCTCCTGGAGTGTCTTCTGACCCAGGGGAGACCTTGATGTGTGCCAGCCCTGGGTTATCCAAGTCTCTCTGGGGAGCAGGATGGGGGGCCTGGGAAGGGCAGGCAGCTGCATTGTGCATCCTGGGACCTCTCCTTCACCCCCAACGGATGCCCTACCCCTCTCCCTGGCACCCCTCAGTGGGTCAGACTGCTGCGGACATTCTCACCCCACTGCCTGCTTCTCATCCTGCCTGTGTCTTCTTTCTGCCCAGTTTGGAAAAGCCCCTATTCTGTGCCAGTCACTCTGCCCAGTCTCATTTAATCTCCCTACAACACAGTATTACTCCGCCTTGCACACACTTTCTCTTATTCATTCATCCATTTATTCATCTGACAAACATTTAAGTGTCTAGTATGTACCAAACACAGGAAGTACAGTTAAAAAAAAAAAAAAGGATAAAAATCACCGCCCTCATGAAGCTTACATTCTAATATAAAGACAGGATAAATAATGTATTTAGAATGTGAAAATGCTTTAGAAAAACGTACGGCAGGATCAGGGGGCCAAGAAATTCCAGGGAAGAGGAACAGTTTTTAAGAGAGGTGAGGATGGGCCCCGTTCCAAAAGGTGACATCTGAACAAAGACTGGAAGGAGAGGAGAGATCTCTGTGGAATCTGGGGGCAGGCGGGACCATGCCTGGCAGGTTTGAGGATGGGAGGGAGGGATGGAGCGGGGCACCTGCATGGTCACTGTGGGTCTTATGGGCCATGGCAAGGCCTTTGTTCCTCACTCTGAGTGAGATGGAGGGTGTCGGACGGATCTGGGCAGGAATGGACGTGATCTTGGTTATTTGAAGGGTCACCCTGGCTGCTGTGTAGCGTGCTATAGGGAGGTGAGAGAGGGAGCAGGGAGCCATTTGAGGAATGGAGCATGAAAGCATCTTGCCCCAGGGTCATAGCACTCATGGGTGATGGGGCTGAAACTGGAATCCAGTTCCAATGCTACAGCTGATGTGCTTTGCCCTACTCTAGCCTCCTCCCTGGTGGGAGAATCCTTGGGGTGCTGGGCTCCCTGGCCCAGGTTCTGAGGGAGAACAGGGTAGGCATGAGATATAACCCACTGTCCCTTCCCTCTGCCCCCAGATGGTCTCCCTTGGGCCCTGAATCAGGTAGGTCCTGACTCCCCTAGCAACATGCTCCAGGTCTGGATGTAGATGTGGGAGGCATGAGGCCCCAGAAGCTGTGCCCAGCTCTGGGCACCAGGGGAGCCCAGGCATGCCAGGGCTGTGGCTATGGTGGTGGGTTGCTAGGCGACTCTAAGAGGGAGCCCTGGTTACTGCTGCCTGGCAGAGGCATCTCCCTCCTCTGTCTCTTTCACCTCCTCCATGGCCTCTGGCCTCCCAGGAGGCCTTGTGGTGTGAGCCAGAGCTGTGATCAGTGCTTGCCACTGGATCTGGCAGGGAGCTCTGATTGGTACCAGGTGGCTGGGCCCTGAGGAGCCAGACTGGGCTGCAGGGCCTGAGCTTCTCTCATGGGGCACAGCCCTGGAGCACACCTGGTTCAGAGCCCAGCTCAGCAGTCAGAGGCCTAGGTCCTCACTCAGCTCTGAGCCACCTTGTCTGACCCTGAGCAAGGCATGGCATCCCTCTGTGCCTTGACGACCCCATCCATCTGGCCTGCAGAATCCTCCCCAGGAGCTTCATTTTCTGTGAAGAAGGGTGCTGAGTGTGCGGGGATCCAAGTACTCCTGTCCCCACCCCCGATGGCTTGAGTGTGTAATGCTCAAGTTTTACACTAAATCTCATTTACAGAAAGAGTTCCACTATTTAAGAAAAATGTTTGAAAACCTCTGGACTGAATGATTCTAAGGATTTTCAGTGCCAAACTGAAAAGGTCCCCAGAGTACAACTTGCCCATCTCCTTAGTTTATAGTTCAGGACACTGAGGCCCCCAAAGAAGGAGAAACTTCGTCTAGGTCAGGTTTGGTAGTGGGAAGAACACTGGGTTGGGGGTCAGGAGGCCTGGGCTCACATCCCTGCTCTGCCACCAGGTCTTGGACAGCCTTGGGCAAGTCCTTTCTTTCCCCTGGGATGGGCCAGCCATGGTTTCAGGCTGAGGCCTGAGCTCCAGGGGTACCTGGCTGGATATGGGACAGAGCAGGGAAGGATGCAAACCTTCAGAGGCCTGGAGCTTGTCTTGGTGGTAATTCTAAAACATGTGAATAACGTGTATAAAGAAAATGTGAATGGATTATGAAGTATATGCAAAATTTCCTTGAATTCTAAAAAGGAAGCTTAGACTTGCAGGAAATTTTGGCCTGTGCAGCATGCCCCCAGACTTCCCCTGCTGCCAGCTTCTAGGGACGGTTTACATGGAAAGTTTGAGGAGCACTGGAATACTGGCTTCCTAAGATTCTTTGGGATTCTCAGATGTGTTTCTGTCTTCCATGGCAGAATGTGATGTCCTTTAGACTTAGAATAAGACCAACCTGTAATTCCAGCACTTTGGGAGGCCGAGGCAGGGGGATCATCTGAGGTCAGGAGTTCAAGACCAGTCTGGTCAACATGGTGAAACCGCGCCTCTACTAAAAATACAAAAATCAGCCGGGCAGCAGTGGCACGTACCTGTACTTCCAGCTACTTGGGATGCTGAGGCTGGAGAATCACTTGAGTCTGGGAGGCAGAGGTTGCAGTGAGCTGAGATCACGCCACTGTACTCCAGTCTGGGCTATGGAATGAAACCCTGTCTCAACAAAACAAAACAAAAGACCAACCTGAAATCAATACCTGGCACAGCACTTAAGCTGTGTGACCTTGGCAACTCACTTAACATCTCTGAGCTTCACTCTCCGGTTATGAGATAGGGATCACAATCCCTGACTTGTATGGAGTTCAACTAATGATTACATTAGATAAAGTACTTAGAGTACCCAGGGCTGAATGGGCAAGTGCTGGCTAGGTGCTGGTACCTGGTACTGTCCTTCCTCCAGGACATAATGACATTGATAAAGAGGTGTTGCCTGAGTGACCTCCAGATGGAGAAATGGGGAGGTGGGAGATGGAGCCTCTTGTAAGCCAGACAGTCCTATGGGGGAGGAGAACTGAGGCCTCCTAGGAGCCTGAACACAGGTATGGGGGAGGGGCTCAGGAGCCAGGTGCTGGGGTGGGAACAGGAAGGGGGTATCTACTTGAGGGAGCACTGCTCCCTAGGGGCCCAGCTCCCCTCCCCTCAGGGTCTCAGGAGAAGCAGGCAGGGCAAGGCTGGCAAGTCCCAGCTGTTGCCTTCAAAGGCCAGAAAGTGCCAGAGACAGGGAGCCTGGGGCCCTGAGGAGTCAGGTCAGTGCCTGGAGCTGGGGGTGAGGGGTTGGAGGGTACCCTGGGCAGCAGGAAGGACCCCTCCTCCCGGAGACTGGTGGGAATGAGGCAGGAGGGAGAGCCTCACAGAGCAGTAGCTGGAGGTGTGAGTGTGGCTGGGTGGATTCACAGGTTAAGAGCAGGTCCATGAGTTGGGCAGAGCTGGAGTGGTACCTGGCATCGTTGCCTAGCTGTGGGGCCATGGGAAGTTACATCATGCCTCTGGGCCTCCGGTCCCCAGTGTATGAAATTGGAGAATGCCATCTTCCCAGAGTTGGTGCCCAGCACAGTTGCATACAAGATATGATGTTAAAGAGATGGAAACAGCAGGTCTGTTGGGGGAACTAAGGAGTGAGATCTTCTGGCCAGAGTGAGGATATAACCTACGTTTATCAGCACCTGGTGTGCAAACCGAGACTGCGCCACTGCACTCCAGCCTGGGTGACAGAGTGAGACTCCATCTCAAAAAAAAAAAAAAAAAAAAAAGAAAGAAAAGGAAAAGAAGACACAGGAAGAGAGTGTATGTAATGTGCATTACATTCATGCACATGTAATGATCATACAGCCTTACGCGGTAGTTACTGAATGTAGCTCACTTTTTCAGAGTAGTTCACTGAGGCTCACAGAAACTGAGTAAACATCCCATGGTCACATAGCTAGGCAGCCAAAGAGCCAGGCATCCTGTCCCGCCCTCTGATACCCAAGCCCCTGCTGTTTCCATAGCAGTACCTAGACCAGGAGGTTGAGGCCACCAGGTGGGAGGCCCCAGAGGTGGGGTGCGGCAGGCCCAGCAGAAGTTCTACTCCAGATTCCAGTGGGGCCAGTGGACTCCCTGCCTTCTTCTGTCCTCACAACAGGCCTGGCAAAAGCAGGCAGTGACATGGGAAGCACTGGAGACTGGCACAGCAGAATTAAAAAGAGGATGTATGCAGAGATGGCAGAGGTGAAGCCCACGGAGGAACTGAGGGACAGCAGAAAAGGCCACCTTGGGCAAGCCACTTCCTCTCTGTGAGCCTAGGTCTTCTGGTGTGTGAACAGGGACTTTGCCACACACTTTGTGGGGATTTTTTGAAGGCTCCACCAGGAAGGGACTTGGAGGGCAGGCAGGTGGGTCAGGAGAAGAGGGCAGGATGCAGTCCAAAGGGCAGGCAGGAGAGCCGGGCTGGCCTGAAGGTGAGCACTGAAGAGGCTGCGGTCTCTGTGGCAAAAGGATGTCTTTTGAGGGACCTGCTGGAATCCAAGCCCTCTGGAGTTCACAGCAGCTCAGAGGAGTTGGGGTGATACCTCTGAAAAGTCTCAGGCCTGGACCCACCTTGGGGACCCCCAGCCTACTCTGTTTCCCCTGGCCAGGCCCTCCCAGCAAAGGGTTAACAGTCTTCTCTACCTGCAGTTGCATTTTAAAGACACGAAATTAAAGCAGGTAATTTATTCTCCCCACACACGAAAGAGCAATTAGTTCTAAACAGGGCTTAATCAGTCACCGCGAGATTGATTTCTGGAGCCCTGGGTTTTCGGGCTCCTGGCGCCATGCCAGGCTGGGGAGGGAGGGGGGCGGACAAATGAGCCGCAGCGGCATAAGCCCTTACGTAATCTGCTGGGGGCCCTGGCAGCCTGGTTAGCCCCGCGTGGGTCTTGGCTGAGCTGGTGAGAGGGGGTCCTGCTCCCTGCTGCAGGCCCCCTGCAGGCTCAGAGTAGCCCACAGGGTTGGTCATGCCCCCAGGGAAAGGCTAAGACCAAAGCTCTGGCCCCACCTTCTGGGCAGTCTCTGTGTGGGAGTGGGGAGGGATGGCGGTGTGGCTCTGGGGCAGAGGCTGGGTACTCTGGGTTTGTCCAACCCGGTACTTACACCTGTCCCCTCCCTCTCCCAACCCCCTTACCTCATCTTCATCCCTGGCTCCCCCCTCCTTCTACACTCTCTTATCTTCCCCCTCTTCTTTCCATCACGTCCTCTCTTCCCCATGGCCTCCTCACCCCCCACTCCCACCCGCGTCCTTGTCTCTGGCCACAGAACTCCATCCGACACAACCTGTCGCTGCACACCCGCTTCATCCGCGTGCAGAACGAGGGCACGGGCAAGAGTTCGTGGTGGATGCTGAACCCCGAGGGCGGAAAGACAGGCAAGACCCCGCGGCGCAGGGCCGTGTCCATGGACAACGGGGCCAAGTTCCTGCGCATCAAGGGCAAGGCGAGCAAGAAGAAGCAGCTGCAGGCGCCGGAGCGAAGCCCGGACGACAGCTCTCCGGGCGCGCCCGCCCCGGGGCCGGTGCCTGCCGCAGCCAAGTGGGCCGCCAGCCCCGCCTCGCACGCCAGCGACGACTACGAGGCTTGGGCCGACTTCCGCGGCAGCGGGAGACCCCTGCTCGGGGAGGCGGCCGAACTGGAGGACGACGAGGCCCTGGAGGCCCTGGCGCCATCGTCGCCGCTCATGTACCCGAGTCCCGCCAGCGCGCTGTCGCCGGCGCTAGGCGCGCGCTGTCCGGGTGAGCTGCCCCGCCTGGCCGAGCTGGGAGGCCCGCTGGGCCTGCACGGCGGCGGCGGCGGCGGCGGCGGCGCGGGGCTGCCCGAGGGTCTGCTGGACGGCGCGCAGGACGCGTACGGGCCGCGGGCCCGCACCGGGACGCCAGCCTACTTCGGCGGCTGCAAGGGCGGCGCTTACGGCGGGGGCGGGGGATTCGGGCCGCCGGCGATGGGTGCACTGCGCCGCCTGCCCATGCAGACCATCCAGGAGAACAAGCAGGCCAGCTTCGCGCCGGCCGCCGCGCCCTTCCGCTCCGGGGCGCTGCCCGCGCTGCTGCCGCCGCCGCCGCCCGCGCCCAGGCCCGGCCCGGTGCTGGGCGCGCCCGGGGAGCTGGCGCTGGCTGGCGCGGCCGCCGCCTACCCTGGCAAGGGGACGGCCCCATACGCGCCGCCCGCGCCCTCGCGCAGTGCCTTAGCCCACCCCATCAGCCTTATGACGCTGCCCGGCGAGGCGGGCGCCGCGGGTCTGGCACCGCCCGGCCACCCCGCCGCCTTCGGGGGCCCGCCCGGCGGCCTCCTGCTGGACGCGCTACCCGGGCCCTACGCGGCCGCCGCCGCCGGGCCGCTGGGCGCCGCGCCCGACCGCTTCCCGGCCGACCTGGACCTCGACATGTTCAGCGGGAGCCTCGAGTGCGACGTGGAGTCCATCATTCTCAACGACTTCATGGACAGCGACGAAATGGACTTCAACTTCGATTCGGCCCTGCCTCCGCCGCCGCCTGGCCTGGCCGGGGCCCCGCCCCCCAACCAGAGCTGGGTGCCGGGCTGAGGGCCGCCTCCCAACCCCGGGCGCCCCGTCCCATCCCCAAGGGGCCTCTGTCTTCCCATCCCGATTCCCGGGTCCCCGCCCCCGACTCCAGCTCCCCAGGAGGCGGCCCCAGCCCAGCTAGAGACCCCTCTCGGAGGCCGGCCGCCGGGGAAGGGGAGGGAGGGGCCGGGGCACCCCACTGCTCCTGCCCACACTCCTGAGATCCACCCCCTCCTCCTGGGCAGGAAGCCTGGGAGAGGAGGCTGAATTCCAGGCTGGCCGGGAGTAGGGAGGAGCGGGGTGGGCCGCCTAGTGTGGACGGTGGTCGGGAAAGTCAACTAGGAGATGGGCCAGGGAGCGTTTACAAATCTTCAGTTTCATTTGCGGAGCCCTAGCCGTGACCCCGCGCCCACCCCAAACATGAATCTGATTCCCACTTGACACACTTTCCCACTGGTCTTAGTCTCACCCACCCGAAGCCAGCAACCCTCTGCTGAAAACTCACACCTACCTAAATCCATCCACCCTGAGCAGCCCTCCACCCCCAAATCGCCCTCCAACGACCGCCACCCCCACAGTTCAGTCTCCCCCTCCCATCCCCGCCGGCCCTCTCTTCTCCCCTCCCCTGTCGGAGTCAGTCCCTCTCTTCAACCGCCCCCACCCCTCAGTACCGGTCTCAGCTTCTCCAGCGGGCCTCAGCCCCGTCCACCCCCAACCCCGACGCCCCTTTCTCCGCGCCAGTTCTGGCCCTTCTCCCATATTTATAAGTGTCCGGCCGGGGCGGGCGGTGGGCGCGGCGTCCCCGGCGCGTATCGTAGGCAGTGTACTGTGGCCGTGCCGTCAGAGTGTGCGTGTGCGTGTGTGCCGTGTCGAGGCTGTGTAGAGTGCATTGTACAGCATATTTTCATGAATAAAATTGTTTTAAATATTTCCCGCGCCTTGGGTTAGCGGGAGGGGAGTGGTGGCAGAGGATAATTGACAGGGAACTTGGGGCAGGAGGAGGGTTCCTGTGCCTGAGTCACTATTGTGGCTTTGTGTCTGGGTACTCGTCAGCCTTTGCTAAACTAATGCTCCTCTGCCCAGCGCATATTGGTTAGGCGCCTACCGAGTCCCCCGTGCTGAAGATGTGCTTCGTCGAGCTCTGCACCTGTTTCTGTGAACATGTGCATGCACGAAGTTTTGGCCCAGGAAAATGCGTCCTACATAAGCCTCAGAGATTGGGAGAGGGTGCACAAATATTTACTGAGAACCTTTAGTGCCAGGCTCTGTGTTGGGCACGATTTTTGTTCCCGTTGTACAGATGAGAAAACAAGGTCAGAGAAAATAACTTGGGAAGGAGGGTAGAGATGGTGAAAAGAACCTTTTGAGGCGCACAGACTGCTCTTAGAATCCATTTCCTACAATTTGCCAGCTGTGTGACCCTGGGCAAATTTTCAACCTCTGAAGCCTTTCTTCCTGTACTACACCATGGAGTAGTACCATCCATCTCATGACCGTCTGTGAGGCATAAGGAAAGGTATGTAAAGTGTTCAGCACAGGTCCTGTACTCCTTCATTTTAGGAAGATTTGGTGAGCACCGGTTAAGTTCTTATACCAAACACTGGGGCTGCCCTAGAGCCACACAGACAGAGTTTCTACCCTTAAGGAACTTAGAGGCTCCTGAGGAGAACAGGCCAGCAAATAGGCGATTATAGATGAAAGCTGTGATGATCGGAGAGGAGCCAGGCAGCTGTCCTGGGAATGGATGATGGGGCAGCACTCATCTTGGACTTGAGTCAGGGAAGGTGCCTGGACTGGTGCTGCCTCAGCTAAGCTTGGTAGGAGGAATTGGCATTGGGAAGGGGATTCAGATGAAATGGCATGTTCAAAGGCCCAGAGTGAAGAGATGTGTAGATTCCAGAACCAAAAGCAGTTGAGTGTGGCTAAAGTTCAGAGAGGGACAGATTACTGATGGCAGGGAGGCTAATGGGCCAGAGGGTTCAACAGTGGAAGAGGGACAATGTGGTCCAGCCAGAGGTGCTGATGTGGCTCAAACCAAGGGATGGGGGAGGACAGTGGGGTTGGAAGGGAAAGGATGAGTTCACATGTACTTTGGATATGGAGTCACTGGGGACTTGGTTGTAGATTGGACCTGGGGGATGAAGGAGAGGGAAGCATCAATTGATGGTTTTTGTTTGGGTATCTGGGGAGACGGCCATTCCTTGAGATGGGGCACACCAAAGCAGGAGGAGCCCTAGGGAAATTGATGTGCTCATCTGAGCTATAGTCCATGAGAATCTTTGGGATTTGGAGCAGAGGGAGAGATGTTCAGGAGCATACACACTAGGTGAAATGGCATTCTCTGGCACTGGGCAACATAGTGGCCCTGACGTGTCCACATGTCTAGTGGGGTCAGAGCCCAGAAGGTGTCTGGGCTGGAAAGGGAGGTCAAGAATCAGGAGCACAGAAGTTGTCACTGCGGTGTTGGAAGTGGCTTGGGAGGGGAAGGATTGCAGAGTTGGAAGAGCAGGAAGTCCAAGTCTGCTTTGATGAACACCTTGGCGCAGGAGGGACTCACTGGCTGAGAGGGAGAAGAGAAGGAAAACCAGGACCCCGGGGAACTGGGGGCGGCGTCCTAGAAAGGAATACCCAATGTTCTTACCTTCTGGACCCTTCCTTTCTCAGTCTGGAAGATGGGGCAGGAGCACCTGTTTCACACATTTGTTTTGAGGAGCAAATAAGATAGGAATTATTGTCTGAGGTCACTCTGTTGGCAAGGCGCAGAGCCCCTGAGTGTGTACCTCCAACGCCCAGGCTCTCGGGCAGCCCCCACTGCCTCTAAGGAAGTGGTTGAGAGCAGAGGAGCAGAGGAACTCGGAGCCAGTAGAATCCGCACAGGTTCTGGGCTCTGAGTTGGGGCTGAGACCCAACCTGGTATGGTGAGTGTCCCTGCCAAGTGGGGAGCACATAGAGGCTGATGGCCCCTCTCCCCTGGGACAGATGCCCCAGCCCAACCCCACAGCCAGCCTCTGAGACAGTCCAGCTGGGTGTGGGCTCCATATGGGCTGCAGAACTGCCCCCACCCTAGGCTGACGGAGGGTGGGCCGCTGGTGTGTGTGTGCAGGGCTGTGTGTTTCCATGTAGTCCCATATGTGTCTGTCTGTGTGGGCCTGTGTGTGTGTGTGTCTGTGTGTGTGTTAGGGGTCAGTGAGTGTGCTGGGGGGCAGGTGGGGTGGGGCTTGAGGTTCTCTCTGCTGAGTGTGCGCGTCACTGGGGGTGTGTGTGTGTGTGGTGGGAATGACAGTGGATCTGCCTCTGAGTGTGCCCACACAAGTGCCGGGGCGTGCAGTCCATGCCCGTGTGAGGTGCTGTCTCTGTCCCCACATGTGCCATGCACACCCTCCTCTCTGGGCATGTCTGCCTGTCTTGGCACAAGACTCTCTCCGGGAGCACCAACACTGGTGTTCCCCTGCCAGGAGCATCTTCTAGACTGCTCTGCTGTCTGTCAGAGCGGAGGGGAGCAGAGGGACACTCCAGCCCAGCTTATGAGCAGGCAGGAGTGGGACCACCTCAGAGCTCTGACTGAGCTCTTCCTGGCTCAGGCCAGGGATCATTCCAGACACAGCAAAGCGGGCAACACCCCTGTGGCTGGGGGGCTGCAACTGGCCCTTCCCCATCAACTTTGGAGCCCAGCAGACACGCTCCCCTCTTTGCCCACTCCCTGGGAGGCGTCTGACACATGATTTATTCATAAAAAGCCATTATTTGTGCCAAAGAAGAACTGAGCCGCTGGCTGGCTTGTTAAGTGCTGATAATGCTTTCAGCCTCCCTGCCTCTCCTTCTCTCCCTTCCCCTCCCATCTTCTCTCTCACTTCCTATCCTTTCTCCTCCTCCCCTTCCTTCCCCTTCCCCTTCCCCTCTGTTCTTCCTCTCGATATTCCTTTATTGTTCTCCCCACACCTCCTCTCCTCCCTATTTCTTTATAGACCTCCCCTCTCACACCACTCGGCTCCTCTTCTCTATGGTGAGGCTGGGTCCGGGAGGCTCAGAATCAATGATCCCAAACTGGGTAAGGCCTGCGCTAGCCTGGAGCCCCAAGGACCCCACCCCTCCACCTCATCCTTCACCTCCAAAGGACCAGAGGAAGGTTGGGAAGAGGGAGGCCAGGCCGAGAAAGGTGGCGGGGTGAGGGGGGTCTTTGGAGGCTGTCCTGACCAGCTCCTCCTATGCTAAAGGGTGTGACTTCAGCACTCTTATTAGCACCAGTACCCCAGACTCCCAAGTAAACATTCAGTCTTGGTAAAAACAATGCACTTGCTATACAGGTTCAAGGTAAGCCCTCTAGAATGCCTTTCCCCCCAAAGAATGCCCCCATATAGAAATTCTGGAGCCATCATTATTGAGGTGGTGCCAGGAGAGGATGGCATCAAGGGAGGCACTTGGGCCCCATGATAGAGCATTCCCTGTTCTCAGAGAGGAGGCAGCAGAATGAGTGTGTTCACAGAGCTTGAACATGAACCCAGGAAAGGGTCTTAGAAGCAGACATCATAGACCTACGTGTGTGGCTTCGAACGTGCACATGCACACACAGACCAGCATGTGCATAGCTGCATACTTACTCATGCAGACGCAGAGCCATTCCTCGCCCCTTTCCAAAGCTTTCCTCCCCTGAGCACCTGCAGCAGGGGCTGGAACACTTTCCCCATTCAGACACCTGCTCATGCATTAATCCATTCATTCATTCACTCTGTGAACTTTGGTTTTATGCCCCCTCTGTGCCAGCCTTTGTGCTGGGCACTGGGGAGGCAGAAATGAACATTATTGGGCCCTAGAGAGGGGGACTGGAGCAAAGAGGGCACTACAGGCCCTCCCCTGCAGCCTTGGACTGGGGGTTGGGGGCCCAGCAGGCGAGGGGTTAAGTCATTTGGCATCCAGAGCTGGAGCCATTAGGCCTCCTAATTATGAAATTATCGAGGTCCTCAGGTGACTGCTAATTTCACACACACTGTTCCTCTCACGGCTAATGAATGCCCGCAAAACCCACACCTTGTCTTTCCTGCTGAACGGTGACCTGCAGTTAATGAGCTCAGGAAGGCAGACAGGCCGCCGGCTGGGTGGGTGGGGCACCAAGCCTGAGGAGGGGCCACTCACCCCTCCTTCCGCTCCCGGCTCCCTTTGCTGGCTGCCTGCCCTAGTGAAGACTCCAGGACCAAAGCCCAGCCCGCACTTTCTGCAGGACAGGCTAGGCCCAGTGCTCTTGGGAACAGGGAGGGATAAGGATTTGGGGAGGGCTTCAGCTCATATGATCCTGGAATGAGCACGGGCATAGTGAGGGAGGGATGAGCGGGAAGTGAGAAATGAAATGTGGATGGTGGAAGAGGGCCATTTCTGCTTGATTCTTGGGCCATGTCAGGGACATTTATGAAGGGTTGGGGGTAGTGACAGTTGAAGGGGTGGGGATTGGCGAGCAGGGTACATTCATACCCTGATGCTAGAGATGACGATGACTCTGGGGGATGGTGGTGCTAATGAGACTGGGAATGTCAACTGGTGAGGCTGCCATGCTACTGCTGCTAGTTGTGATTTGTAAAGTTTAAATTTTTTAAATTAGAAAAGTAACATAGAATATGTACCCTGCTAAATAGGAAGGAAAAACAAGGGACACATACTAGTTGCAATCTTAGGTGGGGCAGTGTGGGAGCCCAGGTCTAGAGGCTGTGTTCCCCCAGACGGAGGCGCGTGGACCCTCTGGGCTGACCACCAGGTGGGTTTGAAGGTCCTGTGGCCCATGGGGAAAGCCCTGCCCCAGCCATGTCCCACCAGCCAGGTCAATACCGTTGAGTGGTGGCATGGTGAACGAGGACAGCAAGAGAGTGAGAACCCCAGTCTGGGACATAAACAGCCTTTGTTCTAGCTTTCTCCTGCCCTGTGGCCTTCAGCCAACTCCATTCCTTCTCTGGCCCTCTGTTTCTTGGTGAGTAAATGATAGGGTTAGACTAGAGCTGTGTTTTTCAATCTGTGTTTGCAGAGGGGCAGTGCTGGGCTCCTTGAGGTCCACACTCAGCCTGAGGCAGGCACCCCGGGCCAGGGTCAGTGGAAGAATCCCAGGTTTAGGATTTGTGCACGGGGCACATGAGAAAGGTCAAGCTGCCCCTTCTCCCTCAGGACTCAGAAGGACATCCTGGATTCCCACCAGCCTGGTTGTAGGCTGTGTCCACTGACAGCAAGTTTCCACTGTGCCACGACCTTGCATCTACTTCTGCACCTCAGTTTCCCACCTGTCAAAGGTAGGTAATAAAGTGAGAACTCACTTTGGATGTGACAAAAATCTCAGAGGTCCTGGCTGTCACTCTGTGACCTGGGTCCAACCAGGCTCTTCTCACGATTCTTCCAGTTCTCTCCCCAGGTGCCCACAGGGTCTCTTTCGGGCAGCCAGCAACATGATGAGGCCAGGAAAAGTGCCTGCACCGTGGGTGTTCCCAGGGAAGGGGGAAGCATAAGGAGAGAGGAGAGTCTGCCTGTCTGCCCACAGGCTCGCCCCTGCATCCTGCCAGCCCTTAAGATGTATTATCTCATTTGACCTGCACACCAATCAGAGGAAGATGCTTTTATTATCTCCATTACAGATGAGAAAACTGGAGATTAGAGAGGTTACGTGACTAGCTCAAAGTCACAGAGCCAGAAAATGGTAGAGCTAGGTCTTAGACCCAAAGCTGATGGGCCACTGACTAGGTCAAACCTTTTCTCACCATGCCAGACACAAATGGCCAGGCACACATATGCTTGTATATACACTCACACAAAGATACAGAGAGACACAGAACTTCACTCATCGCCACATCTTCCCTGTATGTACACAAACAAGTTTGTTCTCCCCTGTGCTAAGGCAGGCAAACCCACTTACCCAAAGGTGCAATCAGGCATGAATATATTCCTCATTCTCAGACTTGTAACAATTCACTATGTACATGCCCCCAGGCAGATGTTTGCACGCAAACATACAAAGCACTTCTGCACATGCCTAAACACACGAAAGTACTATTGCATGTGCATGCAAACACTACCTAGGAAAGTGTGCACACACACAAGTTCACACTCCCACGTGCACAGATGTTAGTGTTCACCCATACACATGCACTGACATGCAAACACAGAGGTGCACAAGAAATATCCTCAAGGGAGCATTTATACACATAGGTGCACATAGGTGTGCCTGTACAGGCACATATTCTGCACCTATGAAGGAAGGCATATGAGTAGTCTCACATGTGCATGTAGGCATGCACACATTTGCACACATGCACAGAGCACACGGGCCTGGGTACTCTGGTACAGCAAGGTGAGCAGCCTCCCTGTACCCTGGATGTGATGGATGGACCCACATTCTAAGTGACTATCAAAGTGTCGTGGTGTGTGAGGTGCAAACACCAATTAGTGGGGCCTTTGAAAGCATCGGCTTGTTAGAGAGGAAGCAGAGGAGGCTGGAACTGGCATAAAACACGGAGCTATTTAACTCTCACAGGGCGGGGGTGTGTGCACTGTGGAAAGGCCTTTGGGCAGAACTCCCCCCACCATTCTGCACTTGTTACTGGAGAAGGACCCTCACGAGAGGCCTTGGCAGCCGGCTTTGATGCTCCTTGAAAGTGGGGGGTGGTGGGGGAGCCTCCTGCCAGCACTGGGCTGGCACTGAGTGAGCGGGGGCTGCGCCAACTGGCGATCAATTTCATGCACATCGTAAACCTAAGTGCTTTCTGGAGAGTCGGGCAGATTGCACATAAAGTCCCCCTTCTGTCCCTAGCACACGGGTGGGCGGGTGAGGCAGAGGCTCACCCTAGCAGACAGACCTCCACGAGGCTGCAGGAGACCTGGGTAACCTCGTCCCCAGTAGGAGGTGTCCTTGGGGATGTGAGGAGCTCTCTTAGGAGGGCTGGCACTCTGTGGACAGCTGGAGATGTGGACAGTGCATGACGTGAGTCTATAGGATTCTACTACTTGTTGGCTGAATGACCCTGGGCAATTAGCTTATCTGACCCTTAGTTTCTTCATCTGTAAAATGGGTTTGTGTAGGAATTAAATGAGCTCATGTCCTTGGCATGAGGTGCCACAGAGCTGTAGAACGGATGAGCACAAGTAAGGTCACATTTACATTTATTCTTATGCCCAGATGACCCAGGATCAGAGTCCCCCCATGCTCACTGCAGGGCCTTTGACCACCACCATTCCGGGCAGGCTTTGGGCAGTATGGGTGGGGATCTCCCAGGGGGGCCATAAACCTGTCTTTCATTAGAGGAACCCACCCATTCTTCCATTCTGTTCCTGCCCAAACTCCTAACCGCTATCCTTGAACATGTCTGGAGAAGCCATCTCTCCCATCATGAAGTACTAATGCCAGCATGTTCTCCAAATTCCCTGCCCTTTGTTCTCCAAATTCCCTGCCCTTTGGATGCCAAAGAGTGGTTCTGGGCTCTGCATCAAGGCCAGGGTGGCAAGGATGGAGCAGGACCCAGTCCAGAGCTTGGATCCTCCCCCAAACCCAACTACTGCCAGCCCAGGGGTCAACCTGAATATAGCCATGCAGATGCCTGGGCCCTGTGCTTTCTGTGGCCTGAGGAGGAAAGAGAGGTCTGCCGGGCCTTTCCTGTACTTCAGAGGCACCAGTCACACCCCTCAAAGCAGGGTCTAGGCAGAGGGAAGCCTGGTTTTCGCTGGGCAGTCCAGGCCTCTGGTCACACAAGCACTGGAACCCCAGCATAAACTGGCCCCAAAGGAGACCAGGATTGCAGCCAGGTCCCCAAGCCCACCCCTCACAGTCCCAGCTCCAGGCCCTAGGGGCCCCTGCGGGGACTAGGCCACCCTGACATTCACCTAATTGTCTTCCTGCTTTGATGAGTGGCTCCGCAGAGGCGCCGCCACGGATCAAATTAAATGTGAGCCAAGCCGGCAGCCCCGATGATGGGAGGGAAATACCACATTTACATAGCCCAGCACGGGGGGCGGGGAGACCCAGGCCCAGAGTGATAGAGACCATGGACCCAGGAGGAGGCAGGGGAGGGAGACAGAGGTGGGGCTGAGGGAGGGTGGACAGAGGCATCCTCCCCAGGGTCGCTGTCACTGCTGAGTAAAGGGCAGGTGAGGAGGGAGGATCAATACAGAAAGAGGCTCTTCCCACCTCCAGGTAGGTGACTGCCTCCCTGCCAAGCCCAGTCCATTGGCCTAGTGGTGGGAAGGTGGGGCCCAGGATGCAGCCTTGCACCCCTCCTACACCAGCTCCCATCTGGGTTTCCACACAGCTCCCTTCACCCCAGCCCAGACCCCACAGCTGGGCTGCAGCTGCCTCCCTCAGCACAGCCCCGGTGGGTGCGGCCTTGAGCTTCTCTTCGGTTCACTTGGGGACATCCTGGCTGCCTGTCCTGGGTGTGTGAGAAGGAACAGGCCCAGGAAGGGTGCGTGGGTGTTTCTGTGTGTGTGTGTGGAGCGGGGGGGGCGTTTGTGTGTGTGTGTAAGAATGTGACAGAGTGATCACGTGTGGCACCTGCATGAGACCTTCTTTGTGCAGGTGTGTTGCCTGTCACTAGGCCTGGGCACCTGTTGGACATTAGTGAGCTAGGTCTTCCCTTTCCTCGATGTGGAGTCAGGCCTGAAGGCCACAGGTGGTCTGGAGGCATCCACCTGTGGACACTGAGTCTGTGTGTGGGACGTGTGTGGCGCTGGTATCCAAGTCAGAGTGATTGTGCCAATGGCCCCTCTACCCCAAAAGCGTGTTCCCAGGTGCAAAGCACTGTCACAGCCTGCAAACTACCCCATGAGGTAGGTATTATCCCCACTTTACAGAGAGGAAAACTGAGGCTCAGAGAGGGGAAGCGGAAGCATCCTGATTCGTACCAAGGGCATAGCCCCGACACAAACCCAGGACTGTCCCACTGAAACCCAGTTGGTCCTTGCCTGCTCTGCTGCTGCCTGTCTTTCTGAGTATGAAGGTTGGGCCTGGTGGGTCCAGAGCACGCAACGCAGCACAGAGGGCTTGTGCTTAGTAGAAACTGACAAATGCTTATTCATCCCTTCCTTCAACTTCCTAAACCTATTGCCTCCAGAAACACCCTCTACCTTTCTCCTTTAGCCTGGCAGGCATGGGCTGGACACCTCATAGAGTATTTTCATCATTAACAGCATTTACTGAATCATGCCATGCACCAGGCAGGAGCCATGCCCTTTTCACATGTGTCCTTGAACCCTATGCAATAGGCATCTTCATCAGCCTCCTTAACAGATATGGAAATGGAGGCTCACACAGATCAAGGAAAAGCTTTTTTTATTATTTTTTTATTTTTTGAGATGGAGTCTTACTTTGTCACCCAGGCTGGAATGCAGTGGCATGATCTCAGCTCACTGCAACCTCTGCCTCCCCGGTTCGGGCGATTCTCCTGCCTCAGCTTCCCAAGTAGCTGAGATTACAGGTGCTCACCACCACGCCTGGTTAATTTTTGTATTTTTAGTAGAGACGGGGTTTTGCCATGTTGGCCAGGCTGGTCTCCAACTCCTGACCTCAAGTGATCCACCTGCCTTGGCCTCCCAAAGTGCTAGGATTACAGGCGTGAGCCACCATGCCTGGCCCATTTTGTTAAGAGTTTGGCTGTGCACCCAGATGTGCAGAGGCATACGTGAATGTGTGTGGGCTTACACATTCACGCAGTTGTGTGTGAGCGCGTGCACCAGGGTGTGAGAGTGAGGCCAGGGCAGGAGCAGGCAGTCGCTGTGAGATGCTCCCACCAGCTCGCATCATTGGCTCCTCACAACAACTCCACTACCTGAGAATTCTTAGTCCCCCATCTTTGGAATGAGCAAACTGAGGGTTGAAAATGGGAGGAGACGGTAGGTAGTGCCAGGGCTGGTCCTGAGACCCAGTAGCAGCCTCTAGATGCTGGTTCTTTCCGGAACCCCAAGGCTCAGCAAGGTGTGCCCTTTCCTTCCTGCCATCTTGGTGGTGCTGAGCGCTGGGGTGGGGTGCATTCCTCTGTCTCCACCACCTGCTACTTGGCGCTCCCCCTACCCCAGCTTCAGGGGAGCTAGGCCCACAAAAGCGCCTGTTGGCTCTACTGAGAAGCCCTTCCCCCTCACCCACGGGGTCCAGGGCGGCTTTTACTGGGAAAATAATTAGAAATCTAATTCTTATTTCTCCCACTCTGCTAATTGTCTGTGGACAATTTGATTGTAACAGTCGTCACTGAAGCAGAAAAACCACCTTATTTCTGCCAGACATCCTCCCTGCAATTAACACCAGCAACTGCCTCACTCTCTTCTCACCTGCAGAGACCCAGGGCCCTGAGGTGTCCTCAGCTTTCTGCCTCGCAGCTCTGGTGAGCACATCTGGGGACCAGGCGTAGCCACAGGGTGGGGGGCAGGGGCAGGGCCAGGGGTGGGTGTCCAGGGACCAAGAGTCAAGACGACAGAGAAAGACAGAGAAAGATTGAGAGAGGAGAGAGAGAAGATGAATAAATATGGATATTTGAGCGTTTGGATAAAAGAGGGAGAGATGGAGGCCTAGGCCCAGGGGGAAGACAGAGAGCACTGGGCGAGACCCAGGTCAAGAGAGATGGGGGAAGGGAAGGCAAAGGAGCAAAGAAAGTGCCTAGTAGGGGCCAGGGTGACAGGGCAGGAGCCAGGGCCGGAGCCCAGACTGTCCCTCTGCCAAGGCAGGGGACACACCTTCTCCAAGATAAAACCAGACAGTGTGTTTAGGAGCTGGCTGTGGAGGGCTCCCCAGAGAGCCCAGCCCCCTGTGGGATGTGGCTGATTAGGAAAGGAAGGAGCTCTGGAGGAGGAGATGGGGCACACAGGCGATGGTGGGATGGGAAGGGGGAGGGATCCGGGGCCCAGACAGGGCTGCGAATGGCAAGGGCACTGAGAATGAAACAGCACAATCCTGGACTGACCTGTTGATCAAACCTGTGACGCTCCACTCTGCGGCCGCCACCGCCCTTCCCTCCCTGGGAACACAGCCCCTCTGGGGAGAGGGTGGTGCGTGCCCTCCACTATCATGACCCCACTGTTACTCCTCACACAACATTATCTTCAGGGCCCCCAGCCCCATCCCGGTCCCGCACTCTGCCTCATATCTCCCCTCCTGGCCGGGCTCTGGCAGGGGGTCCCACATGGGTTGATTCTTCCCTCTTAGGACACAGGCCAGGCTGAGAGCTCAGTGGTCCCCTCAGCCTCTGCTGAAGCCTGGTGCAGAGGGCAGGAGAGCGCCTGCTGACTGCGTTGGCACCAACCCGGGCACACTAATGCCTGCTGCTCTCAGATGCCTGGCTCAAGGCATCTGCCCCAGGGCACCTGCAGGTGCCTGTGGGGTGACTTGTTGCATGTTCTGTGAAGGGGGCAGGTGTGGGCAGCTCAGCTCAGCCCATGAGGAGCCCTGAGCAGTGTCCCCTGCCTTCACCCCAGGGCTGCCCATGCCTGATGAGGGCTCTGACCCAGCCTTTTCTCCCTTAGCTCAGAGTCTAGTGGGCAGAGTGGAGGGGGAGTGTGGGGGCTGGCAGCTAAGTGGAGGGACCTGGGGCCTGCAGAGGGGTGGGGGAGTGAGAGAAAGAGAAAGGGGAGCTTCATCCCAGAGCCTTCTCTGTCTCTTCTTCCCTCTGCCGGCTCTCAGCCCTCCCCACTCCCCGCTCCCAGTCTTGTCAGGGGAGGATGGGGGTGCCGGGGGCTCCTGTCAGTCTGGAGCTGGAGAGCTCCCCGGGCTTCATTAACATGCAAATTAGCAAGTTCTGACTGGCTGTGGCAGCGACAGGCAGCCACCCCTCCCAGTCCCAGGAGTGTGTGTGTGTGTGTGTGTGTGTGTGTGTGTGTGTGTGTGTGTCTCCTCTGCGGCAGGGCTGGATGGAAGTGGGGGAGCAGCTCTCATTGCCCTGGTCTCCACAGACAGCAGTGCATGTGTGTCTAACACACATACACATACTTATACACACATACCTACAGAAAAACACACACATAATACACAGCCACATACAGTCACACATCACACAGTCTTACGGACACTCATGGACACGCAGTTACACATATAGCATCACACATGCAACTTCACACACAGTGGTCACACCCTAAACTGTCTCAAACAGGCATACCCTTTCCAAACTCACACTATTTCACACCCTCGCCACAACCCTGCTGAGGGACAAACCCACAAACACACCACCCCCCACACGGCCACACACATACACACATAATCTCAATCACGCAAAATGACACACAGGCACAATCCAGGTAGAGAGTGGGGCCGAGGCTCCACACTCAGCCCCGGAGAGCAACTGCCTCCACCTGGATGCCCTCCATGCCCACCTCACCCACCTTTCCTCCACCTGAACTGGCCAAGATCAGCCTGTGTCTCCCCCGGTCAGCTCTCAAGGTTGAGTACTGTCTGGCCCCTCTGCCTGGATGCACCCTGAACTCCCTCACCTGGTCCACTTGCACTGTCCTCCAGCCATCACCTCTCCTGGCTGCCAGCCCTGACCCTGTCTCCATGTGGCTGGGCCCCTACTCTGGCTGCTCAGGCTTCCCTTGAGAGTGGCCCTGGTCACACTGCTTTGAAATTGCCTGTTGATGTGTCTGCCTCCATCAGGATGGGAGCTCCAGGAGGACAGGGCCGGCGTCAGTCAGTCTTATTTATGGCTCTGTCCCAGCGCGCAGCTCACTCTGACCTGTCCGTGCTGTTTCCGTAGCAGATGGAGTGGGGGCCAGCAGCGTTAACAACAGGAATGGCTAAGACTTTTACATGGCATTTGCTCTGTGCTGGGCCATATACACAACAACCCTACAAGAGAGTTTCTACTATTCTCCACCCCATTGTCACAGTCAAGGAAACTACGGCACAGAGGGCTTAAGGTGCCTGAGCGAGATCATCCAGCCAGAACTGCGGTCTGAGCTCTGGTTGCCCAGCTCAGAATAGCCCTGCACATTCTCTTCCCAGGACACTAGCCAGAGATGTGGGGTGTTGAGGGCGGTCACAGGGGGCTGGAAATATTTGTTGGAGAGGGGAAGAGCAGCAGGAGGAGATCTCAGTTCTTAGGAATAGATGGGGGACACTAGATCTCTGAGAGGAAGGTCTGTGCTTACTCACCACCTGCATGGAGGCCCTGGGCCACGGGGTCCTGGGACATCAGGGTTGGAGAGATCGAGCAGGACACCCATTTTAGAGAGGGGTTTACTGAGGCCAGAGGGGTCCTAAATCACACTTGCCTCCCATTTCCCTAATATCTGCTAAAGTGTGCCAAGCACACTTGTTTCTCTACTTTAACCCTCGAGACAGCCCAGTGAGATTTGGCACTATAGTTAGCTCCATTTTACAGGTCAGAAAAGTGAGGCTCCATGTATCTCTATATGCTCAAGGTTGGTGTGGATATCTGTGGTTTTGTCTACAGGGAACCATTTTCAACCCATGTTAACCCTGATTTTTGAATGGGAGCTGCCATCTTTTACAGAGCCCGCCCTCCTGGGCAATGTTGATTGGCTCAGTGAAGGACATATGATTCACACTGGGCCAATCAGAAGCCCTGGCTTGAGTTTTGTTTTAGTTTTTTTTTTAGACAGAGTCTTACTAGGTCCCCCAGGCTGGAGTGCAGTGGTGCCTTCTCAGCTCACTGCAAGCTCCGCCTCCTGGGTTCAAGCAATTCTCCCACCTCAGTCTCCCAAGTAGCTGAGATTACAGGCATGTGCCACTGTGCCCGACTAATTTTTGTATTTTTAGTAGAGACAGGGTTTTGCCATGTTGGCCAGGTTGGTCTCCACCTCCTGTGATCTACCTGCCTCGGTCTCCCAAAGCGTTGGGATTACAGACGTGAACCACTGCACCCAGCCCTGGCTTGAGTTTTGAATTTAGGGCCAAGGCCAGCCTCTGGAGTTTTCAGCAGACTGGATCCTCCTCTGCAGTAGGAAAAGGGAAACGCAAACACGCTGAGAGCAAGGCAGGGAGGCCCAGGTATCCCCTGACTGTACTGGGGCACCTTAGGGTACTTCAGCACACGTTTTGTTTACTGGGCAGTCTCCCAACTAGCTCCACCTTCCCACATCTCTCCCCCACCCCTCCTTGTCATTCCTCTGCTTTTCTAGGGCCCCACACTTACCCAGTGGGCTCACAAGAAGTGTCCTAGGGTGCTGAAGAGGGGCAGGAGGGGGCTCTGCCCATTGGATAATCCCAGTGGGCACTGAGCCAGGATTCAGGGCACAGACCACCTCTCTCCTGCTGGATGACTGGCGAATAGCCAGCTTCAGTCACTGAGTGGTCCTCATCCTCACACTGCCCAAGGCCCAGGCCCTTGTCTGCTTGTTCACTCTGCCCAGAATAGTGTCTGAAATACAGTAGGCACTCACTGTCCATTTTTGCAATGAATGGATGGATGGATGAATGGATGGACTGACATATATCCCTGTCCCAGGCCCTGGCTGGGTCACAGAGCTCACTCAGCTGTGTGGAGTGAGCCTTGTCATTGGGCACACTTGGTTCCCATGTGGCTCCCTGGCTTTGGAAACCCCTGGAGCTTGTGGGTGCAGCTCAGCAGGTGGTCCTCCCTCTGACCTGTCTGTTCCGTCCCTTTCTTCACCTTCTTTCAAACTTTGGAGCCTTTTATCCAGTCTAGAGTGCAGGGATGTGGAATCTGTGGGTAGCACTCTCAATGCAAGCTGCATCCAATTTTTTTTTCAGTCTTAACTTAGAAGAGTACCTTTTGAATGTAAAAGGCCAACAGTAGACACTTTTGTTTCTTTTGTTCCATGCAGGGGCGACCCCAGTGTCACTGTGTATGGTGGAGCAGGCTATGAAATGCCCCCCCTGTGCTGTGTAATGTAGCAGGCTCAAGATGATGGCCTTACTTCCAAGGCTGGGAAAGACCCTTGGGGAGTAAGTAAAGTCGTTTGGTAAGAGTTGGTGGGAGAAAGAGTGGCCTATTAATTAATAACTCAAAATGTCATAAGGCCGTATCAGCTATTGAGTTAGGGACTCCAACCTAGGGGTCCTGGCAACCCAGGACTTCCAGGCCCTCACAATTGCCTTTCTGAATTCCCCAGAGAGCATTCTTAGCAAATTTGACCGTTTGCTTCTGAAGTTGGAATTGTCAGGGCTTTCTGAACGTGGCTGGATGCATCCTGCCCTGTGCCCTGGGCCCTTATCGTTCCCAGATCCAGTGCGAGGCCCATGTAGGGCTCGGCTGTGACCTACCCTCCTGGTCTGAAGGCTGCTGTTAGGCCTGTCTCTTCTGTTCAGAGCTTTTTGAGCCAGGAGAGGATCCCAGGTCTCTAGAGAGAGAAGAAAGGTCCAGGCCTGCCTGTGGGCCAGAGTCCTGAGTATTCTTCGAGACTGACCCCAAATTCCGCCGAGGTGGAGTGGAGGTGCTTGTGTTTCTGGCTCTGGTTCCTCAGCTTGGCAGCTGCCATGGACAGCTGGCACAGACAAGACAGAAGCCAGCATGGCCGGCACACCAGGGCAGCCCTCCTCAGCCCTGGAAGCAAAGGGTTAACAGGCTGGGGAAGGAGGGAGCAGCAGTCCTTTGGCTAAGGAGCCTTGTTAATTGATTCCCTCATTCCCATTTGTTCCTGCTAAAGAGAGACAGATGAGAGGGAGCCCGCCAGGCCTGTCTTGGCACCCGGCAGCTTGGCTGGGCACAGCTGTGCTCATGGCTCTGGTGTCTCTGTGGGGGAGGGGCCGGTCGTAGCAGAGGTGAGGAGGTGGGGCAGTCCCATCGCAGACCCTGTGCCCCTCTGCTCACTTCCCTACAGGCAGAGATGATCTCAGAGCTCTTTGGAGAGAACAGATCTTTTACTTCACCTTGTGGCACCTCTTTGATCTTTCCGCCTGCGCTGTCACCACCATGGGCTGGAAGCCCAGCAGCCAACACCGGAGGCAGCTCCCTCACCATGGGCTCCTGATGGGACCCTGCCAGCCTGAGGCCCAGGCAAGGTTTCTGCCAGGAAAAGGGTCAGCTCTGGCCCATGCAGTTTAGTTCTGTGCCTTTGTGAGGCAGGCTAAGGTCCGTGTCACTGAACCTCGCCATGGCTGCAGGCTCTGTCTGAGCCCCCTGGTCCTGACCTGCCTGAGACCCAACTTTTTGTCTGTTCTTGCCTCGTCTTCATCTCAGCCAAACTCGCTGATGCCTATAAAATTGGGCTGTTTTGGATTGTGACAGACGAGAGCCTGCCAGCTTCCCCTGAGAGAATTAAGTTTGAATGTCATGCTGTAGTCAAGCCTGAGACCCTCGGGTTCACATGTCTGCCACTCTCTAGATGCATAACTTGGGCAGGCCATTTTTACTTCTGTGAGTCTCGATTTTCTCACACGTAAATGGCAGTGATATTAGTACCTTTCAGTGGTAGATTGCAAAAGTGGCCCCAATCCCCATCCCTCCCTGAGTGCACCTCATGGCAGTAAAATTTGGCAATTTCTCCCATCACCTTAAATCTGGCATGGTCTTGGACTTACTTTGGCCACCAGAATGTGGTGGAAGTGACAGAGCCAGTTCTGAGCCCAAGCCTAAAGAGGACTTGTATGCTTTCCTCCACTCTGTTGGAGCCCTGCCCAGCTGCTGTGTGAACAAGCATGGGCTATCCTGCTGGATGAAGAGAAATGTACCGCTCAGTCACCCTCAGCATGCAGGTGTCAGCCAGCCAACCCCCAGAAGCACAGCCACTTAACTGACTAACAGCTGACTGCAGATGCATGAGTGAGCCCAGCAAAGGCCAGAAGAAAAGCTCAGCTGAATTTCCAAACCATAGAATCATGAGCTTAGTAAGTGGTGGTTGTTTTAGCTATAAACATTAGGGTAATTTGTTATGCAGCAAAAGCTAACTGATACACTATTGCTAATTGCTGTTGTGTGGATTAAATGAGAAAATATAGTAAAGGACTTAGCAAAGTGCCTGGCACAGAGCAGATGATCAGAAAGTAGAGCTTCTATTACGGTTGCCCAGGGTAGAGTCATTGACCACAAATTAAAGCCTCTTGTATTTGAGACTGTTCTCTCATTAGCACTCAGAAGTTAAGAGACCTATCCTCGCCACACACTTTTGTAGCAGTAAGGAAAATAACAGGTAACATTATTGAGCACTTACTAAGTGCCTGGCTCTCAGGCTCTGTAGCAGGTGTCTTTTTGTGTTTGTTTTTGTTTTTTTTTAGACAGGTTCTCACTGTCACCCAGGCTGGAGTGTAGTGGCATGATCATGACTCACTGCAGCCTCCATCTCCGAGGCTCAGTTGATCCTCCCACCTCAGCCTCCCGGCTAGATGGAACTACAGGTGAGCTTCATCACACCGAGATAATTTTTGTATTTTTTGTAGGGGGGGGGTCTCGTCATGTTGCCAAGCCGGTCTTGAACTCGGGCTCAAGTGATCCTTCCACCTTGGCTTCCTAAAGTGTTGGGATTACAGGCATGAGCCACCACAACCAACCTGTAGCAAGTGTTTTATATACATTTTCTCATCTAATCTTCACTCAACCTTAAGAGACAGACAATCACATTTATATGTTATTTCATTTTGCACACCCATCATTTTATCTTTTATTTCTTATAGAGATGGGTTCTCACTGTGTTGCCCAGGTTGGTCTCAAACTCCTAGGGTCAAGCGATCCTCCCACCTTCGTCTCTCAAAGTGCTAGGATTACAGGTGTGAGCCATCATGCCCGGTCAACTCACCACTTTAAACCCAAGCAAATGGAGGCTTGGAGATGTGAAATCTAACTTGCCCAAAGTTATACAGCTAGTGAGCCTAGCAAGATCCTTTCAGTCTTCCGAAAGCAATGGACTATGCTTTACTTTTGTCTGCTTTGACAATTCTACTCCAATCAGCAGGCATATCCTGGTAACCCCAGGCTCTGGGCATATCAAAGTTGTCCTCACACTTTCATCAGATGTTATAGTTAAGCTCAGTTAGATCCCCACCCCACCACCCTGCCACCCCACACCTGGATGCTGCTGAGCTATATTCTTCTCTCTGACAGGACAATGTCTTTAATCCTCTGTTCTCACTGGATGCCTTTTGGGAGTCACAAACTCTTCTCTGGCTGCCCCTCCCGGACCTCCAAATGACGACTTACTGAGTTTTCCACCCTTTTGCAAACTTTTCCTTGTTCTCATGGTTTTGTTCCATCTCTCTAGTCAGAACATCAGCTGACACTCAAGGCATATAATGAACACTAGGGCCATTATCTGCTCAGCACCGTTCCCTTCTCTTGGGAATCACAGTCCATCCTACCCCCCTCCAGCCCTGTGGTCAATTTAGCGGCCAGGCTCTTACAGGAACCCCACCCCTGGCTACAGCTGATTGGCCCAAGAATGGCACATGGTCGAAGCCCCGCCAATTAAAGTTCTCCAAGTTTTTGGACTGGAAATGCAAGGGAATGTCTTTTTTTTTATATCCTATAATGATATACAAATTGAAAGGATGCCATTATGAATTTTTCCATATTTCCTCTTTCCTGTTTCAAAAGAATTTCATTGCTTTTTTGTGTGAATAGTTTTTAGATCAGTAAAAACTTTTTTTTTTAATATATGGATTTCTGGGGTAGTCTTTTTCCTCTTCACAAACTATACATTATCATATTTCTTCACATTTTTAGGCCAAAGGTGGCCAGATCAACCCTATTGAAGAGAAAAAAAAATTTAGATGAAATTTGATTCTGATTTTTAAAAAAATCTAAGGAACTGTGGCCATGTGTCCTGGCTTGGGGAAGAAGTGGGTCTGCAGCTGGAAAGGATGAGCTGGCATTGGAGAGACTCTAGAGGAGCTGCTCTCTGGGCCACTCCTGTGGGTTAGTTCCGTGGATTCTGTGAGCCAGTAAATCCCTCTTCATGCCTATGGGAGGCTGAGTAGTGTTTCTGTCACTTACAAACCAGAATTCTGATCGGGTTCCCTGCCATACAGCCTTTCCATACGTTTCTTCCAGAGTGGCCAGGACAACCCTCTGGAGAGTGAAGGGAAAGGGCAGGCAATGAATGTTTCTTCCCTGGAGACAGAAGTCCCATAGGCTGAAGTCCCATCTTTAAAGATGATTCACAAAATCACTCATGTTTCCCAGTCTTAGAAGTAGGCACCAGGCCAGGCATGGTGGCTCACACCTCTAATCCCAGCACTTTGGGAGGCCGAGGCAGGAGGATTGTTTGCGCCTAAGTTCAAGACCAGCCTGAGCAATTTAGTGAAAGCCTATCTCTACAAAAGAAAGATAAAAATAAGGAAATCCAGGTATGGTGGTCTTAAGTGTGGTCCCAGCTACTCAGCAGGTGGAGGTGAGAGAATTGCTTGAGCCTGGGAGGTCAAGGTTGAAGTGAACTGTGTTTGCACCACTGCTGTGTTTGCCTGGGTGACATAAAAACAAAACCCCGCCCCAAAAAAAAAAAAAAAAAAAAAAGGAAAAAAAGAAATAGGCACCACCAGCAGTCAGAGACCCAGATGTCACTCTTTCCCCTTTCTTTTACCATCCATGTCTAGGCCATGAATGAGTCCTGGCAATTCTGTCTCCCTAAATTACCTCAAATCTGATCACCTCTCTCCATCTCTGTCGCTGCCCTGGGCTCACAGCATCCTCATCGCTGCTCTGAACCTCTGCGGTGACTTCTACGTGGGCTGCTCCCTGAGCTCGTGCATTCTCCGCAAGCCAGCACGAGTGTCCTCCGCATGCCAGTGGAGATCAAATCACATTGCTTCTTTTCTTAAAGTGCCAAGACTTTCCACCTCCCATTGCATCTGGAATAAAACCTCGAGTTCACATACACCCATTTGCCCTGCTAAATCCACGGTGGTCTTCCTCCTGTACTTCCAACACAGTCCCTTCTGTCTCTCTCCCCAGGACACTGGCCCTGTCCTTTGAGCTCTCTCCCCTCACTGGAGAGTCCAGCTCCGTCTCTTTGCTTAGCTCTCGGAGAGTCCATCCCGATCCTCCTTCCTAAAATAAGCCCTCACCCCAGTTACTCTGCGACCCCATCCCTCGTTTGTATTCATCACAGCATCATTATAACCCAAGTTATTTTGTTTGTTTCTTTGCTTGGAGTCTGCCCCTGTCACTAAAATGCAAGCTCAGTGAGGGAAGGAAATGGGTCAGCCTTGTTCCTAACACAGCACTTGGCACATAGGTGGGTCTGAGAATTTTTATTGCATGACTAAGTGAATAGTTGAAACCAGGCAGGGAGGCAAATTATCCCCATTCCACAGAACAGAAAGTTGGGGCTGGCACAGAACCAAGAAACAGCAGCAAGGGGTCTGAAGCCCGGGTGTGTGTGAGGAGAGAGCCTCTGTGCTTTCCAGAACAGCCAGTATTTGTGTCACGTTTGAATTTACGAAGCAAGCCCATGCCCGTTATTTTAATTGATCTTTCCCACTCAGTTCATTCTCCCAATTTTATAAATAAGGAAATGGGAGCTTGGAGGGGACTCATGCATGGCTGGTCCAAGGGGCTCTGCCTTCAGTGGGAACTTCTGGGGTCTGACGGGTTTCTGGTGCCCCTAAGCCTGTCATGATTGGAGGGACTCAGGCAAGCTCCCCCTGCCCAACCAGGATCCCTGCCTACAGGGCACCACCTCCCTCTACCCCTGTGCTGCCTGCCTGCCTGTGTCTGTCACATCAAGTTCAAGTGATTCATGTGGCAGCAGCTCCTGGTCTGCCTGTCGGCACGTCAGCTAGTCCTGGTTACCATGACAACAGGATGCAAGGCACCAGGGCATCAGTGGGCTGTGGCTCTCTGAGGGGCAGTGCCATAGGCGAGGGAGGGGGCTTGTTTCTTCCTCCTGTGGGAAGCTTGGCAAGGACTGCAGCCGCTGGGGACTGGGTGGCCCCTCCCTGCCTCCGTGCCTTGGCATTTCCTTCCTGCCATCTGTGCTGGGAGCTGGGGGAGGGGCTGGAGTGCCGTCCCTGGTGGGAGGGGTCTGGGAGCAGATGGGTAGGAAGAGCAGCCCTTCCCATCTAGGCTACGCCCCCACCCCGGTTCCAAAGACTCTCCCAGGGCCCTCATCACACCACAGCCTTTCTTTCCTTGGCATAAATGGGAAGTTCAAGACCCAGTGCAGTCAGAAAATCGGTCTCTGGTCTTGGAACAGAGCCTAGTGAGGGAGGAGGGGCTCTTCGCGGGAGGGTCCTGAGGGAGCTAACCTGCTCTGTGCCAGAGCCTGGCTGGGGCCTCCTCTCAGTCACTCTTCCCAGCAGCCCTGTGGCTGAGTGTCACCATACCCCGTTTACAGAGGGGAGACTGTGCTTCAGAAATGACAGCTGGAAAGTGGCAGCACCAGGATTCAAACCCAGGTCCTTCTGGCTCTCGACCTTGTTCTTGCTGGAACCCTTGCTGCCGCCTTGGAGAGGGAGGGACCCCTCCCTGCTTTGGCCCCTCTGTCTAGTCAGTCCACCCCTACCAGACAGGTGAAGGCTGGGGGCAAGCTTCTGGAAGGAGCGCTGCTCTGCCACTCTGGTGCCTGGGTTTGGGTCACAGTTCTAGAGCAGGCTGTGAGACCCTGGGAGGTCTCGGCCCTGCTCCGGGACACAGTCCCTTTGTCCAGGAACTTTGAGATGGCTGGAGGGGAGGTGAGGTGTTGCCCACCAGCGCATATGGGGCTATCGTCCTGCCCCAGGGAGAGGGCTGGGGCTGGGCCTAGGATAGGTGACAGGGACCAGTATGTGGCCAAAGGAGGAGTCTGAGTTAGCAGGAAGAGCAGTGGTTTGCATTCACAACGGGATGTCTGAATGGAAGGCTGCTCATTTGGAATTGCCTCTGAGAGTCAATCATGCCCCAAACCCCCACATTCTAAAGTGAGAGGCAGATCTCTTCAGGCCTCGAAGGACTGATGACCCCAAGCTGGTGTGTCCCATGACACACACTTCTATGCTACCTTAAGGGAGGTGAGAGTGACAAGTGTGGGGAGGGCAAAGACAACGAGGATTCCTTGGTCCATGTGCTCTACCTGGGGAGGGGTGGTGTGTGCCCCCCTACCTATTCCCACCTTAATTTGGGTGAGGGGTGGTGCTTCAGGAGAAACACTTGGGAAAGCTGACAAAAGTGTTCCCTAGAATTTGCCCCTGGCTTGAAAAGAGTCTAGATGGGGGTGGTGGCTTGGATCCCAGACTCCAGCAAGCCCAGGTTCTTCCACGGGTCAGAGTAACCGTGGGTCAGAGTGGACAAGGCACACTGCACAGAAGGTTCTACCTGTTTTGCGAGGTGACTTCTTGGAGTCTGAGTGGAGAGAATTCCAGAAACAGGAGCTGGGGCAGGAACAGTGGGGTGATCTCTGCTGCAGACTCATTGCCCATGTCAGGGAAACGCCGGTTGAGAATCTCAGTAAGGGGCTCTGCAGAGGTCCTACAAGGAGTGCTCTGCAGAGAGGACCCCTAAGCCCCAAGCATCCTGGAGGACCAGGCCTCCCAGCCCCATCACCTCAGCGTTCTCAGTCGCAGCCAGGCCTGGGCTAGAAAGAGGAAGGACTCTTTAGATTGAATGAGACATTGAAGTTTTGATGCTAGATGAGATTGGAAATTCTAACTCATCAAAATGAAATTGACAGTGCCGGAGAGTGCCCAGAAAAATGATGGCATCTGCCCCAGGAGCAGGGCTCACAAGAGCGAGCTGTGGAGAAGCGTCTGAGGCAGTGCTGAGGAAGAATCGAGGGCCTTTCCCATCTGGCCCTATCAGAGCCAGCCATTCCTGTAAGCTGGTCCCTTCGGTCGATGTCGC
The DNA here is from genome assembly GCF_002776525.5 of Piliocolobus tephrosceles. Lineage (NCBI taxonomy): Eukaryota > Metazoa > Chordata > Mammalia > Primates > Cercopithecidae > Piliocolobus > Piliocolobus tephrosceles. The sequence goes on along the minus strand of NC_045434.1, from coordinate 180,983,479 downwards.
AAAGAGGTGGCGACTTAACCCCTTTCCAGGCCCCTTGCCCTCCCACTACTCCTTACCTGTTTCCTCCCAGGACTGAGCCTAAACTGGGAGGGATCCTGGGGTGGCTGCCTCTCCCCTTCCACTGCCCCCCCGCAGGGCTCCTTTCGGCTCCCTCCCTGCTCCTCCATCCAGCCCCTAAATCCCCCAGCCACTCCTCCACTGGCCCTAAGTGACCCTCCCTTTTTCCTCTTCTCCCCCTCCAAAATCACTCTAGAGCTGATTTTGGCTTCTCGGACCTGAGTTCACCATCGAAGTTGTGGAAGACTGGGTCCTGTATCCACAAATGGACCAATATATCTAATGGTCCAATAGCCTCTGTTACAGATAGGGAGATTGAGGCCCAGGAAAGCAAGCGAGCTTCCTAAGGCTATGCTGCAGCCATACTCCTGGCAGAGGGAGGTTAGAATCTAGGCCTTCAGCTCCTTTCTCCTGGGCTCCATGGAGTATCTGGGGCTCCCTGGGAGAGATGGTTGGGCGAGGTCTATGACAGATCCCACTCACCGCCCCTCCCTGCTCTGCAAAGGCAAATCCAGAAAAATCATAGAGGACAGAGGGCTAGAAAGATCCCCCCCCCCAGGGGGCCTTGAGCTCCATCGGCATTGGCAGAGATGTCAGCACCTGGCATTCACCTACACCCCACACCTAGCCCTGAGATTCAGTGGGCCACTAAGACCCCTGGGGAGCTGGCGGTCAGAGCAGCTTCTGCCAAGGGCTTCTGCAGTGCCTACTGCTGTGGACTCCAACCAGGTGGGGTTTAAAAGCACAGTTCCTGGAGTTAGATCTGAGTTCAAGTCCTGTCTTTACTGGTTAAAGTTGTATGTCTGTGGGCAAATCATGCCACCTCTCTGAGCCCTGCTGTCTCACAGAAAGGAACAAGGCACTGGGATTCAGTAGCGATGATAATGAGCTGATGCACCCCAGGCACGTATCCCAATGTCTGGCTTTCCAGGCAGCTTCTAGTCTCCCAAAAGAGCTCTGTCATGGCCGACTTTTCTTGTGAACAGCACGATGGAGGTCCAGGGTTGTGGCTCCATCCATCCTCCTGTTCACCCTGCATGGAGCCCCCAGGGTCAACCCATCTATTTTAAAACTTATTTTCCTTCCTCTGTCCCGCCATTTCCCTCCTTTTTGTCCCCCTCTCCCTTTTTCAGAAATGACATAATTAGAGGGGTTTAATGTTCTGCTGCTGAAATCTTCATTTTCTTGGGTAATTTCCACTATTTCATCAAGGAATAATTAATTGCATTGTCTTTAATCAATTGTTTGACAAATCCAGCAGCGGGAGGAATTCTCCCACCATCCGCGCAGCTGCTCTCCCCTCCTGGGTGAGGCGCCAGCTCATGCCAACAGGAGTGCTTGGCTGCCAGCGCTGGGGTGGGGTGAGTGTAGAGGAGGGGTCCCCAGTTCCCCCAGCCTCCTATGGGGGAGGGGAGCACAGGCAGCCAGGAATCCACCCAGCAACCGCACAAGGAGCACCCATCTGTGCTCAACGGTTAGCTCCAGCCTCCTCAAAGCCCAGTCAGGTGTTGGGGGGGGGGGGTGGCGGAATCGATCCCATTTAGCAGATGCAGAAGCTGAGGCTCGAGGAGGATCACAGGGACTGAAAGGTGGAGAGGGACTCAGGTCTCTCGGGCTCTGAGACTCAAGAGAGGGAAGATCTAAAACTGAATCTTAGAGATAGAGGTTAGTAAGCAGTAACTGGTAACCGGGAGAGGGGAAAGAGGAGAAGGGAAGGACGTCCCCAGGCAGAGGGGGAAAGTGATAGTAGTAATAGCGAATGTTTTTATGGTACTCATGAAATGGCAGGTCCTGTTCTAAGTATTTTATCATCCCAATAACCCTGGGAGGTGGTCCCCCTTATAACCCCCAATTTACAGATGAGACAGCTGAGGCTCATAGAGGTTACGTGATGTGCCCAAGGTCACACGACTAGTGAGGGCCGTAGCAGTTGTGCGTTTATTCACTAACACTGCTGCTTCCCCCACCCTATGACAACAGATGAGTCCTATTTCATTCGAGGAAAGTCCAGCCCTGCTGTGGCCAACCACGTGCCCCCATGATCTCCCCTTCAAATGCCTCTTTCTCCTGCCCTTCCCACCAGCCCGTTGCTCCAGCCTGCTGGTCTCCTTGCTCTCCGCCCGCCCCAGGGCACTTGCTCCTCCTTCCAGGCTCTTTTTACAGGATTGCTCCCTGACTTTATTTATGTATCTGCTCCAGTGTCCCCTTCCCAGAGGGCCTCACCCAGGCTCTCATCTCAATAAGTGTCACCCCTCCCTCTCCTTACACTGTTTTATTTGCCTTCCTGATACTGATTCATGAATCTATCCATGGTGGGCGTTAGTGCTTTCTGCCAAATACGTCCTGCTCCCCATCTTCTGGGTGTGAGTAGGACTGCATTTTCCCGCCCCTCAGAGATGAGTGTGACTTGCGGTGGAGAGTGAAATAGGACAGACGTGTCCCCTATCATTTCCAGCGCTTCGGATGGGGCTTTCGGATCGATTGGGCCATTTGCCATGTTCCCTTTTGTGGAAGTTGGGGATGGAGCCTCCTTCAGTCTGGGCCCTTAAATGAAGACAACATAGAGCAGACACCTCACAGGGATCCCCCAAAGGACATGTAATGTGAGCGAGAAACAATTCTTCTTGGCTTTATACCACCGATCAAAAACATTGTCCATCCGACTGATCCATTACTTAATACATTCTCATTCATTTTTCTGTCTCCGTGAGCACAGGGGCTTTGCCGTGTTTGCCACCCTATCCCCAGTTCCTAGAGGATGGCCTGGCATGCAGTAGGTGACCAGTAAGTATTAGTTAAATGAATGAATGAAGATCATGTTCTCTTGTGCAGGACTCTAGCATTTATCAAGTTCCTACATCTATATTACTTTTATCTTCCCTCCAGCACCATGATGTAGGAAACACTTCCATTTTATAGATTCTGGGACTGAAACCAGAGGGATTAGTTGAGCTGTTCCTTGACTTGCAACTAATAGTGGAAGGACTTGAATCCACATGCCTTAGTCCACTGCTCTCCCTCTTGCCCCCATCCGTAAGGAGCCTGAGCTACTCCTGTGTCCCCACCCCTACAGTGGTACTCTTCCCTGCACCTCTCATACCTGGAGTATAGCAGAGAAGGGGAGGACATGCAGAGCCCCTGTGCTAGAGCTCACGCCACACTCCCCATGGGAAAGGCACTCCCAGATCTAAGTCTGGAATCATAACCCTTCCTTTCCACATGGCTCCATGAACTCAGTTATGTGGTGTTCCTGCCTCCAGTGGGTCAGGAATAATAATTAGAAGGATAAAGTGGGAGCCAACACATGGCGCAGTGACAAGCTGAGACAGGAAGATCATAAAAACATGGAAAGACTAAAAGAACACAGACTTCAAGGTCATTTACTACAGGGGCAAGGCAAGGGCTCTAAGCCCTTCAGTAAAGCAGGGAGCATCACTTACTGTAGCCCAGACATTAACTAAAGTTCATCCCACGAGCTGCTTTCCTAGGAAGTTACTTGATCTCTATAGCCTTGAGATCCCTCCACTACTGGATGATCTCCAAGGCTCCTTTACAAAAACTCAGCATCTGTATTGACACAAATCGTACAATCAGGCAAGGTTAAGTCATGTCCCATGTACTGTTGAGAAAAAGCAGGGGAGTCTATAATACCTTTTAGCAATATATCCATTCAAAGTGGGTTTTAAATGTGTTGACTTTAAAGGTCAACCTAAAGGTCTTCCATTTTAAGAACTTGTATGGGCTTTGTATGCTGGCCACTGAGTAAGGCGCTGGCGATACAGAGAAAGACATATCCTGCTTTTGAGCTGTCAGTCTAGTGGGGGACAAGGCATATAAACAGATCAGTGCAATCCAACAAGATGCAATGGGGCCAAGAGAGATACTAGCTCTGCATAGTGGATAAGAATGGCTGGGTCTTGACATATTGGTAGGAGTTTTCTGGGCAAAGAAGGGGAAGAATATTCAGTAGAGAGAACAGTGTAAGCAAAAGCACAGAGGCATGAAAATCTCTTGTGTTCAGAGATTAGAGGTGGTTCAATCTTAGTGGGGTATTAGAGTTGAGACAAAGAAAAACTAGAAATCAGGCTGGAGAGGTAACTGGGCGCATTGATAAAAGGTCTTAAATGACAATCCAAGGGGTTTGGACCTTATTCTGTAGGCAACAAGGGAGCCATGGAAGGCTCTGGAGCAGGAGCAACATGATCAGATCTATGTTTTATTTTAATTTTTATTTTTTTGAGACAAGGTCTCACTTTGTTGCTCAGGCTGGAGTGTAGTGGCACGATCTCGGCTCACTGCAGCTTCAGTCTCCAGGGCTCAAGCGATTCTCCTGACTCGGCCTCCTGAGTAGCTGGGACTACAGGTGTGTGCCACCACGCCCCACTAATTTTTTTTCTTTTTGTAGAGAGAGAGTTTCACCACGTTGCCCAGACTGGTCTTGAACTCCTGGGCTGAGGCAATCTGCCTGCCTGAGCCTCTCAAAGTGCTGGGATTTCTGGGATTACAGGTGTGAGCCACTGCACCCAGCCCATATCTATAGTTTAGAAAGTCCTCCCTCCAGCAGTCAGTGTGGAGGATGGGTGGAGATAAGATATGGGCTTGGGGCTGCAGTCATCTGCAGGTTCACCTGGGTGAAAGCATCTGCTTCTAAGGTGACTCATCACACGCCTGCAGGCTGGAGCTGCTTGCTGGCAAGAAGCCTCATTTCCTTTCCACTGGGCTGCTTGGGTCTCCTCACAACATGGCAACTGGCTTCCCCCAGAGAAAGTGATTTAAAGATGAGTGAGATGGAAGCCTCACTGTCCTTTTGCGACCTAGCGTAGGAAGCCACACTCTGTCACTTTCATAATATCCCATTGTGTACAAAGATCAGCTCTGTTCAATGACGACACAGGGATGCAACTACCAGGAGATGACAAGCACTGGGGACTTCTTGGAAGCTGCTACTACAGACAGAGGCCGTCTTCTTCAACTCCTTTGTTTTTTGGATGAGGAAGCCAAGACCCAGAGATGGGTGGGGACTCACTCAGGGCCATGTAGCAAGTTTGGGCCATGACCAGGGCTACATGGTGGAGTCTACATAGGCTTGGTGGACCGGGATCTTCTTTCTTGGAAGGCCTAGAAGAAGAGGCCCAGGCCAGGTGTGGTGGCTCCTGCCTGTAATCCCAGCAATGTGGGAGGCTTAGGCGGGCAGATCATTTGAGGTCAGGAATTTGAGACCAGCCTGGCCAACATGGTGAAACCCCGTCTCTACTAAAAATATAAAAATTAGCTTGGCATGGTGCTGTGAACCTGTAGTCCCAGCTACTCAGGAGGCTGAAGCAGGAGAATCACTTGAACCTGGGAGGCAGAGGTTTCAGTGAGCCGAGATCGTGCCACAGAACTCCAGCCTGGGTCACAGAGCAAGACACCGTCAAAAAGAAAGAAAAGAAAAGAGAAACAGGGAGAGGCCCTCAGGAGGCTGATTCAGCCCCTGCTCAGTTGGGAGGCTGAGGGACTGGCCAACTTCTCTGAGAGCTGGCTGGGGAGGGGAACTTCTTCCCTAGCCTGTCCCTGGAGTATAAGCAACAAGCCAGGCCTGCTTCCGCCTGACCTGGGCAGCATCTCCCACCCTCCCCGCCACTCAGCTCTTCGGCTGTGCAGGTGTGGAGGAGGCACATCTTGCTGGTTCATCTCTCCACCCTTTATTTATTCAACAAGGTTTTTACCAAAAACCTCCTATGTGTCTGGCATCTCCAGGACCCATGTTGGACATACATGTCCCTTGACTTCATGCAAGAAACTTACCATCAAGTAGGGTAGATCAACAAAGACATAAAGAGATATGTATGTACAAATTGTGAAACATGCCTGTAGGAGAATAACAAAGACACTTCGTTTAGATGAGGTAGTTGGGGAATGTTCTCTGAGGCAGTGACATTTAGGTCTAGACCTGAAGAAGTCAGGCAGGCAAAGAGTTTGGGTGACAGGGTGGGAAAAGTGTTCCAAGCCCAGGGACTCCAGTGTGCAGAGTTGGCCAGGAGGGGTGAGTTGGGGCAGTGGGCCTTCAAGGGTGCCCTGAGCGAGTTGGAGCAGGGCCAGGGGGCTGATGCGGAGAGGCCAGGGCCAGTCCGGGCTTGCCCCGCCACCAAGCCAATTTCAGTCTGCCTGCTGCATACCAAATGAGCCCACGTGGCTCTGGAAAGGAAAACATGGGGAGGGGCATGCGGGCTGGACTGACTGTCACCGAGATGGCCCTGAGCAGGACCCTTGGCCCTACAGGATGAACAGGCAGACCTTGCAAAGGACAGAGATAAGGCAGGTCTTTTGGGAGGCTGCTGCCAGGAAACTCGGGTGTGGGTGGAGGCAGGGGGCAGGGAAAGGGGATTGCATGGGAATTTGGGGCCCCAGAGCTCTGGTGGAGAGGTGACCCCAAAATGTCAGAACCCTAAGATCGTGGGCCTCCCCTGGGGAGTATCCCAATGCATTTCCTGTTCCCTGTGGCCTCACGTGTGGGAGAGGCCCGAGCTAAGCCAACTCTGGCATTGTCCTGCTGTGTGACCTCAAGGAAGCCTCTTTCTCTCTCTCAGCCTCAGTGCCCTTCACTGTCAAAAGGACACTAAAATCCCTTCCAGAGAGTTGTCAGGATCAAAAGAGATAATGGATAAGAAAGGGTCTTAGTGGTTGAGAAGTGACCCTCCCAACCCCCACGAGGCTTTGGAGTTCATTGTTGCTAATGAACCGGTTGGAGGCTGGCTTGGATGCCCATTAGCCACCGCTCTGCGGGCGGTGCCCCAGGCCAGCTGAGAGCAGGCAGGGGCTGCTCCCACCAGGGGGCTGTGGGGTTAAGTGGGAGCTAAGAGGATTAGAGGGTCCTTGTGAGTGGCGCAGCGTGATCATCTCCCACTCACCCTTGCCTCCAGCCCGGGCTGTCTACATACCTGGCTAAGAGGGACGGAGGGAGGAGGAGGAAGGAATCAAAGGGAAGAGGGATTCAGAGGAGCCAGGGAGATCTGCTGCACCCCCACATTTGTGCACATGCACAAAAAATACACACACAACTACACACAAGAACACATATACACACGTGTATGCAGTGCACATATGGGTGTACTCTCAAGGATACACGTATGTATACATACTGCACACACATGCACGAGTGCATATGCAAGCACATATGTATGTGACACAGCACACAGCATACATGTACCCAGACACATGTGAGCACACATGCACATGCCCTGCACACCTGTGCATACTCACATGCATATGTGCGTGTGCACACACACACGTACACACTGGCCAGGTCACGCCCTCCCCCGCTATCCCAGTCTCTCACGCAGTTTGAGACCCAAGGCCTCACATGTCCCCAGGTCATAACTGCACCTCGGATGCTCTTTCAGTCTTACATCAATGACACTCACAGCCTGTGATTTGCACAATGTCTCATGATGCTAGAAGGGGCCTGAGCCAGGATCTAAACTCATTTTGGAGGGTGGCGGGTGTGCCGTATGGGAGACTGGAAGGTGAATCCAGGAGACCCCAAAGGGCTGCAGTCCCAGGAGCAGGAGGGGGCTGATGCTGGTAGAAAGAGATATTACACACCTGGCATGGAACTGCTTGGACTTATGGTTACCCAGTGCCCACCCCCCAGGTTGGCACATCACCTGCTTCTCTCTCCTTTCAGCTCCCTGGACCCAGTCAGGGAGCTTCTAGCCAAGGGCCTGGTGTCTCATGAAGAGAACGAAGATCAGGCTGGCTGGGTGCCTGGTGCCCCTGCAGGAAGGAGGAAGGGAGCTGGCATCTGTGGAGGGCTGCTTCTGAGTGCCTGGTGAATGCTGGCCACTTCCATCTTGTTAAATTTTTAAGTGAAAGGTCAGGGGACTTGCAGGCTTCACAGGGCTGGAACAGGACAAGGCAGGCCTTGACCTCAGGCATCCATCTCCATATAGGCATGGGCATGGCTAGACAGACATACAGGTTGCAGTGGCCTGGGCACAGCTGCCAACAGCAGCCACCCCCATCCCAGCCACACTGCATCTGCTGCCCCTGCTGAGGCTGGGGGGGACGAGAAAGTGGAGTGAAGGCATGGAGTGGGCCTGGGTAAGGGGGGGCTGGATACCCTATGAATGGCCACAGGTCCTTGAGCTCCAGAGTATCCTGGTGATGCCAGGGGCAGTTCTTGGGTCTCCCCCAAGAGACTGCTGTGGGGCAGAGTGAGGGAATTCTCTGCCCTTGGATGGCGCACTCTGAGGCTTCCAGGAGCTGTCCCCTGAGGCCTGCCAGGGGCCTGGCCAGTGCTGCAGCCTGAAATTTACGACCCAGCCTAAAGGCGGTGCAAACAATAAATCAAGCTTGAGTCTGGCCTTGGACTGGCCCTCCCGCTGCCTTCCAGGCCTCTCACCTGCCATGTTCAAGCCAGGCACTAGAGCTGGGGTGGGAGCGACGGGGAGGAGCCCCGGCCCAGCCTCCACCTTCCTGCTTCTCCCTGTGAGACCCTCTGGGTTTTCCAGGTACTGAGGCCTGGAGGTTAAGGGCTGGGGCTCTTGAAGCTATCAGCCGGGGTCCAAGCACCAGAGCCCCTCTATTCCTGGCTGGGGAGCCTGGGCAGAGGCATAGCTCTGAGCATCCATTTATGGGGATAATGGTCCCACCTGCACTAGGTGCCCTTGTGGGTTTGCTAAGGTTAGGCCGGGCGCGGTGGCTCAAGCCTGTAATCCCAGCACTTTGGGAGGCCGAGACGGGCGGATCACGAGGTCAGGAGTTCGAGACCATCCTGGCTAACACGGTGAAACCCCGTCTCTACTAAAAAATACAAAAAGCTAGCCGGGCAAGGTGGCTGGTGCCTGTAGTCCCAGCTACTCGGGAGGCTGAGGCAGGAGAATGGCGTAAACCCGGGAGGCGGAGCTTGCAGTGAGCTGAGATCCGGCCACTGCACTCCAGCCTGGGCGACAGAGCGAGACTCCGTCTCAAAAAAAAAAAAAAAAAAAAAAAAAAAACCAGGACCTGGGAGGTAAGTTGCTCTTACCCGAGTCCCTAACACAGCACACAGGGACATGGGTGTGGCTTTGCCTGTGCCCCAGGGTTTATCCCTCATTGTGTCTGTCCAAGTGCCTCGGGGAGAGGTCAGGGCAGCCCCTTCCCTAGAGGCTGCTGTGAATCACTGGGCTCAAAGCAGGGCCAGGACAGGGCTGACTGGGGAGGTGCTGGGAGGTGCCCCCAGCAGCAGCCCTGCAGGCTCAGGAACAGGAACAGAGATAGAAACCAGCCTTTCCTGTCCCCTGTCCCCACTGTGGCTTTTCCTCCTATGAAGCCGATACTGTCCCTGCTTAAAGATGAGGTTGCTGGTCTCATCATTAGGTGAGGGGGAAGAGGAGGTAAGTGACTTGCCCGAGGTCACACAGCTCATAAAAGGCAGGTGGAAATTTAAACCAGCCTCTCTGGGCTTTAGTATCTCTCAAGAGCACACCAGGCCCGGTGGCTGGGACAGGACCGGACAGGGTGCTGGGAGCTGGTGAGGCCTGGCAAACCACGGGCACTCATCAAGTATCATTCCCTCTGCCTTTGGAGGCTAGGGAGAAGGATGGAGGGTGCCTCTCCACTGCACAGGGGCCTGTAGGATGCCCAGCAAGGGGCCACCAGGCCTGAGTGGGGCAGGAGCTCAGGGAGGTTGGGGTCCCAGGTGAGTCCCAAACCCTGCCCTGGAAGAGGCTCAGGAGATAAGCTGGGGCCCTAGGGCTGCATCTCCTAGCAACATGGCCTTGGGGACTGTGCCTGTCTGCCTCAGGTGCTCCAGGGACCCGGGCTCCACTGCCATCCCCAGGAGGAGGTGCCTGGCCCGGGAACCTGCTGGGTGGGGTGGAGCAGAGAGCGAGTGCTAAGCCTGGGCTTAGCCCCCAGGACAGGGAAGGAGGGTGTCCTCCTCCAGCCAAGGGTGAAGTTTCTGGGGTGTAGGGGGCTGTGGGACTAGGAGGGGAGGGATTTTCCTCTTCCCCTCCCTGCAGTCTCTGTGTCTGTCCCCATCTCTCTTCCTAGTGCGCTCCCTGCATCTGGGACCTCTCCCCTCTCCCTTCCGCTGCCTCCTGCAGCCGCCCTCGCTCCCCCAGTTCTCCCTCAGGGTTTGGTTTCTCTGTCTCTCCCGTCTGTCTCTCTTCCTGTCCCATCCGTCTCTTCCGAATGTCTCTCCCACATCTCTCTCGTGCCCCGGCCCTGTTTCCCGTGTTGCTTTGCTCTGCCTCTCTCTGCCCCCCACCTCCCGGGCTTTCTCCATCCCTTATGCTGACGCCTCCCCACCATCACACTTGTGGCTTTCCCTGTCTCCTGCAGCCTTCAGGGAGCCGGGGAGGCAGCGTAGGTGCTGGTGCCCCAGCCTCAGCTGGGAGTCACACCATGGATGCTTAGGGGGTGTGCAGGGAAGCCAGCCTGAACAGGGAGACAAAAATTCACTCATGACCTGGGCTGGTCTTGCCTTCTCTTGGGCCTCAGTTTCCCCATCTGTGAAATGGGTCTAATGGCTTTGGTAGGAAGTGTTGGTGTTCTCTAGGCTGTTGTGGATCACAGGCTGTGATAGAAATGGACAGAATGTCAGGCCAAGGTGGTGTGAGGCATCTTCTGGAGAAAGGGCTGTGCTGGTGGAAGCCCTTCTGGAGGATGGAGGCTTGTCCTTGCTCTCCTGGCCGGCAGGCTCTAGCTGGCACTGCACTTCTCCCTCAGGAGCAGTCTTCCTGGGGTGAGTCAGGGAGGCCTTGGCGCACTTGGCTGCATCATGGTGCCCTCTGGTGGCATTCGGCAGAAACGGCTGCCACATTTTGGTCTGCCCTCTGGTCCCGGACGGGTGTGGACTCCAGGGCCTTGCTGAGTGACCCTGGGCCCTGGGAATGCCAGTAGGAGCTAAACTCTACTGAGCACTAGGTGAGTGCCAGGCTTCTATGCACCGCAACTGCTTCTATGCACTCTCCTGTTTTATCATCACCCTGCCCCGCTATTACCCCCATCTTACAGATGGGAAAGTTGAGACCCAGGGTTTTAACCCAGGCAGTCAGCTCCACAGCCAGCACTCTTGACATCACACTTGGAATTCTGCCTCTAAAGGCCTCCAACAGATACTACAATCCCACCATCGGTGATGACCCATTCTTTGGGGCTATTTATCTGTCTAACAAATATGTATTTACACTTGCTATTATGAGAGCCAAAGGAGCTCACAGAATCCACTTAGCCTAATTGTGTCACTTTACAGATGGGGAAACTGAGATCCAGAGAGGGACAGTGACTCTCCCATGGTCACACGTGTGAGTATGAGGGTGTCTGGTAGGACTACTGGATGGCAGTGCGATTGTCAAGCCCAGCATGTGTGAGGTATTGTGAGACTGGCGTAGGAGACAAAACACTATGAGTGCAGTGTTCTGGGGTGAGGGAGGCCACAGTGGGTAGGAGCTAGGGGCCACCCCATCCTAAGTGGGAAGCACCACTGGAGGAAATGCAAGGGGCAACAGTAGGTGTGAGCTTGGATATGGGCGTGGCTGGAGTCAGTGGGTGTGTCTGAGCTGTGTGAGGGAGAAAGGGGAAGGGAAGTGTCTAGGAGCCAGTGGGAGCCATTGGAGGGGGCCACAGCTTTCCTAGCACCTGCCTGGTGCCAGTCAATGCAAGGAATAGGACAGCCTGTCCTCACGGAGCCTGCATTCCAGGGGCTGAAAGCACAGATCACTCCAGAAACAGGCCTCTCACATCCCATCCATGGTGATGGACTCAGAACAGTGTGGGAGGCAAGGCAGGGGTTCTTGATGGGAGCTCCCTGGGGTGAGGGAAACGGTCTAGAGCTTAGCCTGGGTGGTAGTGACATGGAGATTCAGAGGTAGAAATACATCGAGCTGTTCACTTCAAAATAGCGCCCCTTACTGTATGCAAATCTTACCTCAATTAGAAAAGAAGAAAATACAAAAACCTAGTCTTCTGCTTTGGGTGGGAGGGAAAGTGGGAATGACCAGTAGTTGTGGCCTGGGTGGAGAGGACCTAGACTGAGAGGTGGTGGCAGAGAATTCTACGGAAAGTTTGCTGGTGGGAGTGAGAGCTGGAACCCAGCTCTAGGCTTCTGAGGAGCCCCAAGGGATGGAGCCGCAAAGATTTGGGGCTGCTCAGGGATCCTGGGGCATCCCATCTCTGGAAGAGCCTCCCCTCTGCAGAAGTGGCAAGAAGCCCTCTGAGGGTGTGGATCTGGGATGCCTGTCAAATCTGCAGGTGCCTGGGTCCACAGCCTACTCCTCTGCTGGGGGTGGAGGGGATCCCCTAGATCTGCATTTTCACACATTCCCATGGTAATTCTGACACTGTCAGCTGCAAACCAGTATTAGGAGATCACAGCTCGAAGTTCCTTCCAATCCCTGGCTTCTGTGAATCCAGATTCTGAGATTCCCTGCGTTGGAAAGTCATTTTAGCTAGGCCAGCACTGCCACCGCTGGCCATGGCGAGGCTGAGTCCCAGGGAGGGGAAGTGACATGCCCATGGCCTCACAGATAGCTTGCAGCCACAGCTGTAACCGGAACCCTGCCTAGGCTGCCAGGCCAGGTTCCCAGCCCCCTGCCTGGCCAACTTTGTCATGCCCAAGGAATTCCCAGCTGTCAGAAATGGGCGGGGACCGCAGGCGACTGCAGGGAGCCAGCTGTAGGTGCGCCCCACCCACCCTCCAGGTGCCCCAGGTCTCCGGGGTTGGTTGGAGGCCATCTCAGGCTGTTGGCTGCTCAGGGCTCAGGCCCACCTCCTGCCCCTGTGGCCCCAAACAGAGCTCCTGGGGGCACTTGGCCACTAGGGGAGAAGGGCAGAACCCTGGCTCTGTTCCTAGCACAGGGAGGACCTGTTGAGTCCTGTCATGTGGGAGTGCCACCCCAAACTCCTGCCTATAGAACCTCATTGGGATGCTGGTGGCACAGGCTGAGCCGGCAAGTTCACTGGAGAACAGAGCGAGGGTGAGGACGTCCACCGCCCGACCGGCACTGCCCTCACTGGCGCCTGTTGGCTCTGGACGTCTGCTTAAGGCAGTTGTCTGCACCTGGCCTCACCCCTCCCGAGGCATCATCTGCCAATGACAGCCCTCCCTTCTGTTTTCTCTCCTCCTTCCTTTCTCTACCCCTCCCTCTTCCTTTTCTTGCCTACGGGATTGGGGCCCTGCCTACTCCTCTTCCATCCTGAGCCTTTGGAGACAAGCCGACCAGGTTTGAGCCCCAGCTCCTGCTCCTCCTGCTGCTTAGCTCTGTGACCTTGGGCAAGTTGCTAAACCTCTCTGAGTCTCAGTTTACTTATCTGCAGAGTGGGGGGGTCATAGATCCTATCTCATGAAGGGCTTGTGAGGATTTTAAACTTCTAACCTTGGTTGGGCACGTACTCTGTGCCGGGCACTGTGTGTGTGTTTTACCTGAGTTATCATCCTCATCTTATAGACAGGCAAAATGAGCCTCAGAGAGAGGGGCAGGCTTGCTCCTGGTTGCTCAGCTGTACGTGCAGAGTTGGGTTTTCTGGATCCAAAATCTGTGTTCTTTCCTAGACAGGCTGGCACTGAGGGAACAGGCATGGCCATGGGCAGAGCTGTGACCTCACCACGTAGGGAGGTGGGCAGGCCTGGGCCTGGGTCACATGTGTGGAGCGGTTACGATCCCAGGTGTTTGGAGTCAGGGATCAGTCTCCATCTGTAGAATGAGGAAAGTTGTAACCATCCCCAGGTGCGATACCTGAGACTGGATTCAGCTTCCTACACTCTCCCTTGTCCAAAGCAAGGACTCTTGAGTTCCATCATTGGAAGGGGAGCATACTCTGTCTTATGGGAGACAGTCATACATAGCAAATGTTGGTGACTTTTACATTTTTCCTGTAACCACTATCACAAGTCCTGAGATCTTTGCCCGAGGGATGAAAAAGGGGGCACACAGAATTTTAAGTCCTCACTTAAGGACTTGAACTTACCCCTCCTGAGTGGTACACAGTAGCCCCATCTCCAGAGGAAGAAACTGCTGCTCAGAGTGGGGCCCAGCTTTGTCCTGATCACACAGCCCAGGGGTGGGCAAGGTCCTGCCCCCTCCCCGCAGGCCTCAGAGGGAAGGCCAGGCTGGCTCTCTCCCCATCAGCGGCCGCCTTCATTAGCATTCCGAGGTGCACTGCCCAAGTTGCCATTACGTGGTTGGGTAGATTCACATCTGTAGGTTCTAATTCACCCTAATTGACCCTGCAGGGAATCTTCCAAACTCCTGGGTTTTTACAGCTTCTAGGAGTTTTATTTTGGCTTTTGAAAAATAGTGCATTCATATCAAACACACAGGGCTATAAATCGATGCTGCTGTGATTGATAAAGTATAAAAAGGCCAGTGTGCTGAGTGGCCAGGCCCTGGGTTGTCTGTGTATGTGTACATGCATGCATCTGTGTATATGTTTGTGTATGTGTGTGTGTATATATGTGTGTGTCATAGCAACACATAGAAGCTGGCCTTCATCGAGCATTTGTGTTGAGCTCTGTGCTAAGCACTTCACAGGCATTAAATACAATCGCCCAGGGTCCAGCTGGTACTAATTGTCTGATCCAGAGCCCAGCTTGGCCAGGAATAAGAAGGTCAGGGCAGAATCAGTGAGCTCATTTTGGTTGTGGCAAGTCTGAGGTTCTTGTGGGATATTCAGGGGAGGGAGGCTGGTACGCTCTGAGGCTTACCTGCTATTTCACTTTGAGCAAATCAGTTACCCTCTTTGTGCTTCAGTATCCCTTCTGCAAAATGGGGATAATCAATCACAGTACATCCTTCACAGGGTTGTTGTCAGGCTGTCTGCCTCTTGGTCAGGGTGACAATGGAAAAGCACTCCCTGTATTTAACAACAATGTGTTGAGTGACTCAGTAAGAACCGTTCTGGTGGAATACGGGGTGGACAGCACCAGGCCTGGGAAGCAGACGGCAGGTGCAAGAGTGAGACTGGCCGTAAAGGTGACCCTGGAATATGTTTTGCTGGGTAGGGGTAAGAAAGATAGGTCCTGATTGGAGCCAACTGTAGGGCTATGGGAGGGTTGTTTTTTTTTTTTTCTTTTTGTTTGTTTTTTGAGATGGGGAGTCTCACTCTATTGCCCAGGCTGGAATGCAGTGGTGCCATTTCAGCTCATTGCAACCTCTGCCTCTGGGTTCAAGTGACTCTCCTGCCTCAGCCTCCCAAGTAGCTGGGATTACAGGTGCCCACCACCATGCCCAGCTAATTTTTGTATTTTTAGTAGAGATGGGGCTTCACCATGTTGGCCAGGCTGGTCTCCATTCCACCCACCTCAGCCTCCCAAAGTTCTGAGAGTGCCTCTGTCAGTCAGGCTGAGGTGCAGTGGTGCCTTCTTGACTCACTGCAGCCTCGATCTCCTGGGATCAAGAGATCCTCCTGCCTCAGCCTCCCGAGTAGCTGGTACTACAGGCAACTGGGACTATAGGCATGTGCTACTGCGTCTGGCTCATGTTTTTTATTTTTAGTCGAGATGAAGTCTCGTTTTGTTGCCCAGGCTAGAGCATGTTTCTTGATGCAGGGAAAGAGAAGCTGAAGAAGGGGGGTAGATGGGAGGAAGGAAGGGTGGAGTCCAGGGTTCAGGACACAGATGGGCTCCACGGGGAGGGCCGGCTGGTTTATCCCATGGTAGCGTCTTTGCAGAGTGGTGGGGAGACTTTTGCAGGGTGGGTGGCCAAGACTATGGCTACAGAAAGGCCCCTTGGGGTCCAGGTTGGACAGGGAGGGCAGTGCCCCCAGGAGAAGAAAGGTGCTGTGATGAGGTCAGAGAGTGAAGGAGGGTTGAGTGAAGGAGGGCTGTGGATAGAGGCCAATACGGGGTTGGGAGGATATATGGGATGGGAGGCAGTTCTGAGTGAGGACACCCAGGCCATGGCATGGGTGAGGTTGGCTGGGCCAAGTACAAAAGAGGAAGAGAGGGTTGTTGGTGATGAGGGAGAAGCAGGGGGTTGGCCGGGTCGTCAGGGGTCTGGGGAACTCCTAGGATGAAGGCAGGTGTTGGTGGAGAAGGCCGAGTCAGGCCTCAGGTCCTGGGGAGTATGGAGGTGTGGAGGGAGGTGAGGGGAAGTGGGGGAGGTGGCTGAGGGATGGGGAGAGGGAAGGTGGGGCTGAGGATGAGGGGTTCTTGCCCCAAAGTGGTGGCAGGGTGTCCTGGCTTCCAGCTTGAAGGGTTTTTATATTTTTGGCTTCTTGATGGGAATCTGGAATGGGTGATGGAATTGTGTCATGGGTCAGGGCCCTTAATGACCCGTGCTGCCCTGAATGAGTCCCCTGCTGTCTGGTCTGACTTCTCCTCTGGGTGAAGTCTATGGGGCTGGGCTATGTTATCATTTACCTCTGCCACCACCAAGCAGGTGAGAAAACTGCATCGGATGAACAGTTGGAGAGATGTGGCTAGGAGCTCCTTCACGGAAAACAGTCTCCCAGAGATGAAGCATGGCAAGGGGAGTGTGGATTCCCGGGGCCAAAGTGTTCCAACCAGAAGCTGTGTGGCCTCTGGCAAGTTCTTTTCTTCCTTCTCTGTAACCCAGGGGACAGTGATGCTTCATGAGAGTGTAAAGTGCCGTGGCAGTGGGTTTCTTCTTGTTAATGATTACTATCACTCAGTGCTGACCAGAGAGAGGCCTGGTCTCTGTGGCAGAGGGGGTCCCTGGAGGGGCCCAGGACCAGGATTTTGTTCCTGCTCTGAGCACTTGGGTGCTGGTAATGCCAGAGGTTGCTTCTGGTGCTTTCTCCAAAGCTCTGTGGCAGACAGAACCAGGGGCATCACTGGCTCCACGCCTACCAGCCGTGTGACCTGGGAAAATCCCTGTAGGCACAGAGCTGCCTTCTTACTTGTAAAATACTGATTAATAATAATAGCTCCTTCACTTCATTCATTCATGCGTGTACTCAGCATGTGCTGCCATCAGATGAAAAGAGATAAAGAGTGGCTGGGGGCGCACGCAGTAGTCTGCTCCCTCCCGCAAGATTCAGCTCCAGCTCAACCCGACCCACTCCCAGACCCTGAACCTCACCTGGAGGCCTCTTGGCCGCGGCTCCCTGCTGGTTGAAGCTCAGACGCCCTCTTGTGGCCGCGGTCCCTTTGCACGCCGCCCCGCAGGGGGGACCGGAATCCCCGACAAGGGGTGGTCAGCTCAGCTGCGGCACTAGACCCTTTACCTGCCCCCGCCCACCGATTGCACAGAAGTCTGTGGCGCATCTCAGGCCACACTGCGAGTTGGGGGTGGCCCTGGGCGCCAGCCTGGTGTCCTTGCCTGGAAGGAATGCGAGGTGTCAGATGACCCTGCCCGCTCTGCCCCTCCCAGGCCACCCTCACAGAGGACGCCTCTCCCTGGCAGGACACCCTAGGGCCGTCTGGGCCCAGTATGCCCGCTGGCTTGTGAGCAGGCCCTGAAAACCAGCGGCTGGTGCAAGTGGGCGTTTGGCTGCACTGCTGGCTGCCGGCTGCCGGGCCCCACCCCACAGGCCCCTGCCTGGCCAGCCCCAGTGCACTTCTGGGATGTCCCCTGCAGGCCCAAGGGTCTCACTCAGGCCCAGCCGCTGCCTCGGGGCTGGGCGCTGCTGGCAGGACCCACAGCCTCCTGAGCTCAAAAAGCGGCTCTGCCCTTTCTTCTTAGGTTCAGGCTAAGGCCGGCTGTGCCCGAGGGGCACAACACCTGAGCGGGGATGAGCAGCCCGGGGGCGCCCTGCTGACCCGCACCCTTCCCAGGCCGCAGAGGGCGAAGAGGTCGCTGAGTGAGTGGCGGGGCTGTGGGATGGAAATGTGTACATGGTGTGGTGTGTGTGTGGCGTGTGTTGGTGCGTGTGTGGTGTGTGATGTATGATCTATATCTGTGTGTGTGGTGTCTCTGTATAGTGTATATCCATGAGTGTGGTGTGT
>NC_045434.1:180963439-180965540 GCF_002776525.5 Piliocolobus tephrosceles | reverse complement strand
GTGTTGTGTGTGTGCATGTGTGTTGTGTATGTGCGTGTGTGTGGTGTGGTGTGTCTATCTATGTGTAGTATGTGTGGTGTGTGTGTCTCTGTGTATGTGTATGTGTGTTGTGTGTGGTGTATATGTGTGGTGTATGTGTGTGTGGTGTGTCTGTGTGCATGTGTGTTGTGTATGCTGCGTCTGTGGTGTGCTGTGTATCTATGTGTGGTATGTGTGGTGTGTGTCTGTGTGGTGTGTGCATGTGTATTATGTGTGTTGTGTGAGTGTGATGTGGTGTATCTGTGTGTTGTGTGTGTGGTGTATATCTATGTGTGGTATGTGTGGTGTGTGTGTCTGTGTGTGGCATGTCTGTGCATGTGTGTTGTGTGTGTGTGGTGTTTGTGTGGTGTGGTGTATAGCTATGTGTGGTGTGTGTGTGTGTGTGTGTTACGTGTGTATGTGTGGTGTGGTGTGTGTGCACCTATGTATTGTGTGTGTGTGTGTTGTGTGCATGTATGTGGTGTGGCGTCAACATGTGACCATGTCCCTACACGTCCACTTACCGGAATTCACACTTCAGTCATTCATTCACTCATTCATCTAACATAATTAGCATCTGTTCCAGGTCCTGTTCGTGACACATTCACAGGTAGGCAGAAAGGACAGAGACAGAGACAGAGTCTAGCAGGGCACTGAGGGGTTGTAGGGGCCCAGAGGGAGGGCAGCTAGAGACCCAGCGAGGCCGTGGCATCCAGGGCGGTGCTGAAAGACAAGTGAGCTCGCCAGGCCAACTGGACAGCATGGTACAGGCAGCTCCTGAAGTCTAATGCAGAAGGCCCTTAGCAGCCTCATGTCCCAGATTAGGAAAGGGTTTGGGGAGGTGGTGTGATTCATCCAAGGTCACACAGTCACCCAAGAAACGGCCCCCAGGATTCAGACCCAAATCTGCTGACCCCCAAACCTGCGTTTGATTTAATGATTTAGATTTGTACAAGTTTCTATACACAGCATTAATTTATATTTATTTATGCATTTATAATAAGCCCAGCCTCTGTTTAAAATCTGCTTCCCAGATTCTCAGTGAGATGAGCAGGCCCAGGCTCAGTGGCCTCAAAGGCAGGTTACAGTGAGCAATGGGGGTGTAACCTGGTCACGCTGGAGTTCTGGAAAGATCCCTTTGACAGCCAGTGGGGCATGCATGTGTGCGTGTGTGCATGCATGTGTGCGTACATGTATGTGCGTGTATGTTTGTGTGAAAATATGTGTGTGCAGGCATGTGTTTGTATGTTTGTGTACATGTGTGTTAGTATGTGTACATTTGTGTGTATCTATGTGTATGTGTGTGTGCATATGTGTACATATGGTGGTGTATATGTGTGTATGTGTACATGCGTGTGTATGTGGTTATGTGTGTATATTGTGTTTATGTATGTGTGTATATATGTATGTGTTTGTGTTTGTGGATATGTGTATGTATATAGGTGCGTGTATAGATGTGTGTGTGCACATGTATATGTCTGTGTATATGTGTTATATGTGTATGTATTATATATATGCAAATGTGTATATGTGTATGTGTGTATATGTTTGTGTATATGTGTGTAGGTGTTTGTATATTTGTGTGTTTGTATATGTGTGTGCATTGCATGCATCTGTGTATGTGTGTATATATGTGTGTATGTGTATGCACATGTATGTGTGTGTATTGTGTATGTGTGTATGTATATAGCTGTGTGTATAGGTAGCTATATGTGTATGTATATAGCTGTGTGTATAGATTGTGTATGCACATGTATATGTGTGTATGTGTGTAGGTATATGTGTATAAATGTGTGCATATGTGGGTGTGGGTGTGTGGTGTGTATACATGCACGTATGTGGGTGTGGGTGTGTGTATGTGTGTGTGTGCACTAGCAGGGGATATGCCGAGCAGGGAAACGTGACAAGGACCTGGCAGCAGTCCCAAGGGGTGATGGTGGTGGCCTGGATTCTGGTGGGCTGGGGATGAGGAGTGGATGGATTCCAAGTTCGGAGGGGCTTGGGCAGGACTGGGTGGTGGTTTGGAGGTGAGTTCAGAGGGGCTTGGGCAGGGCTGGACGGTGGTTTGGAGGTGAGTTCGGAG
>NC_045434.1:180862200-180963429 GCF_002776525.5 Piliocolobus tephrosceles | reverse complement strand
GGACGGTGGTTTGGAGGTGAGTTCGGAGGGGCTTGGGCAGGGCTGGATGGTGGTTTGGATGTGGGGGGTGGGTGGGAGGAGGCGGAAAGTGTCTGCTGTGGGAACCCGGGTGGTTGATGGGGGCTCATTCTCTGAGGTGGGAGGGAGGAGCAGATGGGGAAGGCAGTGAGTTCAGCCCTGTACCCGACATGTGGGGCAGAGCTCCTGCTTTCTGGGTGTTCTGTGGCCTTCTCTGAGTGACGCCCACACATACACATACACATACACATACACACCCACTTCCCCCAGTGCACCTGGGCCATTCCCCTGCTTGGCAGCTGATGGGAAGAATCAGAAAGGGTCTGGAGGGCAGCGGCTGCATCCTGCTTCGGCCAGAGCTCCACCTTGACCAGTAAGTCCTGAGCCCAGCCATTTCCAGGCGGTCCCCAGGCCTGGTGGGAGGAGGAAGACATGGACACCATTCTATTAGAGGCCTGGCTGTGGCCAAGCTCTCTGAGGGACAGAAGCCTCTAGCACTGGACATGGTGGCCCAAGCCCCTCCCCGGCCCCCGGTGGACAGATGTGTGCCTCAGAATCCAGGCCTCAGGTCCCAGCACTCTCTTCTAGCATTTGAGGCAGCCTCATCCTAAAGCCTGCAGTCCCTCCTCACCTCAGCCTTGGACCCGTCTGGCTGGATCGTAGAGTGCTGGCGTCTTCTTCTTGGCAGAAGGCCAATGGAACCCCAAGAGGAGCTCTCTCTGCCCGCTCTTTTCAGCCTCTCTAAGTGTCCCTCCTCCATGCCCACTGCAGAGCAGCCCCCGTCTGATTTGCCGGGTCATCCCTGTCCCCTCGGAGCCTCAGTTTCCTCACCTGTCCATGGCAGAGCCATAGTGGGGGGCCGCCTATGAGAAGGCTCTGTGAGCCCCTCCTCTGGAGCCCTCCCTGGCAGGCTGCCAGCAGCTCTCCCAGGCTGAATGAGTTATTTTGAAGCAAGTGTGGGGGGTGAATTATTGAGCAGTTGGCTCTGGAGCTGTGATCGGTGCCAGTCCCCAGCTCCCACCCTAGTGGCCATTGGCTCTGGAACTGTCACTGAGCATGAGCCTCCCTCCCCAGGGCTGAGCAGCAAGAGGCAGGCCAGGGGCTGCCCTAGGCTGGCACCTGCTTCATGCCAGGGGAGGCCCGCTGTCCTGTCTCACCCATCTCCCGTCCTCAGGCCTCCAGGGAAGGAAGGGGCGTGTGGTGTGGTCTTTCTCACCAGGTCAAGCTGAGCTCCTCGCAGGCCCGCCTGGAGAGTCCCCAGCAGGGCTTCGAGGCCCCTCCGAGGCCGCCCAGCTCTCTGCTCCGGGCACAGTGCATTGGTTGTCCAACATTCCTATGAATCTTTAGCAGCAACAAAAGTTCGGAGCCCTTGCCTGCCGCAGCCAGGCGTATTCCAAGAGGAACATGCAGCTGGGGTTCCTGTTCCCATTTAGCACACGAGGAGCAGGCACGGCCAGTCACACAGCCAGGGGGGCGGGGGAGTCCAGAAACCCATCTCCTGTGCGTACCTGTCTACCCTGACGATCCCTCAAGCCACAAATGCTCTCTCTTCCCTCCCTCCTCCCTCCGTCTCCCCCCGTCCTCCTCCTCTCATTCCTTCCTCTGTGGCCCTCATGCATGCTCTGTCCCCCTCCTGGTGACCCCAGATACTTTCCACTCTCTTCCCAGGGTTTCCTCCCCATTGGGCCATGACTGCCACAAGAGCAGTGGCACAACAGACCCATCTCAGTCACCCCAGTATCCAGCACGGGGCTGGTCACAGCAGCATCTACAACTGTCCACTGTCCACTGAGTGACCAAGAATCAATGTGTGCAGCCCAGTGTGACCCGGACCTCCCTTCCAAGCAATCTGTTCCTCCAGCTTGCATGCCTCTGGCTGTGGGAAGCTCACTCCCTTATGAAGAATCTGTTTCTATCTTCAGATGGTTCTGTCCATCTGCAAGGCTGGCCTTATGGTGAGCCAGAAGCTGCCCCTCTGGAGCTACCCCCATGAGCCACACAGAACAGACCTGCTGTCCTTCCCCACTTCATCCTTTCATCAAATCCCCACTGCTTTGTGCTCCAGGCTGAGTGGTGGAAATCTGGCTCCTGCCCACTAGCCTGGGCCACCACATCCCGGCCCCTGTGGCTTCTTTGCTGTTTCTCGTGCACATCATGCCTGATTCCCTACCCAGCACCTGTGCATCCCCAGTCTTGGTAGTCCCCTTCTCCTCCATCAAATCTCCGCCCAAACATCTCCTCTCCAGTGGAAGTCAGCCCTTCCCTTATTCTGTTGCATCCTCCTGTTTATTTCCTTCACTTGCCAGCTCATCTCAGCTTAGCTCATCTTACTTCCTTAATTTGCAGTCTTCATTTCCAGCCGCCATGAGAACAGAAGGTCTCTGGAGTGGGGACCTCATTTTTACCCCTGGAGCCTTCCACAGGGCCTGGTGCACAGGCATTAATAACTATGTGCCCAGTGACATCGTCCCTGTCCCCATCACCATTCTCTTCATAGAGGCAGAAGAGCCATGAAGTGGCTAAAAACCAGGCCTCTGGGCCATACTGTTGGGCTCTGGGGCAGAATCTGGGACTTAACCAGTGTTTCCAAGCAGCCTTGGAGATAGAAGCAGGCAGGGCTGAGAACGCTGATTCCCCATTGCTCAAAATCAAGCATCTTGATTTTGCCCAGAATTTAGGCTTTTTCTCTCAAATCTTTCTCATTCCCCCATAAACACAGAATCCCTTCAGCATCTGCAGGGGAAAGGAAAATTCACATGTAATGAACATTTCCTGTGTGCCTGGTGAGTTTGTTTGCTCTTCCTAACAACCCCATGATTGGAGCCCCTGCATTACACATGAGGAGGCTGAGGCTCCTCAGAGAGGCTGATGCACTTGTTCAAGGACACACAGCTGGGAGAGATGAACCTGGGACTGGACCTCAGTGCTGTGCGACCCCAGGATCTTGGGGTTTGGAATTGGAGGAGTTCTGTGGAAGTTGGAGCCAGCATGTTCTGTAGAGCCAGAAACAGGCTTTGGCCGCCCCTGAAGCCTGATCCAAAAGTAGTGAGTTCCTCCACTGGAGGATACCAACAACATGCCAAGTAAGCTACCACGAAGCCTGTGCCGTTTACACGTGTTGGCTCCGTTCCAACTTTAGGAGGCGGGAATCATTCTCGGCCCCATTTACCCTGAAGAAATGAAGACTGAGAGGTCAGAGGAAGGCTGTGGGGCAGAGTGGAATGAATATGCAGTGAAAGTAGTCATTACAGCAATTCCAATGCGTGCGTCACTGCTTACGTGGGCCACCACAGTGGTGTAGCCAACCTTGGGCGCAGGGTGCTGCAAACATCACTCCACTTAATGTTTACAGCAACCCAAGGAAAGTCGGTGCCATTATTGTCGCCATTCTCCAGATGTAGAAATGGGTTCAGAAAGGTTAAGTAATTTGCCCAAGGTCACACAGCTCATCAGCGGCATAAAAATGACAGTCACACGACTGACTTCAAGCCCCATGAGAAATCTCCAGCCGATGGGGCTGCTGCTTCTGAGATGAAGCGACCACGAGCCTCTGTCAGGGTCGGGAGCTCCAGTCCTCTTTCTAGGGCCACTGCGACACCCCCATCCTTGTGGCCTCAGCAGAAGGGAGAGTGTCCCTGAGGATGTCCTCTGGCTATTTCAAGGACAAATTGTAGAGGGCTCAGCTTTTGGTTTGAGGGGCCGTCGTTCCTGTGACGGTCTCTGCCTCTCACAGGTGCAAAGAATCACCCTTTCAAGAGGGTCTTTGGATCTAGAAACCTCCATGCTCCTCTCCCATCTGATCAGCCATACCACTCTGAAAAAGCAATGTGAAGGAAATACTTTAAAATTTGAGAACGGCTTTTGGCATAAAGGTATGCATCACAGTTTTGTGCAGAATAGCAGGAAATAATTGTAAGATCGTGAGCCATGGGATCAGCCTCTTGGAAGAGAAAGAGCTTAGAATGAAAGGGAAATGCTCACGAAATCTTACATGTACCGAGCAGAAGACGACAGAGCACCTTCTAAAGCACAGGGGGAAGCAAAGGAATAAAAGGATGTCAGCAAATATCAAGGACGCTTGGGGTGAGACAGAGCTGGGGGCTTTTCTTTTCTATGTTTTTTCCTTATTGTCATATTTACCAAGTTTATTTAAACAAGCATTACTTTTATAGTGGGTTGGGGGAGAGAGAGAGAGAGACCTTTAATTTATGCAACTAAAACCAAAACTGCTTCTGGATGCAGACAAGAACCAAGTGTGCCACCTGGCCAGGGTGCAGGCTCTCCCACCGCCAGATCCTGTGAGGCTGACAGATGGTGAATTTCTTAATGCTGCCCTTTTCTGAGGAACACTGGACATCTCAGTTAAAAACGTTATACCTGGGTTGCCAGAAATTCTTTCCAAAGCACTTGCAGTCTTACCTCAGGCTTGGCCGTGGGGTGTCTTGGCAGTTCTTTTGCCTGCAACTCTTGCACGTATTTTCCAAAGCACAGAATCGTTTTCAGTGGAAGTACCTTTCTCCTATAGGATCTTCAGTGCAAGGGCTGGGGAAAGGTGGCCAGTGAGTGTGGCATTTCAGCTGGCTGATGTCCATATTCACATGAAGGGAGTTCACCTGATCCAATGGGCTTGACCAGGAAATTTAATTATTATTTGGGTATACCAGGGCTGAGGGCCCTTTCCAAGCCAGGCCAAGCCTGCAACGTCCCCTGTGGCCAGGGGAGCCCCGAAGGTCCAGAGACCAAAGAAGGAGCCCAGAGCAGGCCAGGGTAGCCCCTGGTCCTGGGTCTCTTGTGCCCCCAGATGCTGTTTCTCCCCAGCTGGAGCTGGTCTGCTGAGGGCCTTCAGGAAGCCTCCAGGGGTGCCCAACACATCAAGAAAGCATCTCACGCTGGGCGCCTGCATCTCCAGTCCTCATGGGACCGTACCCGTGAGAAGGTGGAGGACCCTTCGGCACAGCCGCTGCCTGCCCCAGGGGTGGGGGCTGATCTTGAGGGTGGGTCTTTAGAATGGAGCAAGTAGAGGTGAGGCGTGAGGGGGAACAGGGTGTGCTCTATCCTATGCTTTGTGATGAACTCCTAGTCCCATTTGAGGGAGGGGAAAACTGAGGCTTGGTATGAGAGACTTTCCCAAGATCACCTAATTTGCAGCAGAGTCAGAATGATTACCCAGGACATGAGGTTTCTCAGGGGACATCAGGACCCCCCAAGTGCTCACTGTGGAAGGTTCTTCCAGAGCCTCCTTCTGGTCCTAGATGGGCCCATCACAGAGAAGGAAAAGTGAGTCTGCTCTAGGCAGTGTGTACACTGGAAAGAGCATGGGCTCTGGAGTCAGATAAACTCAGTTTCTACTGTGTGATCTTGGGTAAGTCACTTAACCTCTCTGAGACTTCCTTTTTCTGTAGCTGGACACCAAACTAACCCTCATGGGGTTAGTTTGAAGCCAAAGAGCTTTCCTCATGACAGAGAAAGAGAAGTCGTTGACACCAGGAGATACTCAGTCGGTGTCACTGCAGGACAGATGCTCCCAGGCCACACCAGTGGGAGGTGCCCCCTGCTGGGGTCTGGAGGGCAGGACCAGAATGGCTTCTCCCCTGAAACCTCTGCCCCTGACATTGCCTGGCACAAGGCAGGGGCTTGATAAGTGTCGTGGTCAAATGAAGCAAATTTGGCAAGTGGCCAGCCCCATTCCTGGTGTTCTCCTTGCCTTCCTGGCCCTGAAGTCCCCTTCTGCTCTGAAGGCTCCGCTCTGCCGTAAGCCAGGTCCCTGCCCTGCCCTGTGTGGCTCAGGAGGATGTGGACATCCCCGAGCTGGTCCAGATGCCTGCACCCCTGCTTTGCTCCTTGGGGAGGACTTTGCCTGTTTCTCACGGACGCTTCCTCCATGCCAGAGGCCGGGCCTCACCCGCACAATCCCGTTCATGCCTCACAACCCCACAGGGCAAGTGCTGTGAGGATCTTCACTCTATAGAGGTGGAGCTGAAGCTTTGGAGGAAAGGACTTGCTGCTGTGGGCTGAATTATGCCCCCGCTGCCCCCACATTCATATATGGAAGCTCTAACCCTCTATGTGACTGTATGTGGGGACGGGGTCTTTAGGAGGTAATGAAGGTAAAATGATGTCATAATCCCATAGGACCACAGCCTTATAAGAAGAGGAAGAGGGACCGGAACTCTCTCTCCATGTGAGTGTACAGGACAGGCCAGGAGGAGGGCCCACTCCAGAAATGGCCCTGTGCCAGGCTGCCCAGCCGCCACCGCTGGGAGAAATGAGTTTCTGTTGCGAGCTGCCCAGTCTGCAATACTGTGTCATGGCCGGGACTGACCATCACTTGCCCAAAGTCATACAGAGAGGAGCAACCAGGATTCAAGCTCCAGTCTGTTCTTGCAGACTCAAGCCTGTTCATGACCCCACAGTGGGTCTCCCGTGCGAGGGCTGTGCCTCAGTAGCCAGGTCTGTGGAGCGGGTGGCTGTTTTCTGCCCTGCTCCAGGGGCCATGAACCCTGGGTAACCTCTGACATACCTCAGGGCCGGCAGGCTCCCTGCTGGCCATGGGGCCATTTCTGCTGCGGCAGCGCCCTCTGCTGGCCCAGACCACGTCGGCCTTGGGCCTCGCCCCTGGAGTTCGTTCCCCTCCCTCCAGATCTGGCCCTCCAAGCCCTGCTCCTTCCATGCCATCCCTCAGGTTCTGCAGGGCACTGGCCACTTCTGCACAGCCAGGCCTTCCCACCCTACCCCCAAGATTCACAGAGCAGGGTCCACTCCCTCCCAGGCTTGGCTTCCCCGGGCTGAGGGCCGGGCAGTGTCACCCTTCCACAGACCACACAAGTTAGCTCCCTCCCCACCCAACAAGGCCAGCGGTGGCTCTGTCTCAGGACCCTTTGTTCAGGTCTCTTCTGAATAAAGGCACCAGAGGGTCCAGCTCTGGCCATAATGCCCCAGATGAAGCTTGACAGAAGGAGAACTGGACACAACAGGCCAAGTGGGGATGGGAAGCCTCTGGGCCAGGATGCTGACTTGGGCCTGAGTGGCCAGGGAAGAGGCAAAGACACGCTATCGTGGATCCTCGGCTGGCTACAAGGCTCTCAGATGCCAACCCACCTCCCTTCTGTCCCTTTGCGCTCTCTGGACCCCCTGCAGCCCAGGGTCCCTCACTGCCTCCTCCACTGGCTGCTCACTGAACCCCTTTCAGCTCTTGGAGAGGGCGAGCTGGGATTCTGGAGCCAGAAACTCCTGGGTCCTTTTCTACACTAACTCACTTTGTGAACATCTTCTCTCTGGACCTTCGTTTCCTCAACTGTGCAATGGGGGCAGTGCACCCCTCTTGGGTGTGAAGAGCCCAGCAAAGAGCTCAGTGCAAAGCTGGCATCAGTGCATGTTTGCGCAATGGACAGAAGGGCTGGGAGGGGGGGTCAGTGGCCTTGACTACAGGGACAGGGACCCTGCTCACCTCCAGGCTATCTTCCTTGCCTTTCTTTCCTTGAAGGGAGTGGTTCTGTCTGAGTGCCTATGCTAATAAGCTCCCTGCAGCCCCATCTGCATAAGGAGCTTCTGACTCTGTTTCTCTGGGTCAAGCTCAGGCCGTGGAGTCATCTTAAGGGCAGCTTCAGGTGGGAAAAGTAGGTAGGGGTATGGGGAGGCAGATCCAGTTCCAATCTTGATTTCACCAAGTTCTTATTGTAGAAACTCCTGGAAAACTGTTTTCCATTGTCTGAGCCTCAGTTTCATCTTCTGCAAAATGGAGCAATGACACCCATCCTGTTAAAGGAGCTCCGTGGGGAGGTGCAGCTCAGAGTAGGTACCTCGTGCCCACAACCCCCACAGTCTGGGTTGCATCTACACTCGCCCTCTCACCTCTCGGTTCCTTAGCTCCTCTGAGCTGCAGTAGCTCAAAAGCAGCTCAAACTCAACTTATCTCACCCTCAGCTCCTTACCCCACCCCAGTAGCTGCCCACCCTCCACTCACTGCACAGACCAGAAACCCAGGTGGGGTTTCCTTGATTCCTTTCTCTCCCTCAACTCCTTCCCTAGTCCCCAGACCCACAGCCCCAGAAGATTCCATCCTCACACACTCCTGCTGCCTCCTTCCTTGACTGCCCACTGGACCGGTGCAGGAGCCTGCTGGCAGTTCCGCACTGCAGCTGAGGACTTTACCAGGCTCACATGCGGCTCCTTGCTGAAAATCCTGCAGGGGCTTCTCAGTGCTTCTAGGAGGAAGAACACTTCTCTCTGCTGGAGGTCCTGCATTATCTGAGCCCTATGATGACCCTGTTAGATTTCAGGGCACCTTCCCCTCAGAGCTCCAGCTATCCTGGACTTCCTTTGCTGCCTTTCCCTCTGTCTGGAATGTTCTTTCCCATCCCACCTCATTGCCTGGTTGCCACCTACTCACTCCCCAAATCTCAGCCCAGGCACAGCATCTCTAGAGAGGCTTGTCCTGAGCCCCGGCAGGGTTGAGTGCCTCTGCTGTAAGCTCCTGGCAGTCTGGGGCCTCTTCTTTGGGCCCTTTCTTGGTTATTATTGAACAAACTGTTGGGTGACCCCATGGCAGAGTCTTCTCTGCCCCATAGACCGCAAGCCCCCTGAGAACACGGTTGCTTCTGTGCCTGCTCCAATCCCTGCAGGGAATTTGGGATGAAACAGATGCTTGATAAATATGGTTATATCCTCCTTGAACCCTTGGGGGCCTTCATTCTATATCCTGAGTTTTGCACAAGATGTTCAGGCTGATTGTTGGTTGGAGAGCTCACGGTGTGGCGGAAAGGATCTTAGTCTGGGATTCAGGAGCCTTGAGTTCTAGCCTTGGTTCTGCTGTGTGACTCTGAGCAAATCACTGCCCCTCTCTGAGTCTGTGTTCTCACCATAACATAAAGGGGCTGTATTGTGCAAGATCAGAGCAATCTTTTCCAATTGGATTGGTACAGGAAGGTTTCTTGAATAAGACAGGGCCTGTGCAGGGTCTTGAAATAATGGCAGGATTGAGTGAGGTGGAGGAGGAAAGGCATTCCAGATGGAAGGAACAGCAAGAGCAAATGTGGGAATGAACATAGCCTGTGAACTGCATGAGTGGCTGGAGGGAGGGTGGGAGGTGAGGCCCGGGTGAGCAGGAATGATGGCGAGTAGGGACTGAACTCCCCTTCCCAAAGTCCTCTGGGGCCCCCAGCTGACTAGGATCCCAGTCCCAGCTCTGAGAATGACTGGTTCAACCTGAAGATGCCTTAATTGCAAGGCCCCTCAATTATCCACCCCACCCAGCACCTCCCAGCCTCTGGCATGGTGGGTTAATTTCTGGCTCTCCAGGTTGTCCTGTTAATAGTCTTGTCTTCCTGTAACCGACAGCTCCCTCATCAGATAGTGGCAAGGACAAGTCCTCCGGGGGGAACCAGAGGCTCCTGCCTGCCGCCCTCTATGGCTAGGGAGATGGTGTCACCGCCCAGGAATGCTGCACCCAGGCCCCCTCCCCGTTCCCAGCAGCTTATCTAGTCTGGAATCTTGTGTCTTGCTTTGCCATCTCCTGCCCTGTGCCGCCCCCTGCCACCCTCAGCCCCACACACTGTCCCCTAGAGCCAGCTTCTCTGGGGTTTTGGGTTAAAAGTCTGCCAAGATTGGTTTCTTGGTGCCTCGCTGGGCCAGGTCTGGAGCTCTGGCTCCTGGGGGTGAGGCTGGGGTAGGTGCCAGCATCCTGGCTGAGGGATGGGTTGAGAGGCGGCAGTTCATGTGCAGGATGCTGCAGGCTGGATTAGCAGGCTAAGATTGGGATAGGTGGGAATTTTTGCTGCCAGAAAAAGCCGGGGTCCCCGAAACAGTGGAGACTATGGGATGGGAAGCAGGGATTTCATCCTGAACAATCAGCCCACCCAGTGGGCCCAGCATCAAAGCAGTGGGGAGAGACTGGGTGGGTGAGACCAGCCAAGTGTGTGCGGCAGGTGCTCTGAGTCCTGGGGTAAGCTTTGCCCCTTGTGGTCACCTAAAATGAAGTGCCCATCAAAGGCAAGTCTTCAAAGGCCACCGGTACCAGAGAACAGAGTTAAGGGCAGGAGGAATTCAAGGACTGTTTTAATGGCACCAGACAGCTTAAAGAAAGAAAATAGCGATGAAAAATCCCTAGAGCCTTAGCCCAAGGCATGGACCCAAACTCAAGAACTTTCTATGGTCTGGAAAAAGAATCTCATCTCTTATCAAGGCAGGGCTGACATGACTAAACACCAGATGCCTACTTTGATCTGGTGGGTTGCTGAGTTACAATATTAGTTGAATTCTCAACCTTTGCAGGGTTCTTATATAAATATCAGGAATTAATCCAGAAGAGGTGAGAGTTGAGAATGAGAATGAGGGTAGACAGGATGGTGCACTCAGAGACCCGGACTTCCAAGCCTTACAGAGTGTCCCATGCAGGCCAAGCTGGCCCTTCTCCCCTCTTAAGGGGGTTGTTCCAGCTCAAGTCAAGACTCCTTGCCTAAGGGTGTTCATTTGCAAGGTGGAAAACAACACTCCTCCTTGTGCCTCCAGGCTGGTGACTAGGTCAGATTCCAGCATGTTCCTGTTGACCAATTATAAAGTCAAACTTTGTGGAGGAGAAAGTTTACTTACCAACAGAATTGCAAGACTTTAGTAACTTATCTTGGCAAAATCCTGGGCATACCACGTGTGGATGGTTTATCAGAAGGAATATCATTTTAGATCTGATGTCAGGAATTAATCCAGAAGAGGTGAGAGTTGAGAATCAGAGTGAGGGTAGACAGGATGGTGCACTCAGAGACCCGGACTTCCAAGCCCTACAGAGTGTCCCATGCAGGCCAAGCTGGCCCTTCTCCCCTCTTAAAGGGGTTGTTCCAGCTCAAGTCAAGACTCCTTGCCTGAAGGTGTTCATTTGCAAGGGGGAAAACCATAGAAAGTTCCAGGGTTTGGGTCCATGCCTTGAGGTAAGGATCTAGGGATTTTTCATGCTATTTTCTTTCTTTAGACTGTCTGGTGCCATTAAAAACAGACATTTCAACACACAGTTCTAGAATTCCTCCTGCCCTCAGTTCTGTTCTGTGGCACCAATGGCCTTAGTTTCTTGATGTCAATGAGCCTGTCTGAGCTCTGGATTCAATATGCTGGATTCAGTACTCCCAGGAGCTGGGAGAGATTTCTCGATGTAAGAAATTCAGGAGAAAGATGTCCTCCTATCCAAAATCCTGACCCCTAAGAGACCCCAGAAGTGACTCCCTTGTCCAAGACCTTATACATTATCCTTGAGGAGGGGAGTGCCAACCTCTTTGAACCCCCCACCCCACCCAAAAGCTGTTCTCTGTGTATTAGGCATGCTGGTGGTAGTTGCCATTGTTAAAGAAACCCCTTGTATCAATGGAAAATAACTTGAGCCATTACCATAAAAAATGTTCAGACCCTCACCCCACTCAATATGTCATACCAGGCTGGGCACGGTGGATCGCGCCTGTAATCCCAACACTTTGGGAGGCCGAAGTGGGAGGATTGCTTGAACCCAGGAGGTTGAGAGCAGCCTGGGCAATGTAAGGAGACCCCATCTCTACAAAAAAATCAAATCATAAAAATTAGCCAGGCATGATGGCACGTGCCTGTAGTCCTAGATACTTGGGAGGCTGAGGCAGGAGGATCACCTGAACCCAGAAGGTTGAGGCTACAGTGAGCTGTGATTGAGCCACTGCACTCCAGCCTGGGTGACAGAGTGAGACTCTGTCTTAAAAAAAAAACAAAAAATTCAGAACCCGAGTCCCTTGAATGGAGGAGTCAGCCTTGAGGAAACACTATCTAATAATATAATTTAGTTCCTTAAAACTTCTCTTGTTCCTCTCCAAAAGGACCTATTTCAGAGTAACAGTGTACTGGCAAAGATCCTAGATCTCTTGAAAATTATTAGACACTAACCCTGAATTAATGCTAATTTCTAAAGACCCAGATTACCCAGAGATTTCCCAATGAGAGTGGGGGTTTATAGGGATCAGATGCCGAATGGAATGTTGATCTGAGTCTGCTTCATGACAGACAGCAGTACTATCACTGGGTACTTCCCCAGGTTCTCAGTACAGAGTTAGAATAGATACTGTCCAGGTTGGCAGATTTACTGCGTGGTTCCCTGACCCATAGAGCAAGTTCAGACCAAGGGAAAGCTACTATAGGTTCCCAAATCACATCAAAATAGTAAGTCAAGAGCACTAATGCATATTAAGCAGAAGCACAAAGATTAACACGACTATGAAAGAAAGATGCAGGGGTTGTACTTCCAGTTAACTTTCTAGTTTGGCCAGTGTGTAAATTGGATGAGTCTTGAAAAATGAAAATGGATGATTATAATTAAGCAGGCGGTGATTCCAATTATAGTTCCACAATGTTCCAAATGCAGTCTCATGATTGGAACAAATTAATGTAGATTTGACACCCAGAAACTATTTTCCCTCCTATATCCTGATCACCAGAGAACATCAGAACTATTTTATTTTCTCATGGCAGGGACAGACAACAGCACACCTGCCATCTTGCCTCATGGCTGAGTCAACTCTCCAACTCTACGCCATAAGTTAGTTCATGGGGACCTTGATCATTTCATCTTTTTATAGGCATCACACTGGTCCAGTACACTGGTGATGTCATGCTGATAGGTCCTAGAGATCATAAAACAGCAGGTACTTTGAAATATGATTGTTTTCCAGAATGAGGGAGGAACAGCCTGTGAAAATACAGGGGCATCAGTTAAGTCTGGGCACATAGTGTCTTAGGAAATTCAGAATATTCCCTTCAAAATGAGAAATAAATGAATGAAGGTTATTGAACTTTGCATCCCTGACCACTAAGAGACATATCACTGGGTGGGCTATTCTAGATTTTGGAGGCAACATATACCACATTTGTGTCTGCTACTTCACACTATTTCCTGAGCAATCGAAAGTTTCTTGCTTTGAATGGGGTCAGAGCTGGCTAAGACTCCAAGCCAAGTCCTTAGGATCCACTAGATTCAATGGTGCTTGAAGACTCTGTGGCAGACAGCGATGCCACACAGAGCCTTTGGCAAGGCAAGATAGGAGAACCGCAGTAAAGGCCCTTCATTTTTGGAGCAAGGCCATGCCTTCTTTGGCAAATAACTATTCACCTTTGGAGAAACAGTTCCTGGCTTGCCCCTTGGCACCGTCAGAGGCTAAACATCTGACCATAGACTATGAGGTAACCATTTAATCCAAGCTTCCCGCCATGTCGTCTGACCCACCTAGCCATTAAACTGAGCATGCGCAGCAATGCCCCTCTCTCAAGTGGAAATGGTATAAATGGGTCTGGCCCTGGGCACATCCTTGAAAGCACAGGTACATTGCATGAGCAAGTGGTTCACTCTTCCAGCATGCCACGGCTTTCTCAGCCTACATTTATGCTCATAGAAATGCCCTATAGCCAACTTACCAAAGAGAAAAAATTATCAGCCTGGTTTACAAATGACTCTGATGACTCTGCATGGTATGCTGGGACCAGCTGGAAGCGAGACCTTGTGATGTTATAACCCCATTTGGAGTATCCCTGAAGGACAGAGTAGGGAAATCCTCGCACTGGGTAGTACTTTGAGTGGTATATTTTACTGCCTTGATCTGGAAGAGCAGAAGGCCTAAGTTCTGCAGTGATTCATTGTAAGTGGCTAATGATTTGGACAGATAAACAGGGACTTGGAAGAGACAAGACTGAAGGATTGGTAAAAAGGAAGCTTGGAAGAGGCATGTGATTGGACTCTTAGAATGGACTCAGCGTCATATGCACACTTACATCCCATGGGAGCACTCACCAGAAGCTCCTAACGACCCTGGAAGGATCTTAATGAACAGATGGACAAGATGTGACCCGCTTTGTGGATGTCAATTAGCCTCTCTTCTCAGGCACCCCAGTATTTGCGCAATGGACTCAATAAACAAATTGGCCAAGGATGTCATCTAGTGGTGGATGGATTACATCAGACTCCTTTCTTCCTGGAAGGGGACTGGGATCTGTCCTCACTGGCATAACCACTTATTCTGGATTTGGATTTGCTTTCCTTGCCTACCATAATCCGTAATTCTTCCAGCATCATCATCTGCACTCACCAAATTCCTTCTACACTGTCAGGGTGTCCCCTACAACATTGCTTTGGGCCAATAAATTTATTTTACACAGAGAGAAGTACATCAGTGGACTGAAATCAGTTAGATCCATTGGTCATACCAGGTGCCCCATTGCCCAGAAACAGCTGGACCAATAGAACTACAGAATGACCTAATGACGAACCAATTCCAGAAGCAGACGGAAGAATAAAGACCACTGTGAAGCTGCAGTGCCATTTTACAGGATGCCATAGACACTCTTAACAAAGCTAGATCTGTGGCCAGGGGAGCCAGGAAGCGGAAGCAGGGTGGTGCCTCTCACAGTTCCACCTAATCACTCCTGAAACTTGGGACTTAGAAGGGCTAGTACCCAAGGAAGGAGCGCTTCTACCAGGGGATGTGAGTTGAATTCCAATTCAGCTTCCATTGAATTGAAAGTTGAGAATGCCAGCTGGCCATTTAAAACTCCTTATGTTGCTGAGTGAACAAGCAGAGAAGAGGAGTTATGACTTGGCTGAGGTTATTGACTTTGACTCCCAAGAGGAAATCAGCTTTCCCATACTTAGTGGGAGCAGGGAGTAACAGTATGGAAACTGTTGTAATCTAAAAGTAACTGAAGACCTTTCTAGCTCTAGGTGGGCAGGCCCCGCCTGGTCTCAGATCCGTAGGAATAACTGTTTAGGTGATCTGGCTGGGTAAAGGACCCTGCCTGGGAAAACAGAAAATTAATAAATGCCAACTATTATGTGATGACCAGTAGCAGAAAGAGATGTAGTATTTCCCTTCGTTTTCTTTTTCCTACCTTGTCATGTCTAGGTTAATATATTTTAACCTAGTGCTTCTTAATATCTAATGTACATGCCAGTCATCTGGGGGATCCTGTTAAAATGCAGATTCTGAATCAAGAGGTCTCAGTTGAGGCCTGAGATTCTGCATTTCTAAGTGGTCTTTCCTGACCTCTTTATAGAAGTAGTCCTTCCCAAGCCACTCTTTCTAGTTACCCTGCTTCTCCCACCTTCGTGACAGTGATCCTTCAGATTATTTATTCATTTATATATTTGCTCATTTATTGCCTGTCTCTTATACTACATGTAAATTGCATGGGGAAAAAACTTTGAATTTCTTCTTTATCTTCATATTCTCAGTACCTAGGACAGTGTGTGGCACATAGTAGGCACTCTGTAAATATTCGTGTGAGCCAGGCACGGTGGCTCCTGCCTGTAATCCCAGCACTTTGGGAGGCCAAAGAGGGCGGATCCCCTGAGGTCAGGAGTTTGAGATCAGCCTGGCCAACATGGTGAAACCCCGTCTCTACTAAAAATAAAAAAAATTAGCCGGGCATGGTGGCGCACCCCTGTTATCCCAGCTACTCTGGAGGGTGAGGCAGGAGAATCGCGTGAACCCGGGAAGCAGAGGATGCAGTGAGCCAAGATCGTGCCACTGCACTCCAGCCTGGGCAACAGAGCGAAGCTCCATCTCAAAATATATATATATAGATGTAAACACTTGTGGAATGACTGAATGTGTATAACTCATGCAATCAGCTGTATTTCCATGTACGCCCAGAAACACCCACACACATACATAAGGGCAAACACACATGTGCAGGCATATATAAAATGTAATTAATTAGGAACATATGCACACAAAAATAATTGTAGAGATTCACATACACAAACACACAAACACGTGATGCACATGTGTATACACACACAGATACACAAACTCACATAAACACGTGCCTCCTCCAGGAAACTGATGCCCACATCAGAGTCGAGGTGTCACTGGCCACCAATACAGTGACTCAGGCTAGGCCCTTCTTTGCCACTTTCTGATCCCATCTAGCTGATGAGAGTTTTCCTCACCTGGGCAGAGAAAGGGATGAGAACGTGGACCCCCTCCCTGACCTCCCCAGAAGCAGCCGTGCCGAGCTTCTCCCTTCACCTGTATTGGTGCCCCCAAAGGCAGTGTTGATGGCTCCTGTCCCCCAGTGCTGGCCAAGGGCAGCGTGGGTGTACCACAGGTCTCAGTCCACAGATGGGAAGCCTGAGGCCTTGCCCACCATCACCCAGAAAGGTGGAGGGAGCCCCAGAGTCTCAGAGGTGCTGAGTGGGACTGGTTGTCTCCATGACTCAGGGCCCCAGTGCCTGCTCCTGCGTGCCCCACCCCGGGGCCACCTACTATACAAAGGGGTGGTGGCTGCTGCCCAGGCCCCAGTCTATTTTGTTTGCAATTATCTGGCCAGTAAGCCAGGAAACTGCAATGAGCAAGTTTTGGCAGACAGACCCATGTCTCTGCCCAAAGATTCCTGCTCCTGATAATCCCCCAGGAAACCCTGCTGCTTCGCTCCTCCTTGGAGCCCCTCAGATCCCTGCTCTGAGTTCCCGAGCAGCTATAACCAGGCCTAACAGGTGTCCTCTATCTGTTGCTGGAGTCCTCTCTGAACCTGCCTAGGGGGTGGTCAGGGCTTCCTGGTACCCACAGATGCAGGGAACTCATTGCCTTTTACAGGGCCCAGTTCCTTCAAATTGTGGATAGGCCTGCTTTTATTAAGCAACTCCTCTTTCAGCTCCTTTTGCTCCGGGACCACCCTTCAGAATTCAGAGACAGAGCCTGTGTCTTCCCTGCATCTTCCAGTTCCCCTTGTGACCATCTCCATATCTTTTACTTTATCCAAGGAGGATATTTTTTATATATATATATATGTACATATATATGATCTTACTCTGTCACCCAGGTTGGAGTAGAGTGGCATGATCATGGCTCACTGCAGCCTCCACCTCCCAGGCTCAATGAATCCTCCTACCTCAGTCTCTCAAGTAGCTGGGACTATAGGTGCACACCACTATGCTTGGCTAATTTTTGTATTTTTTTTGTAGAAATGGGGTCTCACTTTGTTGCCCAGGCTGGTCTCAAACTGCTGGGCTCAAGCAGTCCACCCATCTGGCTCCCAAATGCTGGGATTACAGGCGTGAGCCACCGCACCCAGCCCAGGAAGACTTTTTTCAAGTTCCCATTATTCAGCTGTTTAGTCACTCACTCACAAGTGCTTGATGGGTCCCCACTATGTGCTCAGCACTGTGGGGTGAGCAAAAAAGATAGTGTGCTGGTGAACAACAACAAAATAGTGTGCTTTCCCCCACAGGACACACGTTCTCCTGAGAGAGGCAGGCCAAAGGGAATTTTAATAATCACACCTGCTCCCTGCATGCTTCCTCAGGCTTCAGTTACAGTAGGCATGATCATTCCTATTAAATATATAAGGAAACTGAGGCTCCAAGAAGTCAAAAAGCATGTCCAAGTTCACACAGCTGATGTTAGACCTGAGATTGGAATTTTCTCCTTTCAGTGGTCGACAGGTAAGAGTAGCAACCTGAGGTCAAGCGAGAAAGGCTCTTGGGAAGAGCCAATGAGAGGGTCAAGTGCTCTGCAAGTGTTACCAGAGTCATCCACCTCACTAGCTTGGGACTATTGTTTACACACATCTTAAAATTTTCCAGGTACTTGCTCAAAAACCTACCTGCACACTTAAGGGATATCCTATATCTCCTGATTGAAGCCATTGCCTGCCTTTGTCTGAATGAACCCAGGAGATTTCTCTGACCAGAGGAGAGACTCCTGCTCCCAATGCTGAGACTTGAGAAATTCTAGTTCTCATCAGCCTGTCAGTGTTCCTGCTTCTATTGCTGCCACATGGGGTCGCTGTTGAAGACATGTTCTGCACAGCTTTGTGAACCGTTGTCTTCTTTTGCAGTGGAGCCAGTGCTCCTGTGATCTCTACAGGTTGGCTCCAGGTTTACAGCTTCCTTAGACTCACATCTGCACCACTGATGGCTGGCCCCCAAAGCAAATTACTGTGCCAGGCCAAGAAGGGTTTCTAGCCTCAGCCATGTGGAAAACCAAAACCAGCCCTCTACTAACAGCCCAGCCTCTGAGCTGGGCCAGTGCATCATTTCAGATCCTCCCTCCACTTATGGAGGGCATGAAGGTGTTTAGTGTCTTCTCTGGACCTATAGGAGAGAACACTGAACATGGAGGATTTTTGGTCACCATGCAGACTTGCCCACCAATGCCTCAAGACCAGCTCTGCAAACAAAGGGGGAGTGGGAGAAGCCTTTTCCAGGCCACAGTAAGTCCTGTCACATCCTTCCCCAGAACCACAGGATCCTCCTTGCTCTGTCTGGAGAGCTAAGAGAGACACACTTTCCCCACACTGGTCAAGTGACACTTCCCTGAACAAGGAAGGTTTGTTCCAAGAGGCAGCTCTGCTTATACTTCAACAGAGAAATAGCTGGCAGCTTCTCTCACCACTTGCCAACCCTAAATTAAACTCTTCTTTTCCAGGCACTCTGGTATAGAAGCATCTTCCTCTTTCATCCTCACAAACCACCCTGTGAAGAAGAAGCTGTTGTGAGGATTAGATGGAATGATGCATGATTCGTGCCAGGAAAAGAGTGGCTTCTTGAGGAATGATAGGTGCTCCTGTTGTTATTCTCTGGATGGAGTTTGGGTTCCCCTTCAGCACTGAAAACCCATCTTAGGCCCCTTGCTTAAAGACTACTTGACAATTACTTTCTTGATTCAATGCAACTCCCTCCCTGTGGGGAGGATAAAACAGGCTCTTTAATGCTTCCCCAGGCAAGGCAGAGGTTGCAGTGAACAGAGATTGCACCACCACACTCCAGCCTGGGCAACAGAGCAAGACCCTGTCTCAAACAAACAAACAAACAAACAAACAAACAAACAAATCATGTTTCCTCAGGCTTCAGTTAAAGGCCTTTCCCCACTACTCCTCTACCATCGTGCTCACCCTGACTCCTCCAGATGGCACCACCAGGTCTGCCTGAGCATCTGGGAAAGGGAAAGTCTGTGGGCAAGATGCATCTGGAGTGGGTAAAAGGGAAAGAGCAGAGCAGGCGCTCCATCTGGCAGACAGGTGGGCAGGTGGAGCCCCTGGGCCGGGCTGAGCAGAGGCCAGAGAGCTGAGCCCAGCCAGAGAAGGCGAGCAGGCAGTGCCCTGCTTACCTGGCTCCAAAGTCCTCATTGCTGCAAGATCCAAGCTGTGTTCGCAGTGCCTCCCTGGATGGACTGCAAGTGGAGGCTGTGAACTGCCCTGCCATGGCATCACTGATGGGCAGTGCTACCCTCAGCTGGAGGGGGCTCATCAGGAGCAAATGGCCTCCTGACAACAGGCCCTATGTTGGCATGGATGCCTCTGCCATTCCCCCTTCAAGACCCCCAAATTTGAGCTTTTCCAACCAAGGCAGGTGACCTCTGAATCCAGGGGGTGAAGGAGCAGACGCCTCTTGGTTCTCTGAAAAAAAGTCATTGGGGACAAGGGGTAGAGGGAAAGCACCAATTTGCTCTATGGCTTATCTAGGTCTGGTTGCCTTCACAGGCCACAGTGCCCTCTCTCCCAGAGGACCGCTGAAGTTCCTTCTGGCTCTGACATTCAGTGGCAAAATAACAATGACCAACATTTGGAGCACTCATTGAATTAACTCCTCCTGAGCTAGTACAAATATTATCCCCACTTTAATGACAAGGAACCTGCAGCTTAGAAAGGATAAGTAAGTTGCCCAAGGTCACCCAGCTGCTTGGTGGCAAAGTCTGGATTCAAATCGAAGGTTCTCCAACTGCAGAATCCAGCACACTTAACTCTTCTGCTATGCCATCCGTGCCCTCTTTGGACAGTGTGGAGATTAGTCAGTGCTAGTCTAAGGCTGGTCTTTTGCTGGTGAGAATGAATTCATCCTCTGTTCTGGTTTTGTGCTCTGTGGCTTTAAGAAAACTTTCTTCTCTTTCTGCTTTAGTTTCTGAAGAAACTGGCCAAGCTGGCTCCGAACCGGCAGCCAAGAGAACTCTGTGGAGTGTGTCAAGCAGGCTCTTGCCTAAGAACACAGATGTGTGTGTGGAGGGGAGAGCCCAGGGAGTAATTAGGGCAATATCTCGAAGTGGGAGACATGCCTCCTCTCGGGGGAAGACGGTGAGCCCGTCTGTCAACAAGCCCTCCTTGACTCCTTCTCTGGGCTGGGCACTGTGGGGGGTAGAGGGATGCAGGAGCACAGAGCTCCCTCCCAGGTCTGAATGCTCTGACTTGAAGACACCCCTTCTGCTTTCCTTCCCCAGAATCCCCAACCCCCATACCCTGGAGCTCAAATCCTGTGAGGAGAGATAAGATTTATACACATGAAAGTGAAGGAACAATGGGATGATTTGTGCCAAGTGTGTGGTCTATTGGCTCTTTAATAAGCATTTATTGAGCCTTTTCAGAACCAGGACAGGGCTAGGCAAGGGAGACCCAGAGATGGAAGGGGCTGAGTCTCCCCTCTTAGCACAGGGCCAGATGGAGGACAGGCTTGTTAGCCAGTCAGGGCCAAAGAGAGGAAAGAAGCTTAGAAGCTTCATAGTAGCACGCAATAGGTGCCCAAGCACTTGCTTAAATACTTATTATGGATTTTAAAATTTTTAATGTTCTTAAAAATAGAGATGGGGTCTACACTATGTTGCCCTGGCTGGTCTCAAACTCCTGGGCTCAAGCAATCCTCCTGCCTTAGCCTCTCAAGTAACTGGGACTATAGGCACGAGCCAATACACCCAGTTGGATTTCCTTATTTAACCCTCAAAATTCTATGAAGTGGGGGCCATTACTTCTCCCATTTTATGCATGAGGGAGCTGAGGGTTTGTAACATGTCTAAGACTCTGCAGCTTGTAAGAGATGGAGGCAGGATATGAACCCAGGAAACATGGCTTTGAAGGCTAAGTCCTCGAGTGCTGGACTCTGGAGAGGGCACACCTCAGCCCAGGGGCTAAGGAAGGCAATTAGAAGAGAGGACATTCAGGCCGGTCTCAAGGAGGAATTTGTCAAGGAGGGATGAGGGCCAGAGCCATCTGGGCAGGGAGTGTCTGGAGGCATGGAGCAAGGAGCATGTTTGGGGATGGGGCACTGCCAGAGGGGACGGGTGTTGATTGTGTGGGTAGTGGGGTGCTGAGACAGTAAGTGGGGCTGGATGAGGAAGGGCTTTCAGTTCTTTGTGACTTCGTTCTGGAGATAGTGGAGGATGCTTGAAGGGATGGTGGGTGGGTGCTCTGTCGATCCAGGGGAAGATGGCTGTGCGGTCAGGGACAGAGGTGTCGAGGAGGATATGGGCTTGGGCTAGCTAGAATATCCAAGAAACAGGGAAGAGGGGAAGTGGTGGGAGCAAAGGGGACAGAGGGGAGGTCCTCAGCCTGGATAGAGGGAGGCATGTGGAAAGAGTTAGGGCCAGGGAGCACTGGAAAAGTGGGTGGGGTCCAATCATGAGGCCCTTCAATTCCACTCTAAGAGTCTGCTCCTGGGCCGTCAGCATAGGTTGTATGGACAGGGGAAGCCTGGTCAGCTGGGGCTCTGAGGTGCTATGGGCCAGGGTCAGTATGGTTGTAGAGTAAGCAAGACAGACATGGCCCCTGGCCTTCATGGAATTTGCAGTCCAGGAGCCGAGACAGACGTGAATCAAGCAGCCTCAGGCACCCGTGGCTGACTGCAAACAACCTGGCAGCTGAGGGAAGACTCAGGGGCCCCAGGGAGTGAGAGCTGGTAGGAAGTGCAGAAGCAACTCTAGGCTGGATCTCTCGGGGATGGGGAGAGGGGGAAGGAAAAGCATTCCAGGCAGAGGAACCAGCAAGTGCAAAGCCTCAGAGACAGCAAGGAATGGAGGCATTGAAAGAAAAGCAAAAAGGCCAGGGAGGCGGAGAGCTAGGGCGAGGGAGATGCCGAAGATTTGGGGGTTTGACTGGAGAGAAGTTGGGAGATGGGGAAGAGTTTTAAGCAGGGAAATGACCAAAAGATCTGTGTTGTAGAAAGACCCCTGGGTGCTATAAGGAGAATGGAATGAGGGGTAAGTATGACTCTGAGTAACCAGTTAGGCAGCTGCTGCAGACTCCCAGGAGCAGCTGGAGAGCCCTGGCTCAGGTCACAGTGATGGAGTCAGAAGCAGGTGGGTGGCCCACACAGTGCAGGTGCTTGGAAGATGGATTCAGCAGGACTTGGTGACTGGCTGATGAGGTGGGTGAGATAGAAGAAGGGGTGGACGGAGGGGCTATCTACGGAGATGGGGGGTCAGGAGGGAGGGGGTCTTGAGAGAAAGAATCATGAGATAGTTCTAGTCACGCTTGGATTGAGGTTCCTGAGAGACACCTGACTGCAGGCAGCTGGGTGCCCAGGCCTGGGGCTCAGGAGGCGGGTGTGGGATGATCTAGGAGTCATGAGCTAGCGATGGAAAGTCAGCCATGGAGGAGGCTAGGGAGAGAACAAGGGAAGAGAAGAGGGCCCAGGATGGAACGTCAATAACTGTTGGAAGGAGGAGCCACCAAGGACACCGAGAAGTTGCTGGTAGAACAGAGGGGGGAATCCGGAAGGCCCTTGGAGGGTGTGGTCTGCAGGTGTGAGGAGGCCAAAAGCCCAGGCAGGTTGACGACTGTAAAATGCTGGTTGGATTTAGCAAAATGGAGGTCCGGAGCCTTGAGCAGGAGCAGGTTGAGTGGAGGGTGGGGAGGAGCAGACACAGCCTCGTGGGAGGTGAAGCCGAGGAGATGGGACTTGGAGATAACTGGTTACTGCCAGGAACTGGGACTGAAGGAGGAGGAAAGGAATGGGGCTGAGTTCAATTGAAGAGGATAGAAGAGGCTTGATTTGTTTGCTTGTTGGTTTTTAGGGTGGGAGGAACTGGGCATGTTTAAGGAGAGGGAGCCAGTCAGGAGAGAGAAGTTCAGTGTCTTTTCCAGAATAGACCCTTGAGGCTAAGAACAACAACAACAAATCCAGTAGAGCCCCGGAAGGAAAGGAATTTGGCTTTTTAGCTGAGTAGTGAAAAGGCAAGCTGGCAATTGCCCTTTGGCTCTGCCAGGGAAGGTCAGAGAAAGGCCTCCCCAGTGATGGAGAGGGGATGGAAGTGAGGGGGAGAAACAACAGTGGAGAGATAGACAAGCCTTGGCTGGAAGGAGGAGGGAGAAGCCCCCTCTGAAGGTACCTAGGGGTATTAAAAGGGGGAAGTTAACAGTGAGAACAAATAATAAAGATTATTACATGTAGCCAAGCTTTGCTCTTTGTGTACTCTGAGACGACCACACTTAAAGGCTGGTGTTTGAACTTGGCTTCTAACAGTGGCAGCTTGTGGGGGAAGAATTCTGGCTCGGGAGGCAGGAGATCAGGCTTCTGGTCTAGCTCTGCCGTTCACCGGCTCTGGAGCCCTGGGCCGCAGTGTCCCATATTTCAGTTGGGCTGGAGGTGAGTGTTTCTAATACTTTTATGGCATTTTGTAAGTTGGCAACCTTGTCACACGGCTGGTGGCTTGGTGCTCCAGAAAGTGTGTTTGCTGCACGGGACTGCATGAAGTAATAATAGTGTTGATAGGGATAATAATAGCTAAAGTGTACCAAGTGGCATCTCTGTGATCCCCACTGTGTCAAGAGGTTTGACTCCTGAGGAGGGATCATCCTCCCCATTTTACAGAAGGGAAAATTGAGGCATATCCCAAGGTCACACTGCCAGGAAGTAGCAGGGTTGGGATTTCCTCTATGCCAAAGCTCCTCTGACTGGGGCAGACACACGGGCCACCTGACCTTCTCAGAAAGGCACCCACAGGCTGTGCTCCCTGCCAAGCCAAATCAGGACTGGGATGAGCAGGCCAGGTGGAGAGGCTGTCCCAAGACAGAGGATCCCAGTGCTGGGGCAGAGTGGGAGCAGGGGGCATTGAAGTCACAGGTTAGATCATGGAGATGCTGAATGCCAAGTTGAAGGGTCTGAACGGGAGTATATGGAAGGTTTGGGGAGAAGGGTTGGCAAACCGATGGCAGGATCCACACAAGACAGGTGGGACGATGCTGGAGTCCAGCAAAGAAGGAAGGCAAGCAATAAACCTGGAGGCAATTTGTGGATGAGTCTGCATGGGGGAAGAAGCAGAAGGACTGGCCCGAGGGAGGCATCGGCCTCTCCAAGTCTCCCACTTCCTTGGGAAGGGGCAGAAAATCTGAGCAGGCCCACCTCTGAGCCTGTCAGAGAGTTGGGCTGGGACACACCTGGGGGTGTTTGGCTCCGGGATTTTGTTGTGTGTTTACTAACCGCTCTCCTGCCTCTGGCTGCAGGGGTGAGCTTGCGAAAAGTCTAACCTGCGGCTGTCTTGGCCTCCCTGTGTCTGTCTCACCACTGTGTCTGTCTCACCGTTGCTGGAGGAGCCCAGTGGGTTACCTGGCCTCCCCTCCCTCTGCCGGGTCTCAGCTCCCTGCCACCTGCCCTTCAGGGCCTGGGGCCACTTGGACCCCTGTGGAGGCTTGTCCCAGCCTCAGCTTTCCTGCAGCCCCTTCATGCCACATCTGTGTGTTCCCTGCCACCACCCTTCTGTACTGTGCCTCAAAGAGGCCCCAGACTCACCCCACATT
This sequence comes from Piliocolobus tephrosceles, assembly GCF_002776525.5. Classification (NCBI taxonomy): domain Eukaryota; kingdom Metazoa; phylum Chordata; class Mammalia; order Primates; family Cercopithecidae; genus Piliocolobus; species Piliocolobus tephrosceles. Next base: position 180,938,919 of record NC_045434.1, on the reverse strand, counting down.
TCCACTGGTTTTCTTTCCAAGCGAGTTCCCATCTGTTATCCAATTTAACGCTCCTCCAACCTTGTGAGATCATCAGCTGAGCCATAAGCCCCTGAATCCAGGTCCCACAGCTGGTTGTAAAGCTGGACCAGAGGCAGGGCTCCTCCTGGTTAAGTGCCATATTGGAAAAACGCCTGAGTGTCAGGACTCAGGATTCCAGTTCTGGCTCTGACATCATTCCCTGTGTGACTCTGAATAAGCTCTTGCTCTCCTGTGAAGAAAGGAATGGGGTGGACGAGGTGATACAGTCTTCCCAACTCTGAAAGCCTTGGAAAGATTGAACTGAATCCTTTATTCAGCAAACATGCCTTGTCCCTCCCAGTGAGGCCAGCCTGTGCTGGAGCTGGAACCACTGTAGCAGGCCTGCCTTCTGGGTAGGGGTAACCCTAGTGAAAGGCCTGGTCCACAGATGAAAGGGCTGGCCACAGTCAAAGGGGCAGCGTACAAAAGGCCTCCGAAGGCCGGGCACAGTGGCTCACACCTGTAATCCCAGCACTTTGGGAGGCCGAGGTGGGCAGATCACAAGGTCAGGAGATCAAGACCATCCTGGCCAACATGGTGAAACCCCATCTCTACTTAAAATACAAACAATTAGCTGGGTGTGGTGGCTGGGCCTGCAATCCCAGCTACTCAGGAGGCTGAGGCAGGAGAATCGCTTGAACTCGGGAGGTGGAGGTTGCAGTGAGCCGAGATCTGCACCACTGCACTCCAGCCTGGGGACAGAGCGAGACTCCTTCTCAAAAAACATAAAACCAAAAGGCCTCTGAAAATCATCACAGAGACTACCAAGCCCCTATCATGGCCTCTTTCTGTCCCCCGCAATTCTCTCACACCCACCCTGTCCCCAACCTCTCTTTCACCCCCCCCCCCACCATCACGTAAAACCACTCTCCACCCCCAGCCTGGACGTGTTTCTGCTTACATGGTGCCATTACTATTGGCCAGAAACTCACTTAATCCTCCGTACAGACACCCTATGCCACGGACATTATTATCCTCATTTTACAGATGAGGAACCAAGGCCTAGAGAAGCTAAGTGACTCATCCAGGTGTTCCCAGTAGGAAGTGGCAGTGCTGGGATGTGGTCCCAGAGCGCAGGGTCCCAGTGCCTGAGGTCAATGTGGCCTTGAGCAGAGGCCCTCTCACGCTCTCTGAGTTTTAGCTTCCTTCCTTGTAGAACAGATCTCCCCATTTCTACCTTTGGGGAGGCTGTGAACAGACCTATATCTGCCACCATCTGTGTGCTCTCAGCAAATCACTCACCCTCTCTGAACTTAGAGGCTTTGTCTAGAAATGGGGAAAGCAACACCCGCTTCACAGGGTTGGTGTGGGGATTACAAGAGACTATTGAGAAAGAGCCGGTGCTCAATAAACCCAAATTTCTCTGAAGCTGCCTAATTGTAAAGCGAATTGGGCCCTGTGGTTGGACAGGCAGGTTGCTTCTGATTATCCACCATATTGTAAATGCAGGCAACATCTTTTTGGCTGTCTTGGATTCGTTCCTATGGATAAAGTCCTGGGGATTGATTGCGACCCAGGTCAAAGGTCATGGACACTTACTCAAGTTGGCAGTTTTTTATTATGAGCAGGTGCCGGAGTCGGGTAGCCCGGCGGGTGAATCCGCACTGGCCTATTTCCTAGTCATTAGTCTTGGGCAAGTGACTCCACCTCGCTAAGCCTCCGGTTTCTTTCTTTCTTTTTTTTTTTTGAGACGGAGTCTCGCTCTGTTGCCTGGGCTGGAGTGCAGTGGCCGGATCTCAGCTCACTGCAAGCTCCGCTTCCCGGGTTTACGCCATTCTCCTGCCTTAGCCTCCCGTGTAGCTGGGACTACAGGCGCCCGCCACCTTGCCCGGCTAGTTTTTTGTATTTTTTAGTAGAGACGGGGTTTCACCGTGTTAGCCAGGATGGTCTTGATCTCCTGACCTCGTGATCCGCCCGTCTCGGCCTCCCAAAGTGCTGGGATTACAGGCTTGAGCCACCGCGCCCGGCAGCCTCCGGTTTCTTATCTGTAATAATATTACCTGTCTTAAGGGATTGTTGCCTGACATGAAGTACTATAAACCCTACCTTTTATTACAGTCCTGACTCGCTCTGATCACCCGTCCTTAGTTAATCAATAGGGAAGCCGAGGTCGAGTGAGGAGAGTAGTCTCCTACCAAGGTCACAGTCTGTGTGCAGCTGGTAGCCCAGATCTATCTGGGGCTAGTTGCAGCATCTTCTTTGCAGACCCTGTCAGACTCAAGCCAGGGCTGGAATTGAAATGGTACAGAGGCTATGGTGGCCCAAGACCTCATCTAGGTAGCAGAGGGAAAGTTCCAAATTGCTCTCCATGCCCTAACCAATGCCTGGGTGAGCCCCACTGTTTTCTTTCTCACCTCCATGCTTTTGCATCTGTTGTTTCTGCTAGAATGTTCTCCCTGACCAACCCACTTTAAACTGCATGACCTTCTTACCCACTGGACTATGATGGGGCCCTGCCTTCATCTCTGTCTGTTGATTGAATAGAATGAACTTGGGGAATTTCAGAGCTGGTCTGGATCTGTTTCATGTTTTCTAATGGAGAAGTGGACGCCTTGCCCAAGGACGCACGGTCTATCCACGAATCCATTTCTTGTGTGCTTACTAAGTATTTGGGGTGGGTGCAGTGCACAGCTAGGAAGGGTCAAGGTATGGCAGAAGGAACATGTGTCTGGGGATCAAAATACTTCAAGTTTACTCGCTGTCGTTCCGTCGCTGGGACCTCGTGCTTGCTTTGGCTCCTATCTGGGCCTCGGTTCTCCCACCTCTAAAATGGAGGTGATAAGCTCACCTACCTCTTGAGAATGGTGTGAGTAGGAGTTGGAGATGCTGTGCCAATGTTACACCGAAGTGTCATGTGGCAATGGCCCCAGCTGAGAGGGGGGCTCCCAGGACACAGACAGCAGGGTCAGGCCTGGAGTCAGGCAGGCCTGGGACCAAAGCCCGGATCCTTCACTTACAGCTGTGTGACCTTGACTGAGTCACTTCCCTCCTCTGAGCTCAGTTCCTCCTCTGTGAAGTCACCTCCTCAAAGAGGCCTTCCCTGGCCCACCTCCCGCCCTTCATTTCTTCCATACCTCTGACCACAGCCACAGTTCTCTTGTTTGTTCCTTTTTTATTGTCTGTCTCTTCCCTCCAGAATATGCATTCCAGGAGAGCAGGGATATTTGTTTTGTTCCCCGACGTATCCCCAGGATCTAGCACAGGACTGGCAAGTAATAGGCACTCAATGATATTTGTTGAATGAGTGAATGGATGAATATGTGAATGCATTGGAGTTAGTACTTCCAACCTCCCAAGGGTGTTTAGAGAGGAAGGGCGAGATGCATAAGGTGCCGGCCCAACACATAACAGGCTGGCTCAGTGAGGATGGAACTGCTGTTACTATCCTGAGGAAAAACTTTGCAGCTGCCTCCCAGGAAACTGGGCCCAAGGTGCGGGGTGGGAGAGCACAGCAGCTCCCACAGTGTAGCTTCCATTTCCTGGCTGGGGCTGAGCCCTCTAATTGCTCCCATCTCGTTGGCAGCCTCAGCAGTAGTCTAATGAGTTTGCACCCGGCTGGCTCCTCGGCTTGGCTGCACAGCCCAGGCCTGCCTGCCCAACTGCAGGCAGACAAAGGCCCTCTGTCCCTGGGATCTGCTTCCTGCCCGCCCACTGTGTCCCTGACAAACCGAGGTCCCCAGCTGCCAAGCACTGCTTCTGCAGTGAAGGAGCCCAAGATTCCCATGTGGGCCAGGGGCACAGAGCAGTGGAAAGGGCATTTATCCTGGAGGGTGGAGCCCTGGGTCCATATCCCTGCTCTTCTCCGGCTGAGAGGCGCTAGGGGAGGCTGTGGGATGTCATGCCCAAGAGCCTGACCGACAGGGTTGGAATCACACCTCCACCACCTCTTGCTGTGTGACCTTGGGCAAGTCCCAGACTGTTCTAATCTTCAGTTTCCTCATCCATCAAGCAGGGGTAGATTATAGGAGCTCACGGGTGTATAGCTCTCAGCATAGCTCTTGGCACATGGAAGAGCCACTATAATTACTGGGGACCCCGTTGGATCCAGGGTTCTTGGACTGCTCATCTATCAAATAAGAGTTGCTCAACCTTGGCGCTATTGACATTGGGACTGGATGATTCTGTTGTAGGGGCTGTCCTGTGCATTCTAGGATGTTTAGTAGCATCCCTGGCCTCAGCCGACCCAGTTTCAAGGTTTCTGTTACACTCTAAAATTCCTTGGTTTGCTTTAGGAACCCCAGATTCTTCTCCATGGTCTGAATCATTGCAAAATAACTTGTAAGTATTCCTTCCCTGCAAAATAATCTCCCTAGTCTAGGGGTCTCAAATGCCTCAGGCTGCTCACAGTGAGCACTGGACCTGGAGGATGATGACGGTGTCTTCAATTATGCAAGAGCTGTAGCAGGACCCAACCCTGAGCATCCTGGAACCTCCCTGAAATGTTCCCCATGACACTTCTTTGGAGCCTCCCATCTTCCTCCTGGAATACACATGGTCACCAGCCCATTGTCTTTGTGCCCCACTCTGCTCTACATCCTGCTGCAGTCCCCATCTCAGACTCTGCCAAAAGGACCCCTGTGCCCAGCATTCACTGCTTATCCCCATCTCCCTAAACATCCTTTCCCACCACCCCATCTCCTGCAGTTGCTGAGCTCTCTTTGCTCCTTCCATCCGCTGTGCCTTTGCCAATGCTGTCCCTTCTGCCCGTAGAGCCCTCTCTCCACCCCCTCCTCCCTCCAGGTCTAGCTCTGAGGTTGTCTCTTCCTGAGGTTCTCCCAGATTCCTACATCAGAACAGCTCTGCCTGCCCCAGGCACTGGAGCCAACCCTGAGCTCACCACTCCGCTGGAACACATGTCTGCCCAGCGTGGCATCCAGTTTATTTATGAGGCTGTCTGTCTGCCCCCATTCTCAGGAGCCCCAGGGCAGGGCCCTGTCTGATTCATTGCCAGGCACAGGGTCTGGCCGGCATCAGGGAGCGTGTGTTGAGCAGTACCGGCGAGAGCTGTCTCTGGGAGGAGGCAGCGCGGGGCTGGCTGGCATGGAGCACAGGCCCAGGGCTGCGGGGTGGCGGGGCCAGGCCAATGCCAGTGCTGCTGGAGAAGGCTGAGGGCCCTCCTTCCCAGGCTCCCTCGCCATGCCCTCCCTCCTCCTCCCCTCAGTCACTGACTCATTCACTCAGCAACTTCTCTCGCTCATTCATGCATCTGTGTGCTCCTTCACAGGCTCATTCACTAACAGGGGAGCTCATCCATTCATTCACTTTTACATTTGTTCATTCATTCGTTCATTCATTTCTTCACTTACTCCTCTATTCATCCAACAAACTTTCCTGAGTTCTGATATTACATCCCGTCCTGCCCTCTATAGAAGCCCTGGAGACCCAGTGCTAAAGACCTTTTCTTCCAGAGTGGTGGTGATGGGGGGTACAGACGTATAAATGAACAACTGCAGTCAGAGTAAGAGGGACTCTGATTGAGGAATACGTGATGTGACAGCAGAGGAATCTACACAGGCTTCCTGGAGGAGGTGGCATTGCATAGGGCCTTGGAGATTAAGAAGTCCCAAGCAAGGCCTGGAGAGGCTGGGCTCTGAGCTCCGGGATGGGGAGGAGATGGTTTCTAGAGGACTTAGGGACTGCTTGGCTGGGTGCCTGGGGAGAGAGAGAGGGAGGGACGAGAGTCGTGCTCAGCCCTCATCCTCCATCCAGAAATACCGAGTGCACAAATACATATTCAGTGCCTGCTGTGTGCCCGAGAGGCTGGGGACACAAGAACAACACGGACAAAGCCCTGCCTTCAAAGAGCTTACATTTGAGTGTGGGGAGGCAGAAAACTGAGATAACTAATAAAGTATGTAATGTCAGATGGTGCTAAGTGCTTAAGAGCCGGAGAGGAGGGGATGGCTTGTTAAGTAGCTTGTTCGTGGAGGGCCTCCTGACAAGGCAATGCTTATGAGCAATGCAGTGTCTGGTGACGGTGTCCAAGGAGTTTCCTGCTGGGAATGTCTCCTGCTTGCCAATTCAGAATCATACCAGCAGCCGGCATTGGGCTGAGCAGGGAGCAGCTGTGCAAGCCACGTCAGTCCTGGCTGTGTTTTCCTCCGGGTCTCTGTCTGCCCAGTCCACTGGGCGGAGTCTTCACCTCCGAACTCTCATGCTCAGCACAGGGCCCGGCATGTCCTGGCCCCTGAGGACCAGGAAGCAACACAGGGGTCGAGATGGGACTGCAGACCCTGAGCAGTTGCTGCCCCTCCAGGCAGGTGTCAGGGTTGGATGGGGAGGCTTAGGGGGTCCAGAGGGTTCTGGGTGCCCTGGGGGATGGGGCATCTTGCAGTAGGAGCCCAGCCCTTCACCGGGGAGGGGGAGCATGGGGGAAACAGGGCAAAATAGTCAGCCCTGCTTTTCAGGCCTGGCCTTCCAGACCCATCCCTGCTCCCAGAAAGAGCAGCAGGGGCAGCCCTGAGGGCCCCCATTCCAGTCTCTCTGAAAGCGGAGGTTCTGGAAGTGGGGCCTTTGAGGTACCCTCTGAGGATCACACTGAGGCTTTTTCTGCTCCTGGAACCAGTGGCTCTGGAGAGGGACAGAGTCCAGGGACCAAGCCTGAAACTAGGCCCAGGGACAAAAGGCAGCTCGGCAGGGGTGAGTAGGTCCTGTAGAGCCCCTCTCTCCCTAGCCCTTAACGTCTTTCTTCCTCCCCGTCCCCAGCTCTGAGCCCAGCTTCTCCAGCTCTTCCCTGTGGGGATGGGTCTGCCCTGGGCTTTCTCCTGGTTAGTGGCTGAGCCCCACCCACTCTGGGGCTCCTGGGCTCACCTAGCCTGGAGGACTGTCAGAGACAGTCCTGCCTGCACTGCTTAGGACTAATCTGAGAATAGAATCCTGAAGCCATGGCCTTAGGGAGAGATGGGGACCCTGGGGCACAGCAGAACGCACAGGGGCTCTGGGGTCTGGTGTGTGACCTCTGGTCCCCAGGGCCTGCAGACCCCTTCAGAGATGCTAAGGGGCCTCAGCTCTGACCAAGGAGAGCACAGGGCACTGGAGAGGGTAGTACCACTACTGCAGGAGGAGTGTGAGCAGAGACCGGAAATTTGGGAGGACACTCAGACTTCAGATGGCTGGGGTGCCTTCTGCCCCAGACTCCGGAACAGGAGAAGAGGAGGATCCAAGCCTTGGTCCCTAGAGCCACAGCTCTGCCTTAGCCCCCAGGAAACAACACTGAAGACCTACAAATCCCCATGTGGCAAAGCTTTTGTTGAGGCTTTCCTGTGGCAGAGAACATTTACTCCTCTGGACCAGCTAGGATCAGGCCATTGTAAATTGTTGAAAATCTATGTCTAAATTTTAAAGAAGTATTGTTGCTTCTTGAGTCATTTCTTTGTCTAGTAGCTAGACTTCCTGCAGAGCAAACACTAAGGAACTCAGGATGTCTTGGATTACTTTTTAATCCTTAGGATTTTAAATTACAAATGTAATTAAAACTTACACTAAACATTCAAACGTTTCAGTCATACACAACCTAGAAGGGGAAATCTCTACCCCTGCTCCCCCACAAGTTCTCTTCCCCAGAGATGACCACTGTTAACAGCTTAGAAGTTTCCCCAGATTTCTGTCTGAATATTAGTGTTATGTGGATAATTGTTCTGACATAGCAATGCATATTTCCTCTTATAGTTCTTGTATGAGATTTTCCTCCTGTTCAGCCAGAAGCATCCATTTGCTTCAGAGAGGATTAAAATAGATAGACAGTGATATAAAGAGGACTAAAGAACAAGGCTTAGTTAAAAATAGGATTCAAAAGAGAATCTCGAAGTCCATATGAGACAAAAGTCTTGAAAGCTGGCTTTGTTGATTAACATTTTGGTTAGGATGCTTTGGCTGCAGGTAACAGTAAGTACAACACAAACTTGATCAACAATGAGATACATTGACTCAGGTCCCCAGACTCCAGAGACAGATTGAGCTTCAGAGCTGGCTTCATCCAGTGATGCTGGCCCATCTCTCTAAAGTTCCCTTGGTGTACCTTGCTCTGTCTAATGGCTTAATCTGTGGGGTGGCATCTCTCAGAATTACCACGTGGCTGCACAGTACAATGATTCTGAGGAAGGGGAGCATGTCTGTTCTTAAGAGCAAGAAAACGCTTTCCCCCAGGCTCCCAGCAACTCTCCCCTTGCATCATGGCTGGGGTCACATGCTTATTCCTGGGGCCAAGAGTGTGCCCTGCATTAGGGCTTAGGCCTGAGTTTCTGGACCAATCACCATGGCAGATGGGGTGGGATTTCATGGCACCAGTTAGAGCTACCCTGGAACTGAAGTTGGGGTCAGCTTTCCCTGAAGCTCATTGGTGATGTGAGGATGGGCTGGATTCCAGATTAAAAACTGGGGCATATTCAAGAAGAAGGAGAGGGAAATCAAAGAAGGTAGAGAATCAACGTCATCTACTGTAAGAGAGAGAAAGCAGATTTCTCTGTTCCCAAAGCTTCCCTGTAGATATTCACAGCAAATCTTGGAGGACAGGACATGGAATTTTACCCTAAGCCACAGGTAGAGAGAATTTAGGATGTGATGTAAGGGAAGTCCCTACCAGCTCAGGAGGAAGTAGGGAGTCCTTCCACTTCTCAGAGGAGCCACCAAGGAGTTGGAAAAACAGATACAGATGAGGCAAAAGTGACGTAAAGCAGCTGCCTGAAGACCCAGTGCCCCATCCTTGCCTCTGAGCCCCAGTCAGGGGAGGGATTGTGGGAAGACAGCCCAGATGGAGGCTTCTGCCCATTTCTACAACTCTAGAACTTCGTAGGGTGCTGTCTGGAAGGATGCTTGGCCCATGCCCACAGGAGACTAGAAAGGGCAGCGTGGGGTGTGTATCCATTTCCTGAGGGCTGCCGTGATGAATGACCAAGCCTTGGTGGTCTGAGACCCAGGCGTCGGCAGGGCTGTGCTCTCTTCGAAGGCTCTGGAGGACAGTCTGTTCCCTGCCTCTTCCAGCTCCCCTGGCTGTCCTGCGGCTGCATCATGACTCCAGTCTCTGCCGCCATCTTCGCATGGCCTTCTCCTCCATCTCTGAGTCATCACCTCCTCTGTGCCAAGTCTCCCTCTGACTTTCTCTTCCAAGGGCACTTTTCATTGGATTTAGGGCTCACTTGGATAATCCAAAATGAGTTCCTCTTGACAGCCTTCATTACATGGGCAGAGATCCTTTTTCCAAATCACATTCATGAGTTCTGGGAGTTAGGATGTGAACGTATCTTTTTGTGGCCAACATTCAACCTCCTACGGGGTATTTAGGTAGAGAGAAGACCACAGATAGTGCCCCTAGACTAGCTTGTCTCCTGTGTGGTGTGGGAGGGATACCTCAAGGTCCAGTGTCTTGACAATGGGAGGATACAGAAGGCCACTGAGAGCTCTGGTAGGCTGCTTGTCTGTCAGGACCCTGGCGGGGGCACAATGACCCTGAAGTCCCAGCCAGATCACAGAGGATTTGCCCTTCTGGATCCTGATCAGGCCAGCTGTGCTGGACCTCTCACCCGTCAGAACAGACCCCAGGTTCCACTTGCTGCACTGGTAACAGCAGCTAGGACAGAAACCGACGGGATGAGATGCTCCAACAGGAGGGTGACTTGAGGCCTGGAGGCCCTTGCCCTGATGCCATGAGGACACTGAAGTTTCCAGCTTACAGACCCCGTCTTAGGAGGGGGACTCCTTGTGAGGGGGACGCAGCTGTGATGGGAACTGAAGTTTACATCAACTGAATCCCCCAAAGAGAATGAGTTATCTTTCATAGGTCAGTTATGTCAAAAAAAATTTTTGAGACTGGGTTTTGCTCTAGGGCCCAGGCTGAAGTGCAGTGGTGTGACCTCGGCTCACTACAGCCTCAAGCTCCTGGGCTCAAGCGATCCTCCAGCCTCAGGTCCCTGAGTAGCTGGGACTATGGATCCAATGCATGCCACTATGCCTGGCTAAACTGCCTTTTTTTTTTTTTTTCCTTTTTTTGTTGGAGTCTCGCTCTGTCGCCAGGCTGGAGTGCAGTGGCGTGGATCTCGGCTCACTGCAACCTCTGCTTCCTGGTTCAAGTGATTCTTCTGCTTCAGCCTCCCAAGTAGCTGGGATTACAGGCATGTGCCACCACACCTAACTAATTTTTGTGTTTTTAGTAGAGACAGGGTTTCACCATGTTGGCCAGGATGGTCTCTATCTCCTGATCTCGTGATCAACCCACCTTGGCCTTGCAGAGTGCTGGGATTACAGACATTAGCCACCATGCCCAGCCTTGTTTTTGCGTATTTTGTAGAGACAGGTCTTGCTATGTTGCCCAGGTTCGTCTTGGAGCTCCACTCCAAGGTGGAGCTCAAGCAATCCACCTGCCTCAGCCTCCCAAAGTGCTGGGATTGCAAATGTGAGCCACCATGCCCAACCTTCATGGATAAGTTATTTTTTTTCCTTTTCTTCCAAGTATATAAATAGTAAGTCTTCTGCAAATAATAGGGCCTCCAGGTTTTACTTGCAAAAAGAGGCCCATGCTATACACATCATTCTGCAAACTGATGAATACACTTCATACATTACAGACATTTCTGTGACAACATATTGCTACTTTATTTTTTAAAATCCACATACTATAATTTGTTCAACCAGACCCTTATTATTATTATTTTTTAGAAGTGTGGTCTCACTCTCTTGCCCAGGCTGGAGTGCAGTGGCACAATCATAGTTTACTACAACCTAGGACTCCTGGACTCAAGCAATCCTCCCACCTCAGCCTCCTGCATAGCTAGGACTACCGGTGTGCACCTCCATGCTAAACTAATTAAAATAAGTTTTTTTTTTTTTTTTTTCATAGAGACGGGATCTCACTATGTTGCCCAGGTAGTCTCCAACTCCTGGGCTTAAGCCATCCTTCTGCCTCATCTTCCCAAAGTGCTGAGATTACAGGCATGAGCTGTCACATCTAGCCAACCAAACCTTTATTTGATGAACATTCAGGTTATTTGTTGAATTTAGTTGAATTAACAAGTGAATCAGTTAAACAATGTGCAACAATGCCTATTTATGCTGAAGTTGCAAAAATGAAATATTTCTTTCCCTCTCTCCTAAATCTATATATCTCTGACTCCACAGTTCAGCAAGTGAAAAAGTAATTAAATGACCCCAGAATTGTTGGACAGACAAATGCATCACAGCCCTCTCCACCTTCCAAAACACTCCAGAAAGTGAGGTTGAGGGTAGCTTGCCAAGACTTGGCCCTTCTGGTGTGAGTGACATTCTGGACTCTTGAACATAAACTGCTGGCAGCGTTAGCTCGCTTTGCATTAGCCAATTGTCACTTCTCAAAGAAGGGCAGCAGGATGTGGATCTTTGCCTCATTACAACATTCCAGTTGCAGTGGCCCTTTTAAAAGGAATTCCCTGCAATCTTGTGTATCTCTGGGATATGAAGGTGCAGACAGGGCTTGGCTATGTTCTCACCTACTGTTTCAGTCAGCACCCTTTAGACTGCAAGTGACAGCAACTCTGATCAAACATAAACAGAGCAGGATATACACTGGCTTATGTAAACAAGAAGTCCAAGGACTTTCAGTCATGGCTGCATCTGGGTGTTTAATTGATGTCATTACAACTCTTTCTTTCCATCTCTCATTTATGCCTGCCTGTTTTTGACTTTTTTTTTTTTTTTTCTGGGCAGATTTTCTTCTTGTAATGCAAGGTGTCCACTAGCTGCTACAAACTCATCAGCTCACAATCTCAAAAGAAAAATTTCTAGAGAGCACTATAAAAAGTCTCAGGGAAGAATCCTATTGGCCTGGCTTGGGTCGTGTGTTTATCCTTGAACCAATGCCCAGGGGGTGGGTGCTCCAATGGCCAGGCATGGCTCCCCTGCCTGGCTGTGTGGGGAGGCTGCCGCACTGAGCCATACACATGAACAGAGCAGAGTTTTTGTTTGTTTGTTTTTGTTTTTGTTTTTGTTTTTGTTTTTAGGCAGGGTCTCACTCTATCACCCATGCTGGAGTGCAGTGATGGGATCACAGCTCACTGCAGCCTCAATCTCCAGGGCTCAGGGGATCCTCCTGCCTCAGCCTCCCAAGTAGCTGGGGCCACAGGCCTGTACCACCATGCCCAGCTATTTTATTTTTTATTTGTAGAGATGGGGGGGGGGGTCTCCCTATGTTGCCCAGGCTGGTCTTGAACTCCTGGATTCAAGTAATCCTTCTGCCTTGGCCTCCCAAAGTGTTGGGATTACAGGCATGAGCCACCACACCTGGCCCAGAGCAGGATTAATGGGGGAGGGAGACATGGCTTGTCAAAGAAACCAGGTGACCACTGTGCCTGTCCTCCATCAGATTCCATCAGGACCACAACTCTGTTTATGGAGAAGATGCTTGTTGTTTGGATATAGAGTTGGATATGGCTTGGCTCCAAACCCATAGCTATCCAGAGCAGTTGGACCCTGCTCAGACCTGTCTTAAGTTCCTACTTCCCAATCTCCCTCAGGCCAAAACAGTGGTGGTGGTGGGGGTGAAGGTGGCCCCTCCAAGCCCACACTCCTGAGTCCAGCTCTTCCTCGACCCTCGGCCTTCCCTGTGCAGTCTCTGTAGACAGCACCAACAGAGGTAACTTCCTAATCTGCTAGAAGACCCCAGAGGAAAAGCACACTCTGAATTCAGGAGGCTGAGGTTGGACACCAAGTGGCTGCTTTTTGGTGTTTTAGTATACCCTCTACCTTGGCTCAGTCCTTTATACAGGCCCAACCCTTGAGGTCAGCCCCTGACCCCCCTGACGTCTAGGCCGTGGTCTGGCCTCTGAGGGAGAGAGGAGCATCTGCCAACATTCGCCCTCGGGCCTGGGCAGGGGCCTAGTTAGGATCCTCTGCTGGGGAGATATCTGTGTCTCCTGGGTACAGAAGATCTTCCTGGACTTGGGGGTGCTTGCTGTATCAGGAGCTGAAGTGGGGACAGTCAGAGGCAGGAGAGCAAGAGGGAGTCCTGGGAAGACAACATTCTGGGATGGTCTTAGGGACAGGCCAGCTTGGGCTTCTGAGCAGCTAGGTACATAGATGGGAAACCCTCTCCAGAGCCTATCAAGAGGCCCCCTTCCCATCTGATCTTCACGGTGGGGCTCTGCTGACTCCCACCTGATCTCCAGTCTTTCCCCTTCCCTACGTAGCCTGCAGGTTGGACACCGTGCTTCCTCCATCCAGGCCTTTGTCATGCTCTTCCCCTGCTGCAGTGCCCTCAGCTGCCTGGCCCATCAATATTCACCCTTCAAAGTCTAGCTCCTCTGGATAAGCCAATTCATGACAGCCAGAATCTGATGTTGAATAGTGAAGACACCGTAACAGTGTGCTCCTTCCAACTGCCAGGACCTGCAGCGCTGGGCCTGAGGGTGTCTGGGGAGGCTGCACTGCGGCAAGGGCCTGGGAGTTAATACCTCTCTCCCCAGACCATGCACAGATACCTTGAAATTGACCTCAATCCATGAGCAACAGGAACTGGTGCATGATAATCCAGCTCCCATACTCATGGGTCGGAGAGCTCTAAGGTGTGTGGTTTGCAGTTTCCCAGAGGCTCCCGGTGGGATTAAGCTCCAGATGGCCAAGGTGACCACTTGCTTGTTAATACACTGGCCTCCTCCTTTTCCTTGTTTCACTTCCTCATTTCCCTCTAGGTTTCCCTAGGATCACCAGCTGTCATGGACTGATTTATGTCTCTCCAAATTCATATGTTGAAGCCTTAACCTCCCGTGCGATTGTGTTTGAAGATAATTACTTTAGGGAAGCAATGAAAGTTAAATGAGGTCATAAGTGGCAGCTTAGTCCAATGGGACTGGGGTCCCTACAAGAAGAGGAAGACGCTATTGCTCTCTGCCTCCACACACAGAGAAAAGAGGCTGTATGAAGACACAAGAGAAGGTAATACATGTCTACAAACCAAGAAGAGAAGCCTCTCCAGAAAATGAACCCCGCTGGAACTTGATCTTGGACTTTCCAGCCTCCAGAACTGGGAGAAAATAAAGTTCTGTTTGTGAGCCCCCCCCAGTCTGTGGTATTTTGTTATGGCAGCCCTAGCAGACTAATAACACTTGCCAATTAAACTACTCGTTCTCCGATTGTTGTCTCAGGGTCTGCTCCTAGGGAACCTGGACGAAGACAGATGCTCTGCTTCATTAAGCCCCAGAGAAATGTAAATGAAAACCATATGGGATGCCATGTCACATGTACTAGGATAACCAGAAGGAAATCTGACCACATCGGATGCTGGTGAAGTTGGGAAGCTGTCATGTACAGCTGATGGAGGTGTGAGTCGGCAAACCACTTTGGAAAACTGTTTGTCAGTATGAAATAAAGCTAAAGCTATGTAAACTCTATGACCTAGCAACTTCGCTAATAGGTATACCTCAGCAGAAATACATACAGATGTTCACCAAAAGACAGGTGCAAAAATATTCAAAGTAGCACTCTCTGGGGTAACTCCAAATTGAAAGCGGCCCAACTTCCATCAGCAGAATAGATCAACAAATGGTGGTATAGTCACACAATGAAACACTATGCAACAATCAAAAAGGAGAAACTTCTGCTACCTGCTAGATGAATCTCAGAAATACAGTGTTATGCAAAAGAAGCCAGATGCAAACGAGTGCACACCGGAAGACTCAATTTATGTAAAGTGCAAAAGTGTAAGATTCATACAAAAGAGGGTACAAAACATTAACGTACAGCCCAGTGAAATTTCACAGGCTGAAAACACCCATGTAGCTTGCATCTAGGACAAGAAACAGGATCTAGTCACAACTCCAGAAGGCCCTCCTGCCCTCCTTTCCTGTCATTGACTCCCCAGGGACATCACCGTCCTGACTTCTAACACCGTAGATTAGTTTTGCCTGTATTAAAATTGTATAGAAAGGGAATAGTATGGTATGTGCTATTTCGTTTTCTACTTCTCATTTGAGAGATCATCCACATGGTATTCTGCAGTTGTAGTTTAATTTATATAGTCATTCTCCTATCGCTGGGCTTTTGAGTCATTTCCATTTGGGCTACTATAAATCATGCTACTATGAACATTCTAGTACACATTGTTTTGGTGAACATGTCTAGGCATTTCTTTTCAGTATATACCTATAAGTGAAATAGCTGGTCCATTGTTGGCTTTGATTGCATTTTTCACCTACCCTTCTTTCCATCCCCACCCTTTTTGCTTTCCTGGTCCCCACTTAGGAGAATCAAGGAGGTCTCTGATTCCCCTTCCAGGTTGAAGTCAGAGGGCCTCAGTTTCCCCCTCTGGCTAAGGCATGCCTGCTTACTCCAGGTGCTGTGAGGCTCCAGGACCTTCCTGAGGTAGTAGGATCAGCTTGTAGTCTCTTTAACGTCCTGGTCCAGTTCCTGACATACCTGAGGCCAAAGGTGTCCCAGAGCAGGGCTGATAACGGCAGGTGCAGCCCCAGCTGCTCCATGGGCTAGGTGCAGGGAGAAGGGCAGTGGGTGAGTCTCGGGTCAGGGCCAGGCCTGGCAGGGGAAAGGCTGGAATGGACAGGGCTTGAGCCCAGCTAGGTGGTGGCTGGGGCTGAGAGGCCTAGGGTTTCCTGGGTGGGGGCTGGATGGGTCTGGGAACTCTGTACCTACTCAAGCACGGCCTGGCTTCCTCAGGGCCTGTCTGCTCTTCTCTGGGCCTTCTTCTGTCAGTTGGGAATCAGAGTTGCTTCCTTGCCTAAGTGAGGATTAAAGGAGATTGTAGATGCTTACTTGGGGTTAGCAGGGCACTGCCTGTCCAGTTCACCACCAAGGAAGCTGAAGCTCAGAGAGGTTAAGGGGCTCCTCTGAGTGTCACAAAATTTGAACCCAAGTCCATCTGGCTGTGGTCTAAAGACTGCAGTCTTCTAACTTCCTGAGGCTGCCTTGGGGCTGACGTAGTGTGATTTGTCTAGTGACATAGTCTAAGGAAAGTCAACTCCCAAAGTCAAGCTGTGTCCCACCATGAAAGCTTCATTCCTCTGGGTTAATGAATGCCCTCTTCCAAAAGCATATAGGGATAAGGGGCAAGATCTCTCATCCAGTACCAACCAGGCTGGACCCCGCTTAGCTTCCGCGAATGGAAGAGATCAGGCATGTTCAGGGGGGTATGGTGGTGGATGTGGGGTAAGATCTAATGTGGCATGTGCAGATGACTCTGGTAGAACTGAGGAAAGTGAGCTCTTGAAGAGGTGCTGAGATCACTTCATTCACTTTCTCATCCCAACCTGGGTCCTGTACCCAGAGAAGGGCACTGAGTTGCTCATACTCACATCCAAGGTCTTACCCCAGGCAGTCTCCCTGCACTCCCTGGAGGGACCCAGGCCAAATAGGGCTGAGCCAGAGAGGGCTTGCTGAAACCCGGGATTTTTCAGGTGGGGTCCGCCCTGGACCTACAGGGCGTAGGTGCCTGGGGCGCCCTTCTGGAGAAAGGAGGGAGGCCTAGGTGCGGTCTCGAGCCTGAGATAAGCCCTGCCTCCCATTGGCTGCCTGGCTCATGACCACAGCTCATGCCCATGCCCTCTCTCCCTTGCAGCACCACACCCCAAGCTGACTCTGCACAGCCCGGGGCTGCAGCTGGGCTGGCCTCCCGCCTGCCAGCACTCCTCAGGATTGCCCCGGACCTCCACTGAGGTGCTTCAGACCCTAACCAAGTCCTCTGTCCTCTCTGAGATGGAGCCCTTTTGGACCAAGGTTTTCTTGGCCGCTCAGGCACACATAGTCTCTGCACCTGCTGCTGCTCTGTATTGGGTTGGGGTCCCTGGAAACAGACCAGAACTAGGATTTGAGGGCAAGGAGTTCATCTGAGAGGTGATTCCAGGAAGCCACGAGGGATGTGGGAAGTGAGACAGGGAAAGAAGCCAGTACAGGCAAGTTCATGAGCAGCTGGCAGGCAACCGGGACCCTGCCCTCTTGGGACGTCTGGGAGACAGGAGATAGTGCAGTGCAAGGCTCAGAGCTGTCCGTTCTGGGGAGGGAGGAAGCTGGGGCATTTATCCACCAACCCAGATCACTTATCCATCACCAAGGGCAGTTCTTGAGCCCACGAACTCTGACCTCTGAGAGCTTTAAGCAGTCCCTAGGGCAGAATCACAGATACCTGCTTAGTGCCAGGGGAATGTGGGTGAGGCTCCGTAAAGGAGAGGGAGAGCCTGCAGCAGAGAGAACCTGAAGAAGGCCTTGGAGAGCTTGAATCTCAGGCAGCTGCTGACTCATCTTCTCTGAGGGTCAGTTTCTAGAAAATGGGAGTGAAATACTGCTTTCCTGCAAGTGTCAGGTGAGAACCAAAAGCGCTAAGGCCTGTAAACAGCCTGGGTGCTGCCTGCACGGGAGGAGGTTGATAAATGATACTCTGTCTGCCCTCCTCCGGGGCAAGGGCCAGGCTGACTCACCTGGTCTGGGAGCACCCAATGACCTGCTGTTTGTACCAAACATTGCCGCCCACAGAGCCCTCACCCTCCCTTCTTTTCCCTCTTTATCTTTCATTTTAAAAAATCTAATAGTGACTGCTATCTAAGGCTTGCCAGGCTGGAGTGGGCTGTGGAGACCCAGGAGTGCCCTGAGCCTGTCCTTGCCCTCGAGAGTTCAGAGTCCAGTTGGGAAGTTAGACAAGTATGTGGCCAGCTGGTGACATGGGCGTGGGCTTGACAGGTGAGTAGATGTTTGGTAGGGGCAAGAAGGCAGTGAAGGCAGGGGTGGGGTGGGTAGAGATGGTCCTGGGGACAGAGGGAGGTGAGCAGAGGAAGGTGGGCAGATGGCGACACTTGTGTTTTGAGCCCCCGTGCAACAGAAATCCCAGATACTACAGGTGAGGCAGCAGCCAAACCTGGCCCAGTTGCTACCAGAGCAGGGCTGGCCTGCGGCCTCCTGATTCCCAGCCAGGTTTGCCTGATACATCCCTCTCCCACCCTCCCTTGAGCCACGGGAGGTGAGGATGGAGCTGGGGGCTGGGCAGCCCAGGAAACTGAGGCCAGGCTTTCTGCTCTGGCTCCTCCCTCCTCTTCCCTGCCTAACCCCTGCATGAGCCTATCCAGCACGGTTCTCCCAGACGCCCTGGAGATTGGGGTGGGAAATCCTCCACTTTCATGTTTTTTATTCAAATGCCATCTGAATTTTGCGTCTATGATACAGAGATGTTTGTTTTTAAAAGAAATAACAGTTATAATGACTTACTAATTACTAAAATATTTAATCTACATGTAAATAAAACAAGACTTCAGAATTTCTACAGTGGTGTTGTTCCTCAGGGTGAGTAGAGGTCCAGGCCAGGGGCAGATGGGGGCTGGAGGAGCTGTCCTGTCTCACAGACCCTGAGGTGGCCTCTCGGGGGCGTCCCTCACTCACCTAAGCAAATGCCTGTTTGTGTGTTGTGTGTATTCACATCTGCTGAGAGTCACGGGGCAGTATTGCCATTCATAGATAGGTCCACACGTGTACTCAAGCACCTCTGGATCCACGTGCTTGGGTGCACGCCCCAATGCACACCCCAATCTACACTTATATGTACGTCACGCATGTGCCCTTACACATACTCAGACACCCTCCCTGGTGCGTGTGTTCATGTCACTCACATGCACCCACACACTGGCAATCATAGCCTTTCATGCACATCCCACAGGTGCGCATGCATCCTCATCCATGCACACACATTTGTGCAGCCACAATCAGGCAAAGACACGCACATTGATGACACTCACATGTACATGTCAATACGGACACACATATACATACAACAGGAGCATACATATATGTGGGTTGTGCATGAGTACCCATCACATGAGACACAAACCCACATGCCTGTAGACACGCAAAAAGATCACCAGCTGCACGTACAGGAGCTCATTTTACACACAGGCCACTCCTATGTGCAAGTGTGCTCACACATGAATGGTTCGTATGTGCACACGTACAATCTCATATTAGCCAGCTGGGACACCAGCTTGCAAAGTGGTAGGGAAGGAGCTTCAGATTTCAAGCCCTGAGGGGACAGGGGTGTACTCACTTCCTTTGCCCTCTCTGCTCCTCCCCTGCCCTCGTCTGCCACCTCCCAGGAGGAGCCCTCCTCCCACTCTGAGAGTAATTATTGTGTGTGGCACGTGAGGAGCCTTTAGAGGGACAGATTCTGCACCTACTCCCTAGAAGGAATGTCCCCAGTCTGGCAGCTGAGGTGGGAACCTGGAGCCCAGAGGGGACAGGAGCCTGCCTGGGTCTACACAGCAAGGCCTAGGCAGAGGCGAGACTGAATTCCAGCCTTCTGCAACAAGCCAGTTTGGACCACAGGCTGAGAGGCAACCAGGACACTCCATGCTCCCTGCCTTCAAAACACCTGCAGGCTCAGATGCCTACAGTCCTCTCATTGCACACGCTTTCAGATGAAGATGTTGTCCCCAAGAGGCCCCTGTTAAAAGGCATGTTTATAATGAGAGGTGGGGTCAGCTGAGAAGGATGACAGGCCAGTCCCTCCTCCACGCCCAAGCTGCCCTGGAGGGAAGGACTGAGAGATGGATGGGCTGAGAGCTAACAGCCATAGAGGGGCAGACCTGCAGCCAAGCAGATCCTGGATACCAGCGCTGGAAGACTAGAGGGATAGAGGGATCCTCTGTACCCACTCAAGATGGAATGGACCCCACGCCCCTCCCTCCCTCCAACCAGAATCCAACCAGGTTCATCTTTTACACATCAGATTCCATGTTAATAAATGCTTTCCTCCTTAGATCAACCAATAAGAGATTGTTAAAACCCAGTACCGGAAAGGCTGAAAGGAAATGGGCATTTAGGTCCAAGAGGCGATAGGAGTGCAAACAAGAGCCCCATTTTTGGCAGGATATTTAATATGTGGTGTCCTCTGACCCAGTGATTTACCTCTAACAATCTGTCCTTTCTGGACAAAGATGTATAAACAAGTGTTTACCGCAGCATGTTTGTAAAAACAGTAAATGAAGTCCATCCAAATGGCATCAGTAGGCAAATAGTTAAACGAACAACGGTTTGTGTGTGCCGTGGCCCACCATCGAGCTGTTGAAACAAATGCTGAGATGCAGCCATACGTACTGGGCCAGAACGAGTTCTGTGGTGTGAAGAAAGCAGGTCGCAGAAGTGTAAGATTTATGTTTCCATTTATTATTTTAAAACACCTCTAAAAAGTTGGATATAAAATACATATCTGAATCCATAGAAAAGGGCTACATATTCCACTTTTGGGCTGACAAGGCAGGGAGACTTTCTTTTTTGCTGAGATTGAGTTTCACTCTCGTTGCCCAGGTTGGAGTGCAGTGGCGCAATCTGGGCTCATTGCAACCTCTGCCTCCTGAGTTCAAGCGATTCCCCGCTTCAGCCTCCTAGGTAGCTTGGACTACAGGCACGTGCCACCACGCCCGGCTAAATTTTTTGTGTGTGTGTTTTTAGTTTCACTATGTTGGCCAGGCTAGTCTTGAACTCCTGACCTTGTGATCCGCCCGCCTTGGCCTCCCAAAGTGCTTGGATTACAGGAGTGAGCCGCTGCGCCCAGCTGAGACTTTCTTTTTAACCCAGATATTCCTATATTCTTTGCATAATTTTAGCAGCAGCTTTTGTTTATATACTATATTACCTTTATAATTAAATAGAAAGTATTAAGCTTTCTCTTTCCATTATTTAATTGATGGAGGCCCAGAGGAGGCAGAGACCTGCCCAAGATCATGCTTTGGGTTGTGCTGACTAGGACTGCAGCTCAGACCTTGACCTCACCCAAAGATCTTCCTCTGCTGTCCGGTGGCAGGGCGTTGGGGCCCAGAAAGGAGCAGCCACGGCTTCCTAGGTAGAAATTGGTGGAGGGATGAGGTCTGGGATGCAGGTCAATGATGCTCAGTGGAGGAAGCAGGTCCACCTGGGTGTGAACGGATGTCTCCTTCCTAAGAGAATCACCTATGTGCTGAGACAGCAATTCTTTATCACTTGTCTTGACATCCTTGTCCTGGCTTAGGGTCCTGCCTGGCAGCCTCTGGCTCTGCCACTTGTAGAAATGCTGTGGAGAAGTGCCACACTTTGCTAAGTGCCCACCGAGTACCTCCTTTTATGCTGACCTCCATACGCTGTGTTACTTTGACTGAGGAGGCAGTATGCTACAGTGGTTAAGGCCATAATCTCCAGAGCCAGACTCCTGGGGCAAATCTCACCACTGCTACTCACCAGCTAACTGACCTTGGTAAGTTACTTAACCTCTCCAGATCTCAGTCTTTTGTCTGTAGGACACTAATAGAACCTCCTATAGGGTCATTGAGGTTTCAAGTAGAGAGAACCTAGATGTCTATTAATGGATGAATGAATAAAATATGATCTAGTGCTAAAATGAAATATTATTCAGTCATAAAAAGGAATGGAGTACTGATACATGCTACAACATGGATAAACCTTGAAAGTGTTATGGTATGTGAGAGACAGGCACAAAAGGCCACATCTGGTATGATTTCATTTCTATGAAATGTCCAGAATTGGCGAATTTATAGAGGTAGAAGTAGATTAGCGGTTGCCTAGGGCTTGGGAGTGGGGTAGTAGGAGTGACTGCTAAGGGGTAAGGGATTTCCTTTTGGAGTGGTGAAAATGTTCTGGAATGAGACAGTGGTGATCCTTGTATAACTTTGTGAATACAATAAATCCACACTTAATGTTGTTGATAGGTTCTTGGAAACGGTGACTTTAGTGGAAAAGAAATATAGAATAGATCCTCAAATAATGTTCCCTTCAATGGAGTTTTGTCGTTACATTGATGAGAAAAACGTTTCGCTTAATGTCACAGTTCCTAAGAACCTATCAACGATGTTAAGTGAGGATTCAAATCCACTGAACTGTGTGCCTTAAAAGGGTGAATGTTATAGTGTATAAATTATATCTCAATTTTAAAATGTAGCCAAACAATAAATAGGGAATAAATAGAAAAATTTATGTACAAGTGTACCACAGTGTTATTTTATTGGTGGTGTAGGGGAGGAAAAATATTATTTCCTATATCCTTGTATAGACTGTGACTGGGGCTTGCAAATTAAACTGACAAAAGACTAATGAACAGGAGAAAAGGCGTAGAAATTTTATTTGATGTTCCTACTTTAATTGTGATGTGCATGAAAACATTGATTGCATTCATAGAAAAGAAGTGAAGACCCTTTGTTAAAATAGTATATAAGCCCCCTACCATTTTAACAAAGGATGATACATTTGTGGAGAAATGACAAGATAAAGGAAAAGGGCTTTGGGTTCCTAGGGGTGGCAAATTGTGGGAAGATAAATATGTGGGGAAATTAATGGAAGATCAGGGTGATTTCAGTACGACTGGTTTGTGCAGACTCATCTTCTTGCTGACTTTTTGTCTTCAGCGCTAATTAACTGTTGTTCTCTTCCTGGTATAACAGAGGGAAGGAGAAGAATCTTCACAAAGGAAAATTTATGTCCTGCTTTTAGGCAGATGTGGGAGGGCAAAGAGCTCTCTCTACACGTGCAGTTTCTTAATTACCTTTAGCTCAAAACAATCCTTATGCAAAAGTGGCATATTTGGGGTGGGACGTTCTGATCTTCTTCAGTGGGAAATTGGACAAACTGAAATATACACCTACGGGGTAATGAATGCCCACATATGGTACCTTATGAGGCAGCTTTATCATGATGTATTATGTAGCCATGAATAAATTTTGATTTTGGAAATTAAAAAAATTAAATAAAGTACTTAGGACAGTATCTGACATCTACAAAGTGCCTTTAGTGTTGGCTGTTATTAATGAACTCTAGGACAACTCTGTAACCTTGGGCTGCTCATCCCCATATGGTAGATGAGGAAACTGAGGTTTGGAGAGGCAGCACGACATGGACGTGCTGCCCCTCCTTCCGGTCTGCTGTCAGGGAAGGGCAGGGTCTTGGCATCAGGCCTTTCTGGAGCCAGCCCAGGCTCTGCCACTTTCTAGTGGCAAGGTTTTGGTCCAGCACCTTCCTGCACCACTCTGAGCCTATGCTGGCCTCAGTGTCCTGCCTGTGGAGGGAGTCATAGCGTTGTGTAAGGATTAGCATGTGCAGATTAGCCTGAGACTCCTTGGGTAATGTTGGTGCTGTGCTTCTGTGACAGGCCCCAGGCAGTGGAACTGGGACCAAATAGGTAGAGACTCCAGAGACAGGATCACTTCCCACAGCCTGCCTCACTTGGAGGTAGTGAGCCAGACATCCCTCAGGGTGACCTGCAGGCCAGGGAAGGAAACTTCAGGAGGAGGCAATTCAAGCAGAAGCCAGGGGCATGGCCTTTCCCCCTCCAGCCAGTGTCCACAGGCCCTTTTTAAGCCAACTGTCCTTGAGAAAGACACCCCACCTCCCCAGGGCCTCAGTTTCCCTTGCTGAACCGGTCTAGCATGGTGGTTATGATTCACACAGCCTGGGGGCCCAGACTGCCTGGGTCCACATCCCAGCTTCCCTGCTGTTGCTTTCTGACTGCATGACCCTGGGCAGGGAAATTTGCTTTTCTGAACCTCAGTTTCCTCATCTGCAAAATGGAGATGAGAGCAACACTTATCTTACTTCTTGTAAGAAAAGTGAATGCAGTGTTCTCACTAGTACTCAGTGTACCGGCAGAGTCTGGTGCGCTGACAGCCTCAAGGCCTGTTGGCTATTACAGTTACTATGACTGTTTTATTAGCTGTGAAGGGACTGGATGACACATGTGTGCCTGGAGGCAGGGACTGGCCCCCCAAGTCCCCGTCCCCCAGTTCCCAGCCTGCAGTCCCCCTCGCTGCCTTCAGCACCAAGTGATCGACAGATTGGGCCAGTGGCATCCTGGCAGGCCTGTCCTGGCAGCTGCTCCCACAAGGCGAGGCCCTGTGAGCTGCAGAGAATTAATTAGGCTGCATTCCTCTTCCAGGGCTCCTGGCGGGCCCGCACACGGCCCCCTTCTTAGCTGCCGAGGGCTTTTGGCTTGGATCCCTGGCAGGCCAAGGCGAGGCCCACACTCTGCTCTCCCCTGAGAGGGGCTGGGAGGGCCCTTGTGAGCTAGAAGCATTGGCCGGGAAGGAGCCAACAATAAACCAGCCGCCCAAGGCCAGCTCCCGTCCTGGCTCTCCCTCGTTTAGCAACCTTCGCTGGCTACCTATCACTCAAGTTCAAATTCCTGGCATGGGATGCTATTCCCAGCCTGGCCCCTGCTGATCAGGCCAGCTGTCCCTCCCTGGACTCTCATGCCCTGGCCAGATCTGCCTTATACCATTCCTACCAAGCCCTTTCCCTCATCCCAGCCTGCACAAGCCCTGCCCGTCCTTCATCCCCCATCCCAGCTGGAAGGCCAGCTCACAACATACTCCACCTCTGGCCCTTCACTTTGCTCTTGTCTGTCTCCCCTGCTAGGCAGGGGACCTGAGCAGGCAGCCAGAGAGGTTTCCAGAGGCCTGAAGCCCTCACGGAGGGCATTCTGGGCATGGTAGTATTCTCCTGGGAGGCATTTTCTGAGGCTGTGGTGGGGGTGACAGTGGTGGCAGTCTCTGCTTCCTAGAGCACCTCCATGCCGGATGCTCGGGGCTTGGTCTTGTGCTCAGGCATGCACTGCCCCTACCTGCCTGCCCCTTCCTGCCTGCCCCTTCCAGCCGTTCCCAGGACCTCTCCTTTAACTCCCCGAAGCAGGCTGGGAATAGCTCCCTTCCTATGAAGACAGGAACCTTCACCTATGCTGTTTCCTGCCTGTTTTCCTCTTCTCCACCCTCCTCCTTGACTGATTTTCCCAGAGTTGGGCTAGGTCCCCTTCTCCAGGAAGCCACCCTGGGCTCCGCCTCCTCAGGGGCTCCATCTCAGTGTGGACATACCTTGTCAGAGAGGTAAGATAGCATGGAAGTTAAGAGCCTGGGGTTTAAAACCCAGCTAAGCCACATCCTAGCTGTGTGACTTTGAGCAAGTTACTAACTACTCTGTGCCTCAGTAACCTTTCCTATCAAATGGGAATAGAAATGACAGAATTTGCTACATAAGGTTGCTGAAAGGAACCAAGGAGTTAATACGTGGAAAGCACTTAGTAAGTGCTCTGTGAATGTTTGCTATGATTCTTATCTTCATGTTTAACCACTATTTGCTTGAATGACTCTCCTCTTGGCCTGTGAGGCAGGAGCTGTGTCCGTCTTGCTCACGAGAGCCCCCCCAGAGGTGATTATTCATAACTGTTGAATTAATGGATGGCCACATTCCAACAGTTTGTCACCGTGATTAGGCAAATGACTTTTCTGAGCTGAAGACCTAGCTGCCTGGACTCTATTTTCAATGAGAGACAGAGAGAGAGAGAGAGAGAATATTCCATGGGGCTCTTTCCTGAGCGAGGGCTGTGGAGAAGTAGCAAAGGGCCCCGTCCGTAGCCTCACAGCCCCGGAAACAGGACCTAACTTCTCTCTGCCTCAGCTTCCTTCTGTCCACATAACCCGAATAAATCTGGGTCATCCTGTGCCCCCTTCTGGCCGGTCTCTGCCTAGTGTTCCAGTCAAAAGGAACACAAATTTAACTCAAAAAACCTTGAAAAGAGCCTGTTCTATATTTATGGAAAAGGCAGGAGGAGGGGAGATTTTGTGCCAGAAAACCCAAGCTTCCTGATGCCTAGATGCCCTCTTCCCAGGGTTCGGTTTGAGCTGGTGGCTGCTCCTCGTAACTTTTTCTCTGCTTCTTTCCAAACTCTAGCCCACCTTCCCCAACATGGCTGAAGTGCCAGCTACCTGGAGGGTGGGTTAGAAGCAGGGACAGACTTCGGGCATATGTGACCCCGTGACCCTGCAAACTTCTTGTCCCATAGAGAGGTATGGCTGGATGAGGGCCAGAACGGGGCCCCCAAAGTGCAGGGCCCCAGTTGGAGGCCTCTGTTTCCCAGGTGTATGGGTCTAAAGGACTTTAGTGTCACCCTTACCTGTCCCTGCCTTCTGGGCCTCCTCTACTCCTTTAATCATCTCGGTTGCTCAGTCACCTGGGTCACTGATCTCTGAACCCTGGCCAGGGTCCCCAGGGCCTGTGCCAAGGGTGGTGAATGCTTCTCTCCAACACACCCTCCGCCAGGTTCTCCTCTTGCTGCTGCCAGGCCTCTGTCACAGCTGTGGCCCTAGGGCTGCCTTATCCAGCTGCCTGACCTGGCCATGGGCTGTTGCGTTTGGATTTTTGAGGGGCAGGATCATGTTGAATGGGAGCCTGTGATGCACTCCCAGGGAGCGACGCTCCCCTGGCATCAGGCTCAGATGCAACGTGAGAGGTGTGCTCCAGCCCTGGGCTGGAGTAAGCAACAAGTGCCTCGGCTGACCCTGTGACACCAGCCTCACCACCAGGATGCACGGAGGATCCCTAAGGACTTATGATGACTTGGCTTCTCTGCCGCTGGTCTCCTCATTCACTCAGCCCTGACCGGCCCTCTGTGGCATATTTCCAAAGCCCAGCCCTGCCAAGGTCCCCCGCTGCACACAGAGCTTTTGTGGGTCCCTGTGGCCCACAAGGGGAAGTCCAGGTTCTCCCTATATTGCCCAGGCTGGTCTTGAACTGCTGGGGTCAAGTGATCCTCCCACCTCAGCCTCTTAAAGTGCTGGGATTACAGTCGTGAGTTGCCACCCCTGGCCTCTTTTGAGTCTTTCTATTTATTTTGCATATCTTTTGAGGCTACAAGAGTAGCACCTTTGTCCATAGTCTTACCTGTCCCACTCATTCCGTAATCACCATTGCCAGCCCCATAAGCAGCCTCTGCCTCTTGTCAGGCCTTGGGCTGAGCCTGGTGACATCACTTCTCTGTTTAGTGTCCATAGCAACTCTGTGAGGTGGGGACTATTGCTTCCTATTTTCTAGATGAAAAAAACTGAGGTTCGGAAACTGAAAGAGGTTTGTTCAACATCACACTGCAGTGGTGACTCATGAACTCAATCAGCAAGTATTTATGATTTCCAAAGCCCAAGGTGAGGGGCCAGGCCAGGACCAGGCTGTGGTTCCATCACAGTGAGGGTTCCACCCCTCACTGACCAATGGGGCACCCACAGCCTTGGGATTCACCTGGTCTTCTCCCTCGCTGGACAGTTTTGCTCCGGGCCTTACTGTCAGCCTCTGCTGGGACAGAGCCACTGGCGTGATGAGTCCCTCCACGCTCGTGTCTTGGCTTCTTCCACACACGCTCCTGGGAAAGGGCTGGCCATTGGTTACTGGCCTGATGGGAACATAGGTCCTGGAATCCTGACGTCACAGCTGCAGGTGGCTGTTGAGGCACATAACAGAAAAAAGCCCAGAGAGGGCAGGCTAGCAGCCAGAGACATCCAGCAAGAGCAGGAGTGGAACCCAGGGCTCCAGCCACCTGCCCCAGCCCTTTCCTTCTTGTGTCCTCCAACTTCCAAGCGGCCCCTTCTTGAGAGGAGCCTCCAACCCCCTGCCTCGGCCAAGATAAAAAACCAGAGTACATTTCCTCATTTATTATAAACACAAGTTTGCAGGTAAATAGAGGGTCTAAAAAATACATTAAAATAAATAATTGGGATTCTCGAAGTTCTTAGAGCAAATAAGTTATATACAGACGGGAGAAGGAGAGCAGGCCCTTCTCACTGGGAGGGTCCCGAGGGAATGAGGGTGCAAGGACTCTGGGGAGGGAAAGCTGGAGAGGACACAGCCAGCCAGGACACCAGTCCCACGGGAGCCGTCCAGCCTCCAGGGCTGGCTGAAGCACGTGTGTTTGCAGCTGCACTGTTGCTCCTGCTTTGTAGCCCAGCAGACAGGACACTCCTCAGGATGCAGCCTCCAGATCAATGTACTCCCCATGCAGTTCCTTCCAGCAGAGCTGTGGGCCCGCAGCCAGCGCTGGAGGCTGCTCTGCAGTCTAGAAGCCAAAGGCTTCCCCGGACAGTGTGAGGACACGGAGCTGCCTTAGAGGAGGCCCCCTCACCAGGGCGAGGAGGCCAGAGCTTGTGCCAATCCTGGTAAATGAGTCCAGCTGTCTGGGAGCAACGCCCTGGTCCAGGAAGCAGGCAGAGAGTCCACGAGCTCTGGCCACTTCTCTCCTCCCGTCTCCGCACGGGCTTCCTTCCCAATGTTCCTCCAGCTCAAGGCACTATCTCTTCCTCCACCTGGAGTGTGTGGGCCACGGCTCCCGTATCGCCTCCTGCTGTCGCTTGGCAAGGAGGCTCTTGACTGTGGAAATGTCCCTGGGAATCAAGAAGGGTCAACTTAGCATCTCAGGAGATATGGACTATCCAAGAGCTCCCCACGAGAGTAGGGGCAATGGGGCTACAACCCTTGCCCAGATCCTGGGGTCACAGCTGCCCTGGGGTCAGCGAGCGGCCACAGCCTGAAAGCAAGGTCTGCACAACCAGCATAGGCCAGCCCAGGCATTGAAGCTTCTCTGCACATGAGGACTTTAACAGAGCTAATGTTCAACATCAAATGCTGCCAGAATGAGTGGACAGCCAAGCACATCCCTGTGGGTCTCCCGTCGTCTGCCTTCCCACTTCTTTCCACACCTTTCCGCACCTTTGCTCCCGCTCTTCCCCCCAGGCTGTATGTATTCCCCTCACCCGGATGCCACCTGCTAAAATTCTACTCATTCTTTGAGGTCCAGCTCAAGGCAGTCCAGCCCAGAAAACAAGGCACCCCACTGCCCTTTGAACCTGGGTGGGTGGCCACATCCTGGCTCAAAGAACTCTCATCTGGGAGCCAGGAGGCTGGCTTCAGTTCCCAGCGAAGGAAACTTGGGCAATGATCTCAGCCTCTCTGATCCCCTTTCTTAGCTTGTAAAACAAAAGCAGGCCTGAACTGCCGAGAATGAGTATAAGGTTGGCCAAGCCACTCTGCACACTATGAAGTGTGTGCATTTGAAAAGTCTTGTACTCATTTTTTTCATTCTCAGAAAGTTCTTAAGTTTATGTTGGGTCCTGTCCATCCCACCATCCTGCCTTTTCTCCTATTTTTCTGCCGCCCCCAAAAGGTGAGAATCCCTGAGGGGCTGAGCTGGGCCCTGGGACCTAGCCAGCTGCGAGGAACCCTCAGTGACAGAAGTGGGAATGGCAAACCCCTCCACAGCTCCCATGGGCACAGACCCTGGGCTACACACTTCATGTGCGTCCACTCATCTGACCTCACAGCAACCCCAGGCGGGGATGGATGGCGCAATTTCCCTGTTTCCCCTGTTCAGATCATAGGAACTAGAGGCACGGTGAAGTGGAGGGGCAAACCCAATGTCACGAAGCTTGTTCCAGGCTGGGCTGGTGTTCAGATCAAGCAGTCCCTGCCCCAGAGGCTGCCCCTACAGCCACTCTGCTGCCCGGCAGGTGCAAGTGTCTGTTCTTGAGTTGGTTTGGTTGAACAAGCATTCATGGGCACCTCCTAGGGAGCAGGTCTGAGTCACACTAAGGCACCAGGGAGGACATGCAATCTGGGCAGCAGAGAGGGAGCAGGCTGGGCAGGTGGCCTCTCTGGACCCCAGCATGTGTGAGATGCTCCATTCTGCACAGCCTGAACCAACAACTGTGGTCCTTCCCAGTCATGAGCCTTCAAACCCTCTTCAAAGTCCACTTCCAGACCTAGTGGTAATGAAGAGCACAGTGGGTAAGAGCACAGACTCTGGGGTCAGCCAGATGCCGCTGACTGCTGTGTGACTTTGGGCAAGTGGCTTTCCCTCTCTGAGCCTCAGTTCTCTTTGCTGCCCAATGAGGACCCAGGCCTGCCTCGCATAGAAAATATGGGACATGTGCAAGGCATACAGGAGGTGCTCAATCTGTGCATGTGTCCCACGCCCTCACCTCAGCCTTTGGAGAAGCTCTTCTGTAGTGGCCCCTGTCTTGCCAGTCTGGAACACTTCTGCAGGGGACTTCCGGCTTGGGACTGCCCGGGCTTCAGTCCTGCATGAATAGCATTAGCGCCCAAGTGAGGGACTGCCCAGAGCCCTGAAGCGACCTGGCTGCAGGCCCAGCCCAGCCCCCACCCCATCCCCATCCCCACCGGCCTGCAGGAGCAGATCCATTTCCATCCCTGTGCACCTGGCATCTTTCCTTTCCCAGGTGGGGTGTGGACCGAGGAAAACTGAGCTACCACGAATGTGTTCTTAGCCCCAGAAAGAGGCAGCTTTTTTGGCCTTCCCAGAATCTGGCCACCTGCAGCCGCAGGGGAAACTGAGGCAGGGGTGGAGCCTCAGCTGGAGCCCCAGAGGAGGAGTTTCTTGTAAACCATCACCGGAACTGGAGCTTGGGTTGATGGTTTTTTTTTTTTTTTTTTTTTTTGAGACTGAATTTCGTTCTTGTTGCCCAGGCTGGAGTGCAACGGCGCAATCTTGGCTCACTGCAACCTCTGCCTCCCGGGTTCAGCCGATTCTCCTGCCTCAGCCTCCCAAGTAGTTGGGATTACAGGCACCCACCACCATGCCCAGCAGTTTTTTTTGTATTTTTAGTAGAGACGGGGTTTCACCATGTTGTCCAGGCTGGTCTCGAACTCCTCAGCTCAGGTAATCCACCTGCCTCGGCCTCCCAAAGTGCTGGGATTACAAGTCTGAGCCACCGCGCCTGGCCGGAAGCTTGGGACTTTGAAGCCAGTTTGGTTTTCCCAAATTCTCCATGTGGATGAGGGAAGGAACAAAGCTTCCCACCACTTTACAGATGGGAAAACTAAGGCTCAGGTAAGATAGGAGACATGGCAAAGGCTCCCCAGCAACTCTGGGGCTACCCTGGGATGGTGACATGGCTTCCCAACTCCAGATGCCATTTCTTCCCCGAGCAAGGTGCAAAGTCCCCTGAACCTCAGGTCGGAATCCAAAGCCCAGTAGGACTTGATCAGACAGACCCAGGCCCAAGGCCCGGCCCTCCTTCTGAGAAGCTGTGCAGCCTGACATGTCCTGCCCCCTCTCTGGGCCTGAGTTGCCTCAGCTGTCACTGGCAGACTCTCTCCTGCCCAGGAGTGAGGACATGAGTGTTCCCAGAAGCCCCCAGAGCTGGGCATCGGGAGGCCCCCAGGGGTGACTGGTTCCTGCAGGAAGGGATAGCGCCATGGACCCAAGCAGCCTGTGGGCCCCCTGGGTCGCTGCTCACCCCCAACTTGCCACTTCACTCCTCTGCTAGTCTCCCAGACACCTGCTCCCCAGGGCATGCCTGGGCTTGCAGCTACCCTAAGCCCCTGCAGGCTGGGTGCCCACCTACCAGGGCCTTCGAAGGCAGAAGGTGGCACAGGCAGGGTCCCTGGCGCTGGAGCACTGACAGCGCCTTGGCAGGGAGCGGCGCCGGCGTCTTGGCGGGTTTCCCAGGCCGTAAGGAGCTGTCTGTCTGTGGGCGGGCAGCCAGCAAGGTAGTGGTGCGGGGTGGAGAGAGAGAGAGAGAGAAAGAGAGAGAGAGAGAGAGGATTAAATAAACCACAACCACTGGCAAGCAGGGACTGTCCACACTGCCCACTGGGACAGCCACCTATGCCAGCAGGGTGCCAGTGAAAGGTGACCAGCCCCTGACCTCAAGAAGTCATACCACTGAAGTCACAGTTTCCTCCACAAGGGTCCTGGTAGCCCATGGCAGGACCCTTCCCTTCTCTGGGCCTTGGCTCAGTCTGACTGGCTTGGCTCAGTCAGAACTCCCAGCACTGGGGGAAGGAAATCTGTGATTCTACCCGAAGTTGGGAATTGGGAACCTCCTAGTCTCTCTCCCCTCTCAGTCTGGCTGGTCCCCCTGTTCTCAAAGAAGGCTCTCAGCTAGCTCTGGAGGAAGGGTGGCCACTCCATCTCACAGAAGTAAACACAGGCTTGTAGCTACGCTGCCCCCACCTGGTCCCCACTTGCCTGGAGGGGTAACAAATGCGCCTTAGAGGCTTGACTTGAAAGTGGGGTGTGTGCGTGTGTGCATGTTCAGATGGGATTGATTTCAGATTCAGAGTCTGATCAAGTGGGCCAGGGGAAGGGCAGGGGCCGTGGCTGGCTGGACCAGCACTTTCGAGTGACAGAGCTAATTTTAGACGGTGTGGTTGGAGTCGTAGTGACTCCAGGTAGACTCAGCACGCAGGGACTGGCAGGGTTCCCGCCCTAAGCAAGTGTTTGGATGCGGATTAGCTTCACACACGCTTACGTGCAGGGCTTCTCTTGCCTTTTGCAATTTGGGGAAGGGAAAAAAATCACAAATACACACAGAAACTTCAACTGAAGGTATGCAGTGGCCTGGAGGCAGTGAGAGTGCAGGCGGAACAGACAGCACTGGGCTCCCACCCGGGTGTAGCCAGTAGCACATGGCAGGTTCTCATCTGTCGTTTGAGGGAATATCCTGCCTTATGGAGAGGATGGGGGGCTCCTGAGATGATAATGCCGGTGCAGCTTGGCAAAGAGCCTGGCATAGTCAAGGCACCGGTGCTGTCACTAATCGTATTATTCTTGGAAGAGCATGCAGAGGCAGCATGGCAGAGACTGTGAGCTCCGGCATTCCCTGACCGAGGATGGTGCCTACCCTTACGATTACCTGTGTGATCCTGGGGAAGGCGCTTAAGCTCTCTGAGCCTCAGTACTTGAATCTGGAAAA
Organism: Piliocolobus tephrosceles; assembly: GCF_002776525.5. Classification (NCBI taxonomy): domain Eukaryota; kingdom Metazoa; phylum Chordata; class Mammalia; order Primates; family Cercopithecidae; genus Piliocolobus; species Piliocolobus tephrosceles. The sequence continues at coordinate 180,906,400 of NC_045434.1, read as the reverse complement.
TGGGGCCAACACTTGCTTACCAGGCTGTCTTAAGAATTCTCAGGAGACAGCCCTCTTTATGGCTCAGGTGGTCCCCACTCAGGAATTGGAACAAATAACTATTGATATTAGCCAATGCCCCCACCTGGAGGCCCAGGGAGAGCTGGACTGTATCAAGGTTCCCTAGCATGCCAGTAGTTCCCACCCTGACACCCTGCCCCAGAGCTCCCCCTGCCCCCCATCCCCATGGATGCTCACTCGGGAGTGTTCACCCAGATGATGTCCAAGTGGCAGAAGTAGACGCACTCCTTGTCGAGCCAGGAGCTGCAGGAGCAACGGCGAAGCCGCAGGTGGGTGCCTTGGGCATGAGGTGAGGATGCTGGCTGCTCCAGGGTGGCAGCAGCCTGGCCCTTCCCTGTATGCACAGGAGGAAGAGAGAGGCAGAGAGGTGGGTTGGGGTGCCTGGCACATCCCGGAGTGGGGGACCCACCGGGCCCCTCCTCTTGCATAATCGAGGGAGTTGGCACTCTTGCTGCTCAACAGCTCCAGGCCAGCCCAGGGAAGTCCCAGCAGCCCGTGGGGAGCCTGGGCGCCTCTGCATTTGCAGAACCGTCCCCCTGCGACCACTGCCGCCAGGCTCCCGCCCCTGTCTGCCCCCAGCTGGCTTGGGAGGCACTGCAGCCCCAGGGGGAGACGCAGGTAGACAGACCCAGGAGCTGTAGGTAGCAGGTGAGGCCAGGGCAGCTCACCTTCATGCAGGGCCACGAGCAGGGCTAGTGCAACAGAGCACCAGGTGGTGGGCATGGAGATCATAGCAGCGGCGGAGCGGGCAGGCTGGCCTGGAGCAGGGAGCGCCTGTTGCCAGCGTCCTGCTGTTAAGCTGAGCAGATAGCTCATTGCCTCGGTGCCCTGGCTGCCTCTTATACCAGGCATTGTGCCCCACCCCTTCTGGTCCAGCCCTGCCCCGCTGCACCGGCGGGCTGGGAGCCAGGGACACCGCCTCCTCCCCGGGCGCCCGGCCCAACCCAGCCTCTGCAGTGAAGGGGGAGGGAGAGGGAAGGCCCGCTCCTCCCTCTGTGCCTGGAGCACCTCTGGGAGTCCTGAGGATCCCTGGCGGTCCCCAGGGACCCCTGGCAGTCCAGCTGAACTTCCTCAAGTCACCCCCAGCTGCCCTGAGCCCCCTCCCTCAGCCTCTCGGTGGCTGCTCCACAGGGTCTTGCCCAGGGCTGGGAGTGGGGAAGAGGAGGTTTCATGAGCAAAACCCTTCTCCTCGGAGGAGACTCTGCCATCTGTCCTGCCTGCCCTCTGCCAACCAGGCTGAGGATGCCCCTCTGCTGTGTGGGATGTGAAAGGCCCACGCAAGGCTGTTTGGCCTTGGGCGAGTCAGAGCCCTCTCTGGGCCTGCCTCCCTCAGTGAAGGACACAGCTCATGCCTGACTTCTGACCAGCCTGGAACTGCTTCATCCCCAACTCACCCAGGAAATGCCCCCCTCAACCTCTGCCCTATCACCCCAGGGCCTGGGGCAGGAGTTCTAGTCCCTTCCAGAAGCTGTTCAGCTATGCAGCCATGGCCAAGGGCATCCTTCCTGGGCCTGTTGCCTTGTTTGCAAACAAGGCCAAAACAAGAAGATACTTCACCTGCTTGGCTTACAGGCTCCTTTGAGACTAAGAAGGTGGTTTCAAACCCCTTTCCGGAAAGATGCTCCTGAGGACACACACACAAAGCGCCCCTTGAACAGTCTCCTGTCCCGGCCATGACAGGATGTCTCGGCTCCCACTGGTGGCTACTGTCTGCAAAAGAAGTAAGGAGGGGACTTCTCTGGGGGCTGGCATTCTGCTCCCGCCCCTCTGCTGGCCCAGAAGCCTTGCTGGGGAGGGGAGAGCAGGGATGAAGCACAGCTGTGCTGAGCAGCTCGGGGAACTGGCAGGCACCCTCTGTTACTGCCCTGGCCTGGCTCAGAGTCCACTTCCTGCCGGAGTCTTCTCAGGGACCCTGTCTCCAGGCACAACAGGAAAGGCCCTCTCATTTCTCGGAATTCCCAGGGCTTGTGTCTCTCATGCCTGCCTGACTCATACCATTGCACTTATCTCCCCTGTAATCTCAAGGTCCAGAGCCCCAGAGGAGGCAGGGCCTGACACCTACCCTGCACACAGTAGGGGCCTTGTGAGTGCTTCCTGAGGGCAGGGAGGTGAAGAGACACACACCTGGCTTTCCACTTACAGAACCCAGGATGCCCAATGCTCAGTTCCTGTATTCAGCAGCTCCTTTGTCATTGGACATTTATGAAGGGGACAATAGGTGACCACCAGGAACAGGCAAGTTTGCATCTTCCTAGGGTGTGCCCAGAGCAAGCGTGCAGGTGTGAAATCCTGGAGAAACTGGCAGAACTGATGGACAGTGACAGCAGGGTCTTCCTTCCCTGAGGCTGGGCTGGCTACTGTGAAAAAAAGAACAAATGTTTCCTGAGCACCTACTACGTGCTTGGAGCACTATCGACTCTTCGTCACCACAACCCCAGGAGGCAGCTATTATTACAGGGGAGTCAGCTGGGGACTGCCCACTAGGAAGCTCAAAGAGGAGCAGGGCCTAGCCAAGGCCACCCAGTGGGCAGGTGGCTTGGTCTCTCAAGCAAAGCACAAGGGACTCCCCGTGAGGTGCTCGCTGCCCTCCCACGTCGTGCCTCTCGAAGAATTTAGAAGAGTATTTCTGGAATGAGGTGAGCAATACTCACAGTCATTTCTATCAGCCTCTGAGAGAATATGAATACGGAATTAAGCAGGGTCGGGGGCTGGTTGGGGGTGGATAGAGAATTCAAACCGCTGGACCGTGAAGAGAAGAAAGAAGGAAAAGCAGGTCAGCGGGGAGACGGAGGGGGCCAGGGTGGGCAGGAAAACAAACAGGGAGGCAGATAAAGACAAGCAGAGAGAAGGGGAGAATGAGGAAGCAGTGCATAGCCAGAAAGAAAGAACTCGGATTTGAGAAAGTAAAAGAGGGAAACCATAGGGAGAAGAGGGAAGGTTCTAAGGCGTCTAATCTTTATACAAATGCAAAACGCCTGTTCAAGACAATAGGGAACCAGAGGCTCCCAGCCGGGGAAACATAATAGAAGCATTAAATGAACCCGGAGACAGGATCCCTCCCGGGTGTGAAAGAAGGGTGACGACAAGGCAGGGGCCGCTGCCCAAGCCCCGCAGGGTCAGCACAGCAAGCTGTGAGATGGGCCCGGCTCCGGTTTCTCTCCTTCTCTGCCCTCGGCTTGAGCTGGACAAGCAGGGCTCCTGTGAAATGGAGAGGACTGGCCCAGGAACCTGAGCGAGCCTGGATCTTAGGGGATGAAGCCATTCCTGGAACAGCACTACCCCACTGACAAGAGTTAGTTTCCAGGTAGGGAAAATTAAGCTGAGTTAACAATAGTCAACCCCAGCTGCCTGGGTCGCTTAGCCTGGGCCTCTGTCCCTCGCCTCTGCCTCTCGTGGCTGGTCGGACTCCATGACCCTGCCACCTATAACTGTCCTGGCTTCACTGTCCCTGTCCTTTCTAGGTGGCCTGGCTTCATGGCCCTCTGGCCCCTCTGCTCTGGCCCTGGCACCTGCCTGAGTTTGTTAAGGCTGCTGGGGGAAGGGCAGGGAGCCACTGAAGGTCACCCTCTCAGAATTTGAAGAGAATTGCTTTACTCACTAAGCGATTTGTTTCCCTTATGCTTGCAGCAGCCCAATCCGAGAAACAAGGATGTGTGGGGAGGAAGGGTTGGCAGAAGAGAGCAGTTGAGTGTATTTCTGAGTAAGGCACTGGGCTAGAAACTGCCCCCTAGAAATCCCCCTGTCTCCACTCCCATTTGGTAGATGAGATAACTGAGGTACAAGAGGAGGAGCAACTTGCTCAAGACACTGATGGGGCTGGGCATGTTCTCTTGTTCCTAACGTGCCTCACCTTTTCCTGTATGCCCGTGAAGCTCTCCCAGGGGTTCAGACTGAGCCCAGGATCCTGGGTCCCTTGGAGAAAGGCTGTTAGGAGGGACCCTACTGGCAGGAAGGCTGGGGCACTGGGATGAGGTTAGACTGTCTCTCTGTGCACCTCAAAGCTCCCTCTATAGTCCCAGCTCTAAGAGCAAATATGGTCCTGTCAAGCAGCTGTCCAGCAGCTGTGGACACTGAGCTGAATGGAAGTTGCATGGGAGTGAAGTCTAAGTGTCCTGGTGATGTCTGATACAACAGGGCTGGGCTGCAGCAGGTGCCTGGGATTGCGATTGAGGCCCTGGACCAGGAAGCTTTGTCCCAGCTCTGCTTTTCATGCTATGTGGCCTAGGGCGCCTCTCCTTGGCCTCAGGTGTCTTGCCTTCCCACTGATGGCGAGAGGTGCTTTCACCTCTGACTGCCTGTGACATTCAGGATCGAGCTGACCTGAGTTTAGAGCTCCCCAGATGGAGGCCGGCAGACTCCAGCAGCATGGCTCTTGCAGCTTGAGGCCTTCTGCTCTTTCACCTCTGCAAAACCAGTCATTTCCCCATCGATACTTGGCCCCATGGGGTTTTGGGAAGTTCTGTTTGCAGACCCAGTGGAAGGGACACAGTGTCTTCGCTGCAGACACACACCATGCAGACGGCCTAGCAGAGCGAGCAGCTAGGAAGAGGGGCTGGCTGGGGGAGATGACAGGAGCTTGCAGGGGCTGGGAGTTGGGGAGGGTTTGGCCCTGGAGTGGGCCTGGGCTGCGGCTTAGGGACTTAGGAGACTCAGACATTCCCATCACCACTTGTCCCAAATGCTATGGGTCGGGCTGTCCCCACTCAGGCCTGGGGCCACTCAGCCTCAGGGCCTCTTTCTGGTGGGTGGTCTGGGCCTCCTGCCATCAGCCACAGTTCACCCTGAGCCAGCAGGACCAGCCACCACCCACACCACTGTCCTCAAACTGGGTCTTTGCAAGGGCAGCCTCAACCTGCGGGGCCGGCTCCCCTGGTCTCCATGGCTTACCTTGGAGGACACCCTTGGTCCTCCTCCCTCCGTCTCAGCCCATTTGGAAAGATTTATGTCTCCCACATAAACTGTACTTTTAAAAGAATAATTAATGTGCCCTGTTTGTTATCAAACTAAGGGTAATCAGAGTAGGGTCAGCCAGGCCTATGGAACTGCTAGAATTTCAGCTGAAAGCAGACGTGGTTCAATCAATGCACCCTTGTTAAGAGGCCATGTAAGTCCTCCTGGACTTTTTGAAATGAGGAAACCAACTCAGGACTCAGCATCTAGGATGGAAATCTCTGGACTCCAAGGCTTTGAGTTACTTCTAATGGGCTAAGGGCCAGATTCCCCACTTAGCCTTTTAGGAATAGAGGGTAAATAAGCATTTATTGAGTGCTTAATATATTCTGAGCCCTGTGTTAAGTGATTTACATATATTAGCTTCGTGAACTGTCACAACATATCTGTGGGGTAGTTACTGTAATGAGTCCCTATGTTATAAATGAAGAAACGAGACTCAGAGAGGGCGACTTGCCCCACGTCAGACAGCTAGAAAGTGGCAGAGCCAAGGTTAGAACGCAAGTCAGTGTAGCTCCAAAGCCTGGCCCTGAGCCTATGTGTCCCCAGTGTGCTTTCCTGACACCCCAGCCCCTGGGGAGCCCCCCCACCTCACAGTAACTCTTCTCCAGGGCACACTTCCCTGCTCTCAGCAGGCAGAGAGCCCTAGGCAAGAACTTTTCCCCTTATGCTTATCTGCTTTGGGACCAACAGCCTATACCATGTCTATCCAATGATCCTGCCATCTATCCACCTACCCATCTATCCATCCATCCATCCATCCATCCATCCATCCATCCATCCGCCTTTCCTCCCATCCACCTTCTTTCTATCCATTGATCCATCGATCCATCGATCCATCCATCCATCCATCCATCCATCCATGTACCCACTCATCCATCCATCTTTCCTCCCATTCACCTTCTTTCTATCCAGTAATCCATTGATCCATCCATCTATTCATCCGTCTACCCATCCATCCATCCACCTTTCCTCCCATCCACCTTCTTTCTATCCATCGATCCATCCATTCATCCATCCATCCATCCGTCTACCCATCCATCCATCCATCCACCTTTCCTCCCACCTGCTTTCTTTATCTCCATCAATCTACTCATTATCAAACCTTTTATCCATTCTTCCATTAGCATGTCTACTCAACCAGCCTCCCATGCACCCATCCTCCTTCATAAGAAACAAGATTGGAGAGATTAGGAGGGTCAAGGCTTGAAGAGCTTTGAGCGGCATATTACACTTGCCCTGGAAATATTATTTGGTTGCTTTCTAGAAGGGGATGTGTCTCCCCACTGATATGATGAGCTAATTGAAACATGGTCTTCTCTGGAATCCCCACCTCAGAGCCTAGCACAGGTCTGGGCCCATGATCTGTGCCAAACACTGGCGTGAAATGAAATGCAACAAGATGGCTTCATCTCATCAGACAAAGCTTTGCACAGACACCCCTTCTAAAGAGGTCTAGGCCTCTTTTCCCATCTGATGCCATTCTTCAAAATGCTCTAACGATGAAGACTTGAGATTATCTTTAAGGAAAAAGTCAGAGATGAAAGGGCCCTTGGTCTACACCCAGATGATGAAGCTGGGGTCTAGGGAGGACCCTGCCAGAGGTCTCCCTGCTAGGCCTGGATCCTGGAGACCCAGGATGTCTGCATGCTTTTCTCTCTGAGGCCTAGGCCCCTGTGCTTGGAGGGGCTGGAACCCCAGCCTTCTCCTCTATCCCACCATCACCACCAGCCAAGACATGTAGCTGGTATTTTTTCAGAGTCACACCCACTGTGTTACTTAGAACTGATGTTTTCCAAGGCGCACCCAGGGCCCCACCAGGAGGCCGCCTTTCCCCTCTGGGAAGGGGTGAGCCACGAGGAGGCTGGGCCATGCAGGAGTACAGTACTTCATTCTAGAATTAAGTGTCAGCTAAAAATAAGTGCCTGGTGCCTGTATTATCAGGATAACTTGGTGCCCATGAGGCAGGCAAAGCCAGGGTTCCCACTGTGATTTTAGGACAGCATTCCTAGGCAGGGGTGTGCCTGGGGCACCTCCTTGCCTGAAGGCCTTGGCCTTCCTGCCCAACTACTGGGAATCCTGAGCCATGAATGACCCAGATGGGCACAGCTGGGCCCTGGTGGGCAGAAAGGTGGTCAGGAGCTGAAACCACTGTTCAGGGGAAGTTCAGGATATGGGGGTGAGTCAGAGGCAAGCCCACCCCTGGCACCTCTGAGGGTTGGCAGATCTGGGTTCCAGTTTCAAAGCCCTGTGACTCAGGCTTGAATTCCCCCTCACCCACTATCCCATTATGGACAAGTGCCTGAGACTGTGTCAGCCCAGGGGTAGTTTGGGTAGGGGTTGACCAGTCTGGGGGCTGGTTCTGTGGCCCACTAACCATGTAACTAAGGGTACACCATCTTTTAATCTTTTTCTGAGTGTCAGAGGCCACATTTGTCAAGAGCATCTAAGACGAAAAATCCCAGTGGGCAGCTGCTGGGAGTGCTTCGTGGTGGAGCCAGTGTGAGAGCTGGCCTCTGCCTGGCTCAGGAAGGCACTGCCCACCCGCTTCTGCCTGCCTTCCCCACTCACCCTGGGATGCAGAGTGCTTGTGGGCCTTGTAGTATGGACAAAGTCCTGGAAAGAAGTGGGGTGTGTGTGTGTGTGTAGGGTGTTATTCGAATGTGCCATCTTCATACCAGGGAAGAGATCCCTACGACAGGTCCCTTCTCTGCACTGGGTCACCAAATCCCTCCAAGGCAAGCGGCCACCCTGCTGACTTGCTCTGCCCACCCATGTTTGCTTTGGCACACCATATAGTGCCACACCAGATGAGAAGTGTGCTGAGATTTGAGAGGCTTCCAGGTAAAGCTGCCTTCCTGCAAGAACCAGGCTTCAGCTTGAAATCTGTGGTCTGGTCCCAGCATGGCAGCAGGGTGAAGTGTCTCACCAAGTCAAAATGCCCACCCTGGCATTGGACCTGCCTGGGTTCTGACCCTCAGCTGTCTTTCCTGCCTCATCCCACTAAGGCTGATCTGGGTGTCCAAGGCTTTAGTCCACCAGACGCCAGGGTGGGCCACACTCTGAATGCATAGCAGACTTCCTCACCTTATGTCTCTGGGCAAGCTGGGGCCTCCCGTCATTTTTACATTCCTACTTACTTGGTTTACTCTGACCATTCTTCCAGGCCCATCTCAAATGTTACCTCTCCCAGGAAGCATTCCCAACTCTGCCCAAGCGTCTTCAGGGGACAGATGAGCTCTGAGACTCCCAGAAGGCCTTCTTGAGACTGGGAAGTGAGGGCATCCTGGGTCCAGGCAGGCAGCTCCCAGGCTGGGAAGAGGGGGACATGGAGTTGCAGGCTTGGGCTTGGCTTCTAGCTGGGTGGCTGCTGGCAAGCCCCTTCTCCTGTCTGAGCATTAGCTTTGTCCTCCAATAAGTGACGTGGCCCTGGTGGTGACTTGGGGACTAAAGCTTGAAGTCAGCGGCAGCCCAGAAAGACTTCTTTAGAGCCTTTGCACCCACCTGGGAAGTTTAGTGCTCGGCCTGCAGAGGGCACTCCAGAGCGACAGAACCCCAGGAGCCCTTCCCTGATGCTACTCCATCAGCAACAAGAGAGCCGGGCCATCTACTCGCCACCTCCCCATCATCCACTGAAACCAACCTGGCCTACTATGTGCTATCATAAGAATCTATGTGAATCATAAGAATTCATCACAGTTACTGTTTACTGAACCTTCCCATGTGCCAACACTCACAAAACCCACTGTATATTATATATCACCACAATTAATCATCCCAGTGGGAAGGCACTTAGTATTATTACCATTTTATAGATGAGGAGCCTGAGGAAGTGAGGAGACTCAGGAGTTGAAATGACTTGCTCAAGGTCATTTGAATCTAGATCTGCCTGCTATATGGCCTGCATTCTTATCCACTATCCCAGCACATATGATCCCAGATAGAATTTTCATGGGATGCAGCTTATTATTACCTTTAGTTTTCAGATGGGCAAACTGAAGTATCTTGTCCATCTAGCAAGAAAGGAGCTGGGATCTGAACCTAGGTCAGCCTGAGCTCTTGGCCTGAGCACGCAACCTCAGTTTGGATTTTCTTGTCAGAACAAAAGAGTCCCCCAAACCAGGTCCTGGGGATCGACCTCAGGACCTGAGTCTGGGGGCAGCAGGAGTTCCTCCATCCCTCAGCCCAGTCCCAGCCTTTAGGAGCAGGATCTCTGGGAGCTTGCCGGGAGGAGCCGGCCGTTAATGCAGTGTGCTGGGTGGTGAGGTGAGCAGTGACTCGGGGGGAGGCCCTGAGTGAGTGCGTACACAGTGGAGGCAGTACTGGCCTGGTCACACCAATCCTAGGGTCCCCTGGGAGGAGGAGGTTTGGGTGAGGCAGGGCTGAGTCACGGCAGTGAGGTCAGACAGGGAGCTGGGGTGGCCTGATGATCTCACACCTTCATCTGGGCCTGTCAAGGGGCTGTGGGCCCAGGCAGGCCTGGTGGGCCCAACCTGGCAGGATAGGCACACCCTCTCCTTGGTTGTCCATAGCCAGGGGTATCTGTGAGACCAGAGGATCTCCCTTTAGGCTTTCTAAGGCCTCTGTTGCTAGAGTCCCCAAACCCTGCCAGATTGGGGAGGCAGCTGGTATAGGAGGCAGAGTGGGGAAAAAGGGACAGAATCTCACTCTGCCCCTTAGGATGTGTGCCCTGGGCAGCAATCACAGCTCCTTGAGCTTTGGCTTCCTCTCCGTCCCATGGGTTCATGTGAGCATCTCAGAAGCTAATGGTCTTGCCCAAGCCCTGGCACATAGCTGGAGCCTGGGAGAGGCAGGCGGAGGAGGGGATGGCCATCACCAGCCAGGAGAATGGGAGCTGTAGCAGACTGGCCTTGACCACCTGGCTCAGCGCCACACGCCAGTGTCCTGGCCACTGCCTGTGTGGCCTTGAGTGAGAGCCTTCTGATCACCAGGCCTCAGTTTCCCAATGTATCAAATAAAAATAATAGCCTCAGATTCTCAATAGGAGATAGGGGATGATGTTGCAGGGTTCCTGAGAGCTCCCACCAACCCTGTGGGCCAGATATGGTGGGGTGGAGTGTGGGGGGCATGCGAAGAGAGCCAGAGCCACTTCTCTGGGGCTCAGAAGCAGTGGGTGAGCCCCTGCCATGCCACTTGGAAGTTATGCCTAGGAGCCTTGGGAGTCAACCGCTTGCCCCCCACCCAGCACTCCCAAGGCTGATCCAGAGAGGCTGAGGGTGTCCAAGGTCACACAACAGCCAGCTGATGTCCACCATCTAAGGGGAGGGGGCCTTTATCTCCCCAGATAAGAGGCCCTGAATGGGCTGGGAAGGCCTGGTGGCCTCAGATTTGGATGGAACCTCGGAGTGGGGAGGGGAGGGCCAGAGCCTGGCTGACCCAGGCTAACAGTAAAGCAACTGCTTCTCCTGGTACCTTCTCAGCCTGAGTCTGCCAGGAGCTGTGGATGCTTCTGAGTTCATCGCCTGCCACCTGGCCTTGGAACCCAGGCCTCAGGCACAAGGGAGGTCTGTAATAATGACCCAGCGAGAATGACAGCTGTGTGGGGAGCTGTGCCCATGTGCCAAGCACTCTTCCTGCCTTCATTCATCTGGTCCTACAAACAGCCCTAGGAAGAGGGCAGGGCAGAGCCTGGGAGTGAGCTTCAGAGAGGCTGCATAAGCTGCCCAAGGTCACACAGCCAAGGGTAAAGAAGAACGATCTTCAGCTCCAAGGCTATGCTTTCTGCCATTATGCAGCAAACATGCCAAGCCCACTCTGTGTCAGGCCCGGGGCTGGAGCTGTGGATCTCTGACCCAGCTGGGATTTGGGGAAAGGTACCCCAAAGGCATCGCTATTTGCCTGGGACGGGGAGCTGGGAGTGTGGAGGGCCTTTCCGTGCTTGGCTCTTTGTTGGCCAAAAGGGAGGGACAAATATGGACCTGCAGGACCCCAGAGGAATGAGGGATGCCTCTGCCTGGAGACTCGGGAGGGCATTCTAGCCAAACAGACTTTGAGCGAGGCTGTGGAGGTGGAGCGGGCATTCCTGGTAGAGGGATGGCCCAGGCAAAGGCCTGTAGGCCTGAAAGGGCATGGAGTACCCTAGGATAGGGAGTGAACAGCTTGAGGGATTCCGTGGTAAGAGAGGAGGTTGAGGCCAGACCACAAGGATCTTGAATACCAAGCGGAGGAGCTGACCTTTTCCTGGGTTCAAAGTGGAGTCAGAGGAAAAGGTGAGGGTGGGGGCAGTGGCCTTGTGTCTGTGCTGTTGAGGCCTAGGCCAGGTGGTCCCAAGCCAGTGGGTGTGGGGTGGTTCCTTTGGACTCTCAGAAGGGCCCCAGGTGGGTGACACCACAGCCCAGTCTATCTTGGCATCTGAGAACAAGGCCATCTGCTGGTTGCCTCATTCCTGCAAACCCAGGGTCAGAGGGCCTCTGATGAGCCCAGCACCCCACAGCTCCAAAGAACTCCACGGTCTCTCAGACCAGGCTGCAAGGGCGAAAGAGGGAAGGCTGGCAGAGACATCCTGGGCAGGGCCCCTCCCACTGCCTCATTTTCCAGCTTCGGACAAGTGCATACCCTGTGGGAGACAGGCAGCTGGGAAGTCGCCTGGCTGCCCTAAGGAGGCCCAGCTCAGTATGGCCCTGCCTGGCGGGGCTTAGCTCGCCCCTCTCTATACTTTGGTATATAGATCAAATACTCATATACTTAGCTGTATCACCGGAGAGTGCTGGGGATGCGGGTTTGTTGAACCCTTTCCCTCTTCCTTCCACCAGACAGTAATACTTGGATCCTCACTTGTAATTTCCCCAACAACCCCTGGGGGGCCCCCTTCCGCCGACACCCACTTGATGGGTAAGAGAATGGAGGCTTAGAGAGGGACGCATCCCGGAGCCCCACGGACCAGTCTCAACCACCAAAGGGCAGGGAGCCTGGAACCCTGTGGGCCACACGCTGCGCAGCGCACTTGAGGGGACACATGTAGGTTCTGAAACCTTACAGCCCGGGTTCAAATCCTTGCTCTGCAGCTCACTAGCACCTCACCTCAAGCAAGTCAGTGTCCGTGTCTCATTCCCTGCCTGGAACTTCCTCGTACCTCAGTTTCCCCATCTAAAATGGTGATGCTAATAGCACCTTCCTCGGGGTAGGTGTGCGACTTAGGTGAGATAACTCATACCAAGTCCTTACAGCCGTGCCTAGCAAATGCCCCCTCGGCAGATGGAGAAAATGAAGCTGAGAGAGAAGAGGGGCCCCTCGGTAGGGATTCGTCCCCTGCCACGGGCCCCGCGGCTGGGCGGTTCTCTCAGCTGCCTCTCCCTCTCGGGCCTGTTTTGGGAAATCCTCGGGCTGGGGGCCGAGCGCGAGCGGCCGTGGCGGACCTGCAGGCTGCGGCGCTTGGCCCGCCCTCGCCTCCCGACCAATTTTGGGCAAAGCGGCGGCGGCGGCGCGCTACGTGCAGGCCATGAGTCAGCGCGCAGGAATGCGCAGGACGCTTTGTTCCCCGCGCGGCGGACGAACGTGCTGGGACCGGGGCGCGGCGAGGTCTGACATCACCGCGCGGGCAGCACGGCCACGTGCGCCCACAACCCCACCTCCGAACCGTAGGGCCGCCCGCGCCTCGCCTCCCCCTGGGGGCCCTGAAGGCCCAGCCCGGACTCCAGCGGTCCCCGGGAGCACGGGCACCCTCCCCAAGCCTCGGGCGGGGGGCTCTGGTCTGAGTGGTCCTGGCAGCCCAAGCCACTGGGTGGCTCGCAGAGAATCAGCAACTGCGGGGAGGGCTGCCCAGGAGGAGGAGCGGAGCTGCTCCAGAAAGACTAGTGGGAGGCACGGAGACCTCGAACGGCCACAGCAAGACCCCAGCAAGACCTGCCGCTGCCCTGGGGAGGCCGTCTGGGGCCCGTCGCCCCTTCTCCATATGGAGACTGGTGTGGGAAGGAAGCGGGGGCCGGGTCCCCCAAGTCTTGCCTCCAGCTTGCGGGGTGTTTCCCTGAAGCCACTCTCCTCCCTGGGCCTGAGCCTGTCCAGTGGAAGATGGGATGACCCTGGCTGTCTTGCTCTTCCCCAGAGTCCTGGGCTGGGTAACGATGTCTCAAGTCCAGAAGTGCTTCGGAAAGGAGCGTAACCACCTTGAGAAGTCTTGGCAAACTCCAGATGGCCACGCGGAGGGTCTTTTGCGGGTGCCAGGCTATGTCTGGATCTGACCGGTGACCCTGAGTGCTGGGCATTGCTGCTGTGGAAATGCAGGTGCAAAGGGGGTGACGTCATCTGCCCCCAGCCACGCGAGGACTGGCAGGGCAGTTAGAGCCCCAGGGCAGTTTGACTGGGCACCCCTTCTCCTGGATGGGTGAAGACCCTGCTCCTGGGGAATGGCGGGGTGGCTCCCACAGCTGCTGGACGCTGCCGACCGTCAGCCCTGGCAGAGGGAGCGGGAGTCTTGAGGCTCCACTGCGGGCTGCTCTGAGAGGTGCGGAAGATGCTGGAGTCAGGGTCCTTCCTGTCCTGTGTGGCCTTGGGCTCCACTTGCCTTTTGGGTACTCCTGTGACTGTTCTGTCTTCACACGAGGAATTCCATTTTAGCTTCTCCATCCCTGGTGGGGGGCAGCAACTAAATGGCCAAGTCTGTGCTTAGGACCTGCAGGGGCTGGCACAGGCAGCTGGGCTGTTGGGAGGTTCCTCTGAATGGGATTGTTTTTTTTTTTTTTTTTTTTCAGAGACTGGGTCTCGCTCTGTCACCCAGGTTGCTGAAGTGCAGTGGCGCGATCATGAATCATCGCAGCCTCTAACTCTTGGGCTCGAGCGATTGGATGGGATTTTTTAATGCTCTCTTCCTTCCCGCTCATCTGCAAGATCCCTAACACCAGGGCATAGCAGCCCACAGTTCTGCCCAGCAAACAGGACTGGAGCATGGGGTTCCCAGCTGGCCAGGAGGCCCTTTGTAGGAAGCCACCTTTGTCAGCCTTGGCCTCAGGGACTCTGCAGTTGAGCAGGTCCTCACTGGGGTCCTTGCCAGCCCCTGGGACTCAGTGTGTTCTGGAACTCTGGCTTCTGTCCCTCTTAGTTCATATGTTCTACATGGAGGACATGGATGTCCTCTAAAGAGGATGGCCTCTCTTTACACCAGGGCCTGTCTTGCATGGCCTTGTTCATACCTTCGTGTCTGTCCTCTCCTGGTACCCTGACATGGTCTCTACCTAGCCACTGGCAGAAGAGGCTGAAGCCCCCCCGTCCCCCCACCACTGGCTCTGCCTGACTCCTCCCTGTGTGGTGATCTTACCCACAGATGGCATGACTGCGCCTTGGGCAAGGTTGATGCTGTGAGGGATGGGGAGGCTGCTCTCCTGCCTGGGGCCAGAGGTCCCTGTATTTGGGAGGGTGCCTTTCGTTCTGCCAGCAACACCAAGGCCTCACTTGCAAATCTCTCTGCCAGGGTGTGAAATGTGCACGGAGGCAGAGACCTCACAACACAGTGGTTAGCTGCCGGGCTCTGAAGGCAGCCAGCTCTGGGACAATACTTCTCTGCACCTCAGATTCTGCATCCATAAGTGGGGGACCAGCTCCCCTTTGGGAGCATCCAGGGAGTCAGTAGATGCAAACGTCTTAGAACACAGTGTTGAGTCAGTGTGAGTCCCCCCAAGCCTGCACCTGGAGTGTTATAGGGACTTGCACGTCGTCTTCACTGTCTCTCTTGACTGGAGTCAGTGACACCAGTCCTCCTCCTGTCCATCTCTGTGCTCACAGATTCTTCTGATTTCCCAGCAAGGAAGACTGCTCGGTATGGCCCCTTACAGCTCACACTGTAGCTTAGAGAGAGGCAGAACCCCACCACATAGCGTGGCTGGGGAGGTAGAACCTGGCCTCTGCCTCTGGTGCAGAATGGTCTCTGAGCCCTTTTGACCTCGAAGTCTCAGAGACTCTGAGGACACAGGGTGACAGGAGAGACTAGAGCAAGCAAGTATCGGCACGTGCCCCACCCCCCGCAACTACACAATTCCTGGCACTCACGGGCCCCGCCTTGGACTGGCACGCCTGCTTGGGTTTCTGCCCGTGTGGTTTCCCCTTGGCCTTTCTATCACGTCCGCTGGCAGAGCATCCCCAGCTGTCTGCATTCCTGTGCCATGAGGACGGCCACCTTGGGGCCAGGCCTGGCTAGGACGTCCCCTGAGAGTGGAAACGTGCGTGCTGGCCAGGATGTGCAGGGACAGAGCTTCAGGTACCTGCTTCTCCATGCTCGTGCATAGCTGTGCCCCTGTGTGTCCGTGTGTGCATAGGTCTGTGCATGCATTCGCAGGTATGTACAGAGTGAACACGGACAGCTGTGTGGATACACATGAGTGCCATGTAGTGGGGGCCTATGCGGGAGGAAACATACAAGCTCCTAGGGGCCCCATGGGTCTGTGAGTGGAGACCTGCACTCATGCATGACGGGGAGGCTGCATGTTTCCCATACCTGAGGGCCCTTGCATAGGTAAGGGTCATGTACCCAGGCGTGGCTCTTCTCAGGTCAAGCTTACAGCCACAGGAGGAAGTTGGAGGAATTGAAAGCGGTGGGCCAGGATGAAATCAAACGCAGAGAACCCATTTGCCCAGCTGAGCTGGAAGCTTCCCACACGTTCCCCTATTTACTCTCCTACCGATCCCTGGAGGGAGAAATGTGGGAGAAGTGGCCCTCCCCGAGCCTCTCTGTTTGAAGTTAGGGTTAGGGTTACGGCTATTTGAGGCTCAAAGAGGGCCAGTCACTTGTCCAAGGTAACACAGCCTGTAAGTGGTGGAGCCACTGCCAACTCTGTGTCTCCCTGACTCTAGAAGCTGTCAGTCAGGGAAGGGAGGCAGAGGAGCTGTTGCCAGGGCCTGAGAATAGCAGAGACCTGTCCACTGTGTAGACCAGGGCCCAGCAGGTCCTTTGGAAGGTGAGAGTGTCTGAGTGGCCCACCCAGGCTATGTGTACCTTGGACCCCAGCTGCCACAGCTGGTTACTATTCTAATAAACGCGTGTAGCTGTTGCTCTGTGCTAGGCCCTGGTGTAAGTGCTTTGCACACAATGATGCATCTAATTCTCTCTAATGCCCTAGGAGGCCAGTGCTATTATTATTAATTATTATTATACTATGTGTAAGATTTATATTATGTAATATGTAATAATTATTATTAATAGACTATTATTATTCTTATTTTAGAGATGAGAAACTGAGGCACAGTTAGGTAAAGTAACTTGCCTGAAGTCCCACAGTTAATACGTGGCACAGCTGGGATTCCAGCCCATCCAGCTTGGCTCCAGGGTCTGAGGTCAGCCCCCAACACATGCCACTCTGACTGGCATCTCCTTGTGTGTGAGACAGACCCCGGCCTCACCCCCTTTCTGCTGGGTGGTCTCTACATGCAGGCCCAAGGAAGTTGAGGGCTGGATGCACCAGCCTCTCCCCTCACAGATGGGGAAACTGAGGAAACTGTTCTGGTATAGCACCTGGGCCTTCAAAGGTGACTCCCAGTACCCAAGCGAGCACTGACTTTGTCTGTTTCTCACTTGCTATGGGAGTTGAGACAAGTGCATGCCCAGTTCCCAGGAAGAGCAGGTAGGAAGGGAGTCCTAAGAGGAGGCAGGGTAGGCCTGGCAGCGGGCACCGTGTGGGCAGGCCGGTGAAGGCGAGGCTGGGCCAGGGCTGAAGTCAAGGCTCCAGAGCCGGTTTTCCCAGGCTGTATCTGAGTAATCCTGTGTCTATATTTATCTCCTTCTTTCCTGGGTGAGCAAACAGAGCCTGATGCCAACCAGGCCCGCCAACCCCCACCCCCCATGCCAGCACGTTTCCTTCACCTGTAGGGTGGCCCTGGAGAGCACTGCAGTCTTGGCCCTAACTTCGGCTTGGCCTATGTAGGACACACAAGGATGCTTGAACCCAGTGGCTTCTGTGAAGAATCTAATTGTCAGAGGTGGTCAGGGATTCTCCAGTCTGGGTCGCTGCAGACATGGGCAGTCATGGCCTGGGCAATGTCAGTGCATTGGAGGCCTGGGAAGAACCCTCTACTCTCAGCATTCAGGAACAAAGGGTCCTCTTATCTCAGATATGTCAGACATGCCTTTCATTCCCGCATTCACACGTTGCTCTAGACATTGGTCCCCCTTCCCTCCAGGATGGTAAATTCCAGGAGGAGGTCTGCGTGCCCAGAGGTCTAGAACACAGGCTCTAGAGTCAGACTGCTCTGAAGCTGGATCCTGGCATCCTGACCTTAAGCTAATAACCTCTTCATGACTCTAGTTCCCTGCTTGCTAAATGGAACCAATACTTCCTACCTTCCAGGGATCATATGAGCGTTAAGTTAGAGGCATTATGTGCTGACGGATGGGGTGGGCTGTGCTGGGGAGGGGCTGTCTGTCCCCACCTGCAGGCCATAGGGGACATATACACATGGCTCTCACAATAGGCACACACTAATGGACACCCCTACTTTTGAGAGGAACATGCAGTCTGAACCCAGGGTGGATTAAATGGGTTGGGACTTGATCCCTGGAAAGACCCCAGAAGGTGCAGGAGCCAGATACTAGCTTTGCTGAGGACCTCTTCAGAAGCGGAGGAGGCAGGCTAGGTGGTCATTGTCAAGAGATGATGCAGCCTGGACCAGGCCTAGGCGTCATCACCCTGGACCCCCACCAGGATCACCATGTCTAGCTAGGCCCCTGCCGTGACTCTGGTCTCTGCCCTGGTGGTGCCACCTCCCTGACCTTGGAGCGGCCTGGGCCTGGTGCACGTGCATGGCAGCCCCATCTGCTCCCAGGCTGGATTAGGCAGAGTCCGAGGACGTGCTGGGCTGGCAGGCTCAGGGGCGGGGCGGGCACTGGTGCTGGGGTTGCCCTATGCCAGCTCAGGCCTGGGCTGTGGCAAAGCCTTGTATGGCTCTGGCGGAGAGCTCAGCCGGCAGCACCCATTGGCTGGACTGGCACTCCCAGCTGGGGCTGCCCAGCCCCAAACCACGGGTAACCAGAGACGCCGGGAGCAGGTGGATTAGCCTGTCTGCCCACCCGCCCGCCTGCCCGCCCGCCCCAGGGCTGCTCTTTTCCTTTCCTAAAAAGGCAGAGCTGGGCAAGAGAGACGGGCAGTTGAACTCAGGCCTGGGGTAGAGGAGGGACCGGTGGGGGGTGCAGGTGGCTTTGCTGAGGGATCAGGAATCATAGCCCTGACCTTGGGCCAAGCACTTCTCAGCTCTGGATGTCATCTGGAAGGGAAGCAGTAGGCAGTGGGGTCCCCCTGAAGTAGGTGATGCCTGGAAAGGACTGGGGAATATGCATGTTGGGGTTCCCCAGCCCCAACCCAGGTTCCAGGGCTGCTTAGTAGCAAAGAGGCCCAGATTCTCTTTCCATAGGAAGCTAACCACTTCCCAAATGTGGGGACCTGGTTTCAACTCCTGGCCCTGCCACTTACCATGAGGTCCTTGGGAAGACAGTGTCACCATTCTGGCACCCTGACCCTGGGTAAAAAACTCCACTGTGACTCAATTTCCTTGCTTGTTAAATAGGGCTGAAACTTCCTACCTTCCTGCTCTAGAACAGATGCTGAGGTTATAAGGCGTCTCCTCCCAGGGTCTCCTGAGCAGTGCCCATGATGAATCCCAAGCAGCACAGCCCCTTCTGCACCCTCTTCACCTGCTCTGTGTCCTCCACCAGCTCTTCCTTCTTCTCTCCACTCATGCTCATCTCAGGCTGGCCCATCCTATCTACAGTGGCCTGCCCCCCACCACGAGTCTCCAGGACAGAGTGTGGGCTCCACACTCTGAGCCCAGAGGTTCTGAGCCCAGAGAGGACCCAGGCCTAAGGGTGAGGGTAGGATCCCGGAGTCCTGCAGCCCCAGCCCAGACCTGGACTGGGACCCAGACAAAGCCTGGTGAAGGCCTCAGCAGCAGACAGCAGTGGTCACCGCCCTCTGAGGCTGGGGTCAGGGGGACAGGTGAGTGGCCCTGCCACTAAACAGGGTGTGATCTTCGGCTCTCCCCTTCATCTGTAAATGGGAATGTGCACCCTGTCCTAGTCCACTCCAAATGGGAAAGCGCTTCATGAACCTTAGAGAGCAGCCTGGGAGGCCTGCTGGCCAGCGATGTGTGAAGGATCGGCGGGCCTTGGACCTGCTGGCAGACAGTGGAGGAAAGAATTCACAGGCACTTTTCATGCTCTCAGCTACTGGAATCTAGGCCCGGTGTCTGCTGGTCATTCCTTGCACCTGTGGCCTCAGGCACAGGGACTTAAAATGGCTACCAGATGGCCATACTAAGTCAGGAGGATGCTGGAGAGAAGCCCCAGCTGGACCCTGGTGGTCACAGCTGGACAGTCTGAGATTCCAGGCTTCCCTGGAGCCCAAGTGTGAGATGGGAGGAGGCGGGAGGACCTCAGGTTCCCTGAAGGACTACGTGTGAGCCACACAAGGGTTTTCTAGTCCTCATACTGCCCCTACCTAGCTGTGCACCTTCGGCTGCTGGGGGCCCTTTGGAGCTTCTGTTTTCCTCTCTAAAACTGGGGACAGTAACTCTTATCTTGCTGGGTTGTTGTAGGAACTACAAATCAAGTTTGTAAAATGCTGGACACCGGGCCTGGCACATACTATGCTATTTTTCTTCTCCTTCTGGGGCTGTTGAGGGGGTCTACTTCCCCACTGGCCTAGACTGAGACATGCCCCCCACATGATCCAAGGATGTGCTCCCCAGGCACCTGCTCCAACGGTGGCTCTTCATCCCATGATTCTAAAGCCAGCTGCCACGTTTGCTCCCAGGGCCTCTTCTGGACTGTTATTTTTTTCACTCGCTCACTGTAAAAATCCAGCACCTTTGAGGCTACCACTGTCAGGCCCTCCTCCCTCCCATCGCTGACATCTGCTCATCTCCTCTTCCAATTCTGAGAAGTCCTAGCCTTGTACGATTATCATTAGGGCTGTTTCCAATTATTCTCATTTTCCTCCATTAGGCGTGACCATGTGACTTTCTTTAGCCAGCAAAATATGCATGGAAGGGATAGTTGTTTCCACGTAGAAGCATTTACTTGTCAGTGGGAAGCCCCTAGTACTGTACTTGCCTCAGCCCCTGGGGTCATGGAAGCACAGGGAAGGAGCCTCTATCAGTCTAGATCTCTGACTAGGATAAGCATAATTCCCCTACTGACCCACACTGAATGTATAGTGAGGGAAAGAAATACAGGTCTCTTGCATTCAGCCGGAGTGTCTGGGTTGCTAGTTTCTGCTGCATAACAGAACCCATCCTGACAGTTAGGCCCTGACTCACGGCCCGGATCTCCACTTAAGCCCTGCAATCCTCAGCAATGGCCTCACTTGCCACCTGCACAGCCCACTCAGCACCCTGGATGCTCACTTCCTGTCCTCTTCATCTCCAGTGGTGATCTCTTTCATCGCACCTCAGCCACCCACGCCTGTGGCTGACACAGTCTTCATCCAATGAGTTAAGACAGCTCACAACATTTTCTTGTTTTCATCCAAGTGGTCACTTGACCACTGGCCTTTCTCCTTATCAACCAGGCCTGCTTGTTCCTTTCTCAGCACGTGGGCTCAGTGGCTAGTGACCTCACCTCTTCACTTGCCAGTGACTCACCTCCAGTAACTCATTGTCCTTGTGTCCCATGGCCTGGCTAACCCTGGGCCACCTTCCCCATGCCCACAGCCAGCGGCTGAGGACTGCTGGAAAAACCACACCACTGAGCAGACAGAAGGCAGCTGGCACGCGATGCTATGCAGGTGCCTTCCCTGTTGCCCTGGTGGCTTCCTCTTGCTCCCCTCAAAGGTCATTCACACCTATTCAGGTGTCTTTGATCTTTTCACCCTGCAGCTTCCTCAGGTGACTTCACTCTATTTCCCACATACAATCCACCTTCAAGAGTGTCTCCAACTTCCTGTCACCAAACAGATAGGCTGACTTCATCTGCACTTCCTCCCTCCCCTTCTTTTGGGCCACAGGGGAAGAGGAGTCTACATCTGGCTTCTTGTCTCCTCACCAGCCCATCACACACTCGGTTTCCTTTCCCTGCACCCCACGCTCCCCCACGACTGCCCCTGCTCTCCCCTGTCTCTAGCCCAGGCCCCTAGAAGGTGTCTGTGTCTGCTGCCTCCACTTCCCCACCTTGTCCTCACTCTTCAACCACCACCATCCACTGCCACCATTTATTCATTCAACATGCAGCAGCATCTATGAAGGACCCACTAGGCACCAGGAATTGTACTAGTCCAGCTTTCCCAAAAGCCAGCAACAATTAATCCTCTGATTGCTTTGAACGAACAGAACCTCTTAGGCTCTTAGCACTAAACTTCTGGATGGTGTTTACCCTGAGAATCCCCCTTGATCGTCCATCAGGCAATCTAGCCTCTCCTTCTCATGGCTCCCTTCATCCTCCCGACCCTTAGGACTTTTCCAGGAAAGGTCCCCTGGGTGATGCAGACTCACTCTGGATTAGCACCGTCATTCTCTTCCACCACAGCCGTGATGGCTACTGTGATTGAGTAACTGATGATGGCCTCCCCTGCTAGAATGTGAGCTCCTCGTGGTGGATCTGTGTCTGTCTTGCTCACTGTTGTATCAATGACTGCCTCTCATTGGCACTCGGCAAATCATTGCTGAATACAAAAGGTGGGGACTCCGTATCTTTTCCACCCTTGTAACCCCAGAACCCTGTGCAAAGCCTGCTCAGAAACAAATTGTTGAAGGCTTACTATGTTCCAGGCTCTGTTAGCCACCCTGTATATGCCATCTCACTTAATCCGCACACCAGCCCTTATAGATATGGATCATGTCCCTCCACTTTACAGATTAGGAAATAGAGGCACAGAGAGGTTAGGTGAGTTGCCTAAGGTCTCACAGGCAGTAAGTGCTGTGCCTCCCCCACTGCCAACACTCAAGAACCAATTCACTATTCATCTTGTAGTGAGGTGAATGGGGGCCCCCCCGAAAGTTAAGTTTATGTCCTAATGCCTGGAATCTGTGAATGTGGCCTTGTGGAGGCAGGGATTGGAGTGATGAGTGTATAAACCAGGGAAGGCCGAGCATTGTCTGCAGCCACCAGAAGCTAGGAGGGGCATATAATTGATTCTCCTTCAGAGCCTCCAGCAGGAATCAACTTTGCCAACACCTTGACTTTGAAGTTAAGGCTTCCAGAACTGTGAGAGAATACTTTTCTGTTGTTTAAAGCCACCTAGTTTGTGGTGCTTTGTCACCGCAGACTAGGGAACAAATACAGGCCCCAAACCAGATGGTGCTATATCTGGTGCTTCCTCGAGAGGCCTTTCCAGGGTCTGCAAGAGAGTCCTGGGCTGTGTGACTGCAGCCTAGTCACCTCTGCTCTCTTGGCCTGATTGCTGTGAAGCAAAATGAGCACTTGGGATGCCAAGTGTCCTTCCAACTCTGACATCGTGGAACCCTCTAGAAAAACCATGAGCCAGGCAAGCAGGGCTATGTTGGGATTTTCAAATTTATTCCAACATGCTAATTTTTTTTTTGTAAAAAATATCCTCAGGCTGAACACTCAGCCAGAGCTGTAATAAAGGCAATTATTATACTTGTAAAAACTTCTCATTCACAGTACAGATGTAATTTACAACAAAGGTCACACACATCAATACTGAGCATTTTTCCTTTTGTACGTCAGACTCTGTGCTTTAGACCTGCGTGGATTTTTTGTTTTTTTGTTTTTTGTTTTTTTCTTTTGCACTGATATATACCATACCAACATTGCAAGATGCAAGTGTGGAAACTGGAGTTTAAATAAAATTACAGGCAAAACTACCCCATCCCAGTGCGGTTGCTGTACATATCTACAGTACAATTTTTGGAATGTATTGCCATTTAAGAACATAGAAACTTTCTACAGACAATTTCACATACAGAATACATACACCTTTTAGAAAAAAAGGCAAATATTTATCTTACAGAGAGCATTGTATTTTACATTTGCCTGCACATTTCTTTTTTCTGTTTCTTTTCTTTCTTTTTCTTTTTTTACATACTAGATTTAGTAAAGTGACCATAAGTGCCAAAGCGGTTTTCTAATGGAAAGCAGACTGGATTCACAACACAGAAGCAGAATTGGTGGAATAGGCTTTCGGGAACTTTCTTTCCCTGGTCACATGGCAGATCGGTCCCCAAGGACAGGTGCTCAGCCAGGACTTTTGCTTTAAGAAGGATTTGTCTGGAGAAAGGACTAGAGAGAAATCCAGCTCAGATGTATTGCTCATTCCTCTTCAGAAGGACTGGGTGGGAATGGAGCAGGGGCTAGAGGAATCTGGAAGCTAATTCTTTTAGGCTTTTTTCCAACAGAGGGAAGCAGAGGGACTTCTGGGTCTGGAAGTTGGAGCGTATGGAGGCAACAGTGCAGGCAGCTGGCTGCTGTCAGGCTCCTGGAGGGTCGCAGGGATGGCACTGAGATTGCCAAGGGTGAAGGGCATCGTGGAGCGCAGGCCTGGGGGGCAAGGACTCACCAACTGAAGGCAAGGTTTGGCTCTGAAACCTCTACCAGTTGGTTCCTCCCCTACTGCCCACACCTAAGGACCAGGGCTAGTCTGTACCGAGGAATGGCCACCCTGCGCATTTCAACAGAGCACGCAGCAGGCATCTGTGCCAAGTCAGCCACTGCCTCCTCTGCTGCTTCCCTCAACAGGCACAATAACATCACAGGCAAACAGGAAGCTTGGAAGTGACTGGGAGCAGGGCAGAAGACCCAGGGGAGGGTGTGCTTGGGGCACGTCTTTCTCCAAATCATGAAGGTATACCTGTGGGCTGGAGGCTCTGTGCACAGAGGACTGGGACTAGAGTCCGGAGGAGGGGGTTAGAGCTGTGCCCAGTGACATATACCCAGTCTGGTGGCATTGGTTGTGTCCCTCTGGGCACAGCATCAATGTGGAGGCAGCCCTTTGGTGAGATTCTATTTGTGCATTTCCCCCCATCATTTAGAAATAGTCTCCAGTGACTCCTGGCCCCTGTGGCTTCTCTGCCTGAGCCTGACGGGCCCGGTGAATGCCAGGCCTCTGCCCTGCCGGCTGCGCTGTTCATTGCTAGGCTGCCCAGGGAGGAAACCTTGGGTGGGTAGGCTATTTGAGCGCAGGGAGAAAAATGCCCACGAGAGCTGGAAGGCAGGGTGGGGTGGTGTGGTGTGGGGTCCCCCACCAATATCAGGGGCTAGTCCACCAGAGCCCCCAGTCTGCTGCTTTGTAGGTCTGGGGCAGAGAGAGCCTGCCCAGGGAGATTTTTAACCTGGGCTGAAGCAAAGGCCTTTATGCAGCTCCCAGACTTCAGCCCTTGAAGCTTCCAATCCGTGGGCAGTCCCATGGGTTAGGGCTGGAAGGCAAGGGTGGGAAAAGCCCTGGCCTCCTGGGACTCGGAGGAGTCACTTTCTGCCAGGCCACTGTCCAGCAATATGGACGGCGTGGTCCAGGCTGGGCTTGCTGCTGCTTTTGGGAGGATGAGAGCCCTCATCTCTGAGGGAAGCAGTCAGGAGCTGCTGGCTAATCTTGACTCCCCAGAACCCTGGAGCACAGTGGACCCCCAGGGAGGCCCTGCCTTTCGTCTCATTTTTGTTTTAGCTCTGAGTGAGGCAAAGGAGAATGAATGAACAAGGTGGTCTGGCTGCAGGCTGGACTGTGGCTGGTTTGTCTGTCTAGTAGGGACCAAGCCGGGGAAAGGCCACGAATTGGGAGAGGCAAGTACAGCCCCGCACAGGGAACTCACAGAAGGGTCTTAACCCTCCCCACCTAGTGTGTCCTGTACCCAAACAGTTTCAACAACTCAAGAGCCCTGGGGTGGGCACTTGATTCATACAGCCTGGCTGAGGACTGGGGACTGGCCAGGAGGTCCCTGCTCTTTATAGGGTGGCATCAAACCCAGCCGTCATGGGCCACGACCATAGTCCCTGTGCTGCCCTCCTTCGTAGAAAGTAAAGAAAACCAGTTCCGGAACACTGGGGAAAAACTCACTTCTCCCAGTTGGGGCAAACACACTAGAGTTCAAGTTCCATAGTTCAATTTGGGATTTAAATTTCTGGTCCTATTATTTTTCTTACAAAGTAGAGTTTTGCCCCAGGAAATGCAGGGCAGCTTCTTGAAGGTAGAGAGGGGGGTAAGGAAGAGGCACTGGCTTGCACTGATTGCTTTGGAGAATTCCAATGACAGGACAATTCAGAAATCCTCTAGGTCACGAGAATCTGTGGTGGCTGGGCAAAGTATCAAACACCGTCCTCTCTCTCTTTTTAAAAAAGAGGTGTAAGACAGCAAACAGGCCTGGGCCATATCCACCAGCCACAGTTCTGGGTATTTCCTTGGGGTAGTGGAGACAGGGACAGTGTGGGGCAGGGAGAGGGGGAAACAGTCCTGTGGCAAAGTGGTCCTGAAACAGTTCCCTGCAAACCTCGGCTGTGGAGCACTGGAAGAACCCAGCCATGAGTGGAACAGGGTCCCCTGTACCCCAGGGTGAAACAAAACCCAAAACCCAGTCTCAGGAATGACCCCTAAGGCTTGGACCCTGCCACTTCCGCCTTTGTGGGTAGTTTTAGAACAGAGGAGGCAACAGAAGAGTGAGGCCTTGGTCAGGGGCTTGGGAGCCAGGGACGGGCAGTCAGGGCTCCTTTCCCAGCCCAGGGGGCCAGGGTGGGGTGCAGAAGGGAGGTGTTGGGAGTGGGGGTGCGTGGGTGGGGTGGCCTGCCCACCTGTGGTGCCAGGATGGGCCTATGACTCAGACTACCAGAGTATCCAGGGGCCCTTGGGGAGCCAACCTTCCTCCTTCTACCTGCACCTATTATTTTGTGTTGAAATCCTAGGAAAAGTATAATTTTATTTTCTTGCAAAAAAAAAAAAAAAGGAAAAGGTTATTTTTTCTGGGCCTGCCTGCTGGGGCCTGGGTGGGGGTCACCTGCCTCTGTTTGCGCCCCTGTGCCTGGGGACACTGACCTTTCTGCTGGCAGAGACGGGTGGCCACGAGCTGGGCAGGGGGTAAAGTGGCAATAAACAGGAACCTTGATCGCATCTGTACACAGGAGTGCTTCCTTTTACATTTAATTCTATATTGTTTGAAGTTTCCTTTTCCTTTCTCCCTCAGTGCACCCCTTCCCCTCTGCCAGCCTCTGGGGTGGGTGGCTGCCGACCGCAGTGGGGAGGGTCAGGAGGCTCCACCATCAGCCTTTCCCCAAAAGCATAAACTATTCACAGCCTCAGACCCCTCATGGGTTGTTGTTTTTTTTTTTAAATGTGTGTATGTGATTTGTTTTGTTTCTTTTTAAGCAACAAAAGGCGTAGAAAAAGGCACAGGTAACTGCATACATGGGAAGGTACAACAGATGGGGCCGTGAGAGCTCCTGGACGGAGGGACAGATGGGGCTGAGGGAGTGGGATGATTCAAGGAAAGTGGCTGGAAACGTCTGTTGCCGGATACTGGAAGCCAGATGCTGAAGCAGTTGGAGAGAGGCTAAGTGTTGCGGGGGCCCCTGTCCTCAGGCTGATGTGGAGGTGCCCTGGGCTCCCCACTTCCTGAGGGCTTGGGGGAGTCCTGCCTGGTCCTGGGTTCCCCAGAGAGATTCCTCCTCCGGGCTGGGAAGCAGGCAGAGGCCTCCGCCAGGCAGCCCACGGAGCTGCTGCGGTCCAGCGGCGGGGTGGCAGAGGCCTCGGGGTTGGTTGGTGCACGCGGGAACTCCAAGCGGGGGCTCCAGGACTGCGCTGCCCGGCGTCCCTGGGGTGGCCGGGGCAAGGTGTCGGGCGGGGTGCAGGGGCTGTGCGTGGGTGTGGGCTCGGCAGGTGCCTCGGTCCCAGGGGGTGTCCAGTCAGGAGGCCTGCCCGGGCCTCCGCCGGTCCTCTCCCTTTCCTTGGGGTAGTCCCTGCCCTCCAGCTCTGAGGAGAGTGTGAATTTGGAGACCTTAGCCACGGGCGACACGGAGGCTGATGAGCTCTCAGTGGGACTCCAGCGGCCTCGCTCCTGGGCCTCCCGGGCCCCTGTCAGGTCGCTGCCACCCCCGGAGAAGCCACTGACCCAGGCTGCGGTGGGCCCTGGAAGCAGGGTGGGGTGGGCTCCTGGCCGAGCCTGCACCATCTGGATTCCACCGATGGGAATCAAGGGACACGGGGCACGGGTCAAGTGCTGGGAGTGCAGGGGCAGGTGGCTGAAGATGTTCTCCTCTGTCCGGGCCGGGATGTGGCCATGGAAGTCATGGAGGGCGGAGAATGGTCGGGAGGAGAGAGGATGAGCAGGGCTGGGTGAGCAGGAGGGACTTCGGGACTCGGCCTTCTGCTGGGGTCAGAAAACAAGACAAGGTAAGGTGAAGGTTACGTGCTGGGCACATGGGGAGCTGAGGCCTGGAAGTGGGAAGGGGACTTGCCCAAGATCACAGAGCGAGTCCAGAGTCCCGGCTGAGCTGAACCCAGAACCAAGTTCCTGACTCCCTGCCCATGGATGCTGAGCCTGCTGCCATCTCCAGCTCAACAGTGAGCATGAGTATGCTCAGGCCCCATGGTCTCCATGCCTCTGGCCGGCATATCTGTCTTCAGAGGAGGGGACACTTGAGCAACGTGGGGCCCTGTCGTCACCCACGAGCCTGGCCTGTATGTGGGTCTGCTGCCTCTCCTGTTCCTAAATGGTCTTCACCCAGCTTCACCCTTGGACATGAGTTCCCACCTGAGGTTCTTGACCTTCTGCCACCCCCAGGAATTTGAATGTGACCCCAAAATTAAAAATCAAGGATTCCTAGATCAGTGTTCCTCCAGGAGTGACAGGGCTGGGTCATGGCAACATGGGGACAGAGAAGGTGTCGGAAGGTCGTCAGCTGACAATGATGGTGCTGTCAGTTTAGGGGTCATGGCAGCTGAGGGGACAGGGATGGTGACTGTGCTGACAGGGTGGCAGCTGTGGTGTGTTGGTGCAATGGTGACAGTGGTGGTGCTGGCCACAGGGACAGTGCTGATGGTCGACGGGGTGTCTCTGAGGGCACTGGTGACAGTGATATTGGAGATGGTGATGGTTTTGGTTAAGTTCTGCCATCTGCTCAAAGAACACAGGCAGATGGGGATGGGGTGGGGGTGGGGAACTGCATGAGTATTTACACCCACATCCAAGGCTACACCCCTTGCAAGTGACATGATATCGTTTGGATATTTGTCCCTGCCCAAATCTCGTGTTGAATTGTAATCCCCAGTGTTGGAGGTGGGGC
Organism: Piliocolobus tephrosceles; assembly: GCF_002776525.5. NCBI lineage: Eukaryota > Metazoa > Chordata > Mammalia > Primates > Cercopithecidae > Piliocolobus > Piliocolobus tephrosceles. Next base: position 180,878,235 of record NC_045434.1, on the reverse strand, counting down.
CTGGCGGGAGGTGTCTGGGTCATGGGGACTGATACTGTCCTCCAGGTAGTGAGTAAGTTCTTATGAGATCTGGCATTTTGAGTGTGTGGCACCTTCCCCCCAGCTCTCTCTCTTGCTTCCACTCTGCCATGTGAGATGCCTGTTCCCGCTTCACCTTCTGCCATGAGTAAAAGCTGCTTGAGGCCTCCCCAGAAACCAAGCAGATGCTGGCACCACGCTTCCTGTACAGCCTGAAGAACTGTGAGCCTATTCGATCTCTTTTCATTATAAATTACCCAGTCTCAGGAATTTGTTTACAGCAATGCAAGAACGAACTAATACGTGGTAGAACCCAGATCCCATGAACTCCAGAGTCCATGCTCTGTGCTTCTGAGGCTAAAATAAAGTTTAATTAGCCAGCTGATTCAGGGCACCCAGCATGGTGCATGGCACAGTAGGTGCCTAATAAATGTTTGCTAAATTATTGATAACTACTGAGCTGGCAGAGCTGTTTAGTTCCAGGTGTGATACCCAGGAGGGTGTGAACTTGCAACCCCCGCACCCACAGGGGAGAAGTGGCCAGGCCCCAGGGGCAGGAACTCACCCACGGGGAGGCGCAGGTCTCTGGGCTTCTGCTGAGGAGCTTGTGAGGTAGAGGCGCGGGCGGGAAGAGAACCCGCGGGGCCAGCCCCAAGCCTGGGCCATGCTCCCCCGCTGAAGGGCTGCCCGGCCCAGCTAAGGCCCACTTCCCTGGCAGCGCTGACCGTGGTGGTGACTCGGCCTGACCCGGAGACCATCTCCTGGTGGGCGAGTATCTGGGGAGGCCTGGGTCGGTGGCACCCTCGAGTTTGGAGAGCACATGTGCTCGAGGGGGCAGTTCTCTTCCCAGGGGGCGGAGGGTGAAAGGAGACAGCTGAAGTCTTGGAGACCCACAAGGGAGAGGGCCCATACCCCTTCCTGGGTCCACGTGCAGGCCAGGCGGGCTCGGGGCTGAGGCCTGTGGTTCTCGGGCCGGGGAGCATCGCTGGGGAGATGAGTCGTTTTTGGTTAGTGAGTGTTTGAGGGCTATTGGTGGACGGCTGCCTGCTTCTTTGCTTGGGGACCATGGTCTTCTCGGGGACACAGGCTTGGAGCTCAAGGCTGAGCCTGTGTCTTTCTCCACAGAGCCCAGAGGGGCCGGTCCCAGCCGGGGGAGGCCCGGCGTGCTCTGGTTGGACATGGAGCAGCTGCTGGCTGTCAGGCGCTCAGCTTCTGAGACCGAGCTGCCTCCTGTAGCCTGGGTGCCAGAGGCGGGGGCATCTGGGGGCTGAGGGCCTGGGATGGGTGAGGAGTCTGCCCGCAGTGCAGGTGCTGGGCCAGGCGGGGGCGCCTCTGAGGATGGTCTGGACAGCTCGTCCTGGCTCTCCTCCTCATCCTCATCCTCATCTTCGTCCAGGTCTGAGTCTGAGTCCCAGTCCTCCAGGTCTGAAAACTGGTGCTCCTCTACAGCCTCTGAGCCCTCTCGTCCTTCCGAGTCCTGGAACAGGTCGTCACTGGTTCCTGAGGGCAAACAGAGAAGACCCAAGGTCACGGTTGGGCCTTGGCCCCGCTGCCCTCACGGCTGCTCCTCTCTGAGCCCCAGTTTCCTTGCCTGCTGACTGGGCAAAATAGCCATGGCAAGGGCACAAGATTGTGGGGACAACCACGAAACGTAACAGATACGGGAGCGCTTTGTAAATAACAATAGTGAACAATAATTCCTTTATGCCTAGAATGTGCAATGTTCAGTTCTGAGAGCTTTAGGTAAATTTATTCATTTAGACCTCAAAGAATCCTGTGAAGCTGGTACTGTTCTCATCTTCATGTTACAGATGAGGAAACTGAGGTAAGAGAGAGTAATTAACTTGCCCATGGAAGACAGTAGTAGGGCTGGGATTGAGCCACAGCAAAGAAGACAGTCTTTGTTTCACTAGCATCTCAGTGCTGGCTTCGCCACGGGCAAGTTACCCCACCTTGCTCTGCTTGGTCTCCCCCTTTGTCGAATGAATGTGATGGTCTCACCTCACCAGGTTTTCTAGGAGGAGTAAAATGAAGACATGGCACATATCGAGGGCTTAAAAATAATTATAGCTGCCATATTAACACATTCATGATGAAATCTATTATTCCAGGACACAGCAGTCACACTGGCTGATCCAGCAGCACAGAGCCATCCGTGGTCAGTGTAAACACACATCTGCCATGGTGACCAGGCTCCCGGTGGCTGTCACAATGGCATCTGGCAGGTGGTGGCCTCTGGCCTCTGTGGGCGGCTTGACTAAACTGGCCTCAGGCTGCAGAGCAGGTCCCCATCCCAGCCATGCTCTTATCTGAGGAGCCACTGCCCTTTTGAAGTCCAGGCTGCCTCTAGCCTCAGGGCCCTCCCATTGTCTGCCAGCCCCAGCTCCACCCCATAGTTTTTGACCTACATCCAGCTGAATGCCCACTTTTGTCCACTTTGAACATCTGACTGCTGCATGTTGAGAGACGTGGAAGCAATTGTTCACACGAGTAAACAAACAACAAAACTGTGATACTTGTTTCAGATATTGTTGGACATTTAGGTCACTTGCACTCCTTAAACAGACTACAAGAATAATAACAGAATTATTGAATAGAGTCTAAAAGTGGGGGTTAGGACTCTGAAATACTAGCCTCCTGGTCTGATTCCTCTGGGAGGGCCCCAACCAGCCGGGTCACCTCTAACATGTCAGGAGTCTAGTTTGGGCATCTCTGAAATGGACAGCAATCCCGATGCTGGGAAGAACTCCGCTAACATCTGGCCTCCTCGCTGGCCCATTGCTAGACCATCGGAACCTGTTTCTGGTCTGCAGAATGAGGCTGCTGTCAGGTGGGCTGAGCCAGCCAGCCAGCCCCATCACTCACACATGTCAGTACTGCACCCACCACTGACCAGGAGGGCTGGCACAGAAGCTGACTCAGGCCGCTGGGGCAGCCAGGCTTTGGCTCTCCACCATGTCCAGCTGCCCTGAGGCCAGAAAGCCCGGAACTAGCACTTCCAAGTCACTCAATATGCAGCAGTCAGATGTCCAAAGTGGACAAAAGTGGGCATTCAGCCGGATGTAGGTCAAAGCTATGGGGTGGAGCTAGGGCTGGCAGGCAAAGGGAGGGCCCTGAGGCTAGAGGCAGGGTGATGAGATCAGAGGAGGAATGAAGGATTAGGATAAGAGCAGGACTGGGGATGGGGGTGAACTTTGCAGTTATGCCCCAGGCATTTACTTTCCTTGCCTAGGACTTTGGCAGGGGCCTACTTCATCACCCGTTCACCTGGCCCTGCCCCTCATTTACATACAGCAAAATCCAGGCACAGATGACCCCGTGAGAGCTGGTGGCTGAGTCAGAACTAAGGTTTACAGCCCTTGCATTGTTATGCTGACAGTTTAAAAATGATGTGCTGCACTAAGAAGCAGGGAGTGGTCGGGTTTGAAACTCAGCATCACCACTTCCTTGCTGTGTGACGTTGGATACTTTACTTTCTCTGTGTCTGGTTTCCTCATCTGTAAACTGGGTAGCAATAAAAGCACTCTAGGAAGTTGTTGAGAGGACTGTGAGGGTCTGGCACACAGTAAGTACCCAATAAACTTCAGCTCCTGTCATCCCTGTCCCCCCAGTCTCAGCAGGCAGGTAGCTGGGGTGGGACTGTCAGCATTTTGCAGACGAAGGTCACAGGGGTAGTGTTAGGAGTGAAGGAGAGTCAGGACCAGCGTCTCCTGATGTCCAGCAGGGAGGGCTCATAAAGACCCTTTTTACTAATGTGGAAGTTGAGACCCAGTGGGGATAATGGCCCGTCCTGGGCACTCAGTGCATGAATGCTGGAAGCCAAGAGTCCCCTGCCCAGCTCGAGGCTGGCCGGGCCCTCCACATCTGCGTTCCTGCAAGGCACTGGGGAATGCCTCTGTCTGGGCGGCCCCTTCCCAGGGCCCTTGCTGGAGCGGCCCCGCCCCTGCTGGGATCCGCGCCAACGCTCCACAAATGAGAGTGCTTGAGCGCGCGGCGGGCGCCGCTGGGAGAGGCCACGCGGTGGCGCTGGCGCCCAGCCTGGCCAGCACCGTGGGCAGAGACGGGGCGCCTCGCTCCTTCCAGGCAGTCCCCCCACGCGCCACCTCCCGTTCCACAGACACGAACTCATGCCGCTCCCCCCTGCATCTGTCTCGTCGCGGGAAGTGGAAACTCCATCCTTCAGTCTCTTGGGCTGTAAACCCTGGAGTCCTCCTTGGCTCCTTTTCGTCCTCCCCCCTCCCTTCTGCCCCATATGGGGTCAGCTAGGCCTGTGGGCTCTCCCTCCAGAGCCCACCCAGAATCCCGCCGCTTTTCCACCTCCTGAGCACATCCGGCCTCCCCGCGCCCCCGGCACAGGCCAGAGGACGCCCTGCCTCTCTCCTCCGCTCCAGGGCACCCCCGGTGCCCTTCAGCCTTCAGGCTCCAGGTCTCTCTGAACCGGCTGCCACCGCGCCCAGCGGGCTCCAGCACTAGGGGACCCCGCACCTGTTGCTCCCTCTGTAGGAGAGCTCCTCCCTGACCCCACGAGGCTCCTGACTCCGGTTTCTTCCGGTGGGGGTTCTCTGCTCACACCGCTCTGTCTAGCACAGCGGCCCTCCCCACGCGCCCCAGCCCTCACTTGGCTCTTCTGCTTTCTCTTTGGCTTCACAGGGAAGGCCCTTGCTCTACTCCACCTTCGTTCCTTGCCCAGCTCCCCTGCCATGCCGACTGCCTGAGGACAGGAGCTGTTTTATTTACTGCGGAACCTCCAGCACCCCGAATAGAGCCAGGCACAGAGATTGTGCCCAGTAATTACTTCTGGAATGAATGCATGGATTTCTTCCTCAGAAAAGTGGCTCTGAGCATCCCCCTTCACTCCACTGGGAAAATGAGGCTGGGGCAGGGCAGGGACCTCAGGGGAGGGCTCTGGCTTAGGCTCAGGCTGCCCTGGTTCAGCCCACCAGGCAGCGGAGTGGCATGCAGCCAGGGTTTTTGTGTGACCTTGGGCTATTTTTACCTGTCTGAGCTTTGACTTCCCTGACTTAACATGTGTGACGCAAGTTTCTGCCACCTGTTTTGAGGACTCAATGAGACAACATGTGTATGTGGCCCAGTGTATCCTTGTCAAGCACAGTGAACCCACATTCTAGCTTTGGGGTGAACAGCCCCAAGTTCACTGTGTTCTACTCTATAAAAATGACTTATTCCACCTAAAAGGAAATATGACTTAACTCTTTTTTGTAAGACTACAGATACTCCCCAAATTGGAAAAACAAAAATGAAACAAGACACACAGTGTGTGCATACACACTCCTCTCTGTCACACTCTAAGTCCTGGGGCTGATTTCAGGGAATCAGTATGCTTCCTGCTTTGCTTGGTGCTGGAGAAATGGCTCCAGCCTCCTCCTGTTGAAGGGACTGCCGTCCACCACCAAAGCCCTTCTGGCCACCTGTCTGACTGCTAAGGCCTGACAGTGCCCAGCCAGACCCACTGGCTTCCAATCCTCTGCCCTGTCTTCTCAGAGACTGACTCTAAGATGCCTCCTGGGGATTGACCACCATGGCCGGGGTGTGTATGAGGATGGGGCTGGGAGGTGACAAGCAGCTGTCAGGTCTGCTTTGGGCTTTTGTGAAACTCTCCTAGCTCCAAAAGGCCCATGTGTCAGGCCCATGCCGGAGTGTGTAGGCAGGAGTGTGGGTGTGGAGCTTTGGAGAGTATGTGTCCCACAGTGTCACTGTGAGGGGTTGCTGGGATAATTCAGGGCATGCATTTAGAACCTGCCCGACACATAGTGGGCACTCAACGTTGACTGTAAATTCTCTTGTGTGCATTTATTCAGTAAACATTCACTGAGCACCCATGGGTGCCAGGTGCTCCACCTGCATGATAGATGGTAATGCATGATAGCTAGGGCTGCACAGCATATCCTATCAGCATGTGGGGAGGCGGCTCGATCATTCAGGGAATTTAACCTTGTCTCTGAGAGTTGGGAGAACTGAAGGTGAAGGCATGGGAGGGAGAGAGGGGATGAGGAGGAATGGAGCAAAGCAGACAGAAAGGAAGCAGGGAAGGCAAGGAGTTAAGGTGGAGGAGGATGGGGAAAGCGGACGAGGGGAAAGGGGACGGAGGAGGTTGGCAATTGTTACCTTCTTCGGCTTCCAGCTCCTCCAGCACCCCTGTCTCTTGGCACTTTTTGCTGTGGGCCTTCGACTTCATGTGCTTAGTCAGATTCCCTAGAAAGAAATGAGAATACTTAGGCTCTGCTGTGGGGCAGGAGGCCAGGGTGGGCCCAGGAGTCATGGAGGTAGCACCTGGCCGGCAGGCCATGGTTTCCAGGTCAGTCAAGGCCCTGCCAGCTGCAGAGGCTGGGCAGGAGCTGGGGCATCCCTCTGCCCTGGTGCTCAGGCCAAGATGTGTAGCCACAGCTGCTGTTAGGGCAATGCACAGGAGCTAGGTAGGGGGGGTGGGGGGAGGGCCAGGGGCTGCGAGGGGACAGAGAGTATAATGAGGAAGTGAGATGCTGGTTAGAAAACAAACAAAAAAAGAAAATAAAAGACAACTCAAGTGCAATAGGTTTCTTTCTTTTTTTTTTTTTTTTGCTTCTGATTTAAGTCTGGCCCTAGTAGCTGGTGACGCTCATCAGGCAGCACTATTGGCCATCTCAAGTATGGGATGACATGGGAGGCTCCCATTGACCGGCGTGGTGGGTGAGGACTAAGCATGCCCTTCTGGCTGAGGACACTTCTAGGGCAGCCCACAGGGCAGAATTCTAGTGTAGGTAGAGAAACCAGGGCAAATTCAATATTACGCATGGCGAGAGGGCAGAAGGTGAGAGTAGGGAAGTCTACTGGCCAGGGATTCAGGAGCCACAGGACTGGGGACCCAAGCTTGATTTTCATAGAGAAGTCCCATTTCTGGGCCTTCAGTTTCCCCAGGCCAATCTACAGTGCAGACGCAGGACCAGGGTGGTCAGGGAAGGCCCGGGCAAGGCCTCTGTCCTGCTCCATGCCTACAAAGCCCTCAGAGGGGAGGCTGACTTTGCCCCAAGTTGTAGGTCCAGCCCACAAGCTGCAGAGCAGAGACAGCAGCTCTGGGAATCAGGGAACAGTAACAACAGCTTCAGTTCCCCAGCAGGTGCACAGCATTTCACAGGCCACACAGCTGGGTGGACAGGAGGGTTCTAGGAAGGACAGGCAGAGCATCCCAGCCTGCCCCAGAAGAACACAGGCCAGATGCCTCAGGATATTGCTTTGGGCCCAGCAGCTACTCCCGAACTACGAGGTGCTCACTGTTGCCCTGGGGATGGCTGTATTTCCATATGGTCATTAACATCATAAGTCATAAGTGCCCTGAATCAGGTACTCTGTCCCATTAGTCTAATTAATTGGTAAGTTTGAATGGATGGATGGAGGAGAGAAGAATGGAAAGAGGTAAGCCTCCTGGAGTGGATGAATAGAGTGATTGGTGGGTGGATAGATAAAGTGGATAAAGGAAATACAAAGAGAATGAAGAACAGGAAGAGGATAGACAGAGGGGTGGAACTCTAGCTGAGCAGATAAGGAGATGAATAGGCAGACAGAGGATAGGTGAGTCGATGAAAATAAATGGAAGGATAGATGGAGAATGGGTCAATAAACAGGTGGGATGATGGAGAGCTGGATGGGAGGACGGAGACATGGATGAATGGAAGAATGGCTGGTTGGATGGATGAAGGGACACATGCACTTTTACATGCATAGGAGTACAGATAGGAGGATGAAAGAATGGGAAGTTGGATGGGTGGGAGGACAAATGGGAGAATGGTAGGAACAGATAGGAGGAGAAGATAAATGAACAGGAAAACTATTAGATGAGATGGATGGTTAGGTGACCAGGGAGAGGGCCCACAGATGAACCAAAGGGTGCTTCTTAATCATTCCTAGATTTAGAAGAAATCTTTAGGGTTTTGCTAAGAGGTTAATGGGGGAACCTTAAGCTGGGATTCCCAGAGGTGTTCAAGTCAAGGGCACCAGGGATGGGAGGGGAGCTGCTTCCTTTCCTTGTTCTTCACCTTGGTCCTGGTTCATGACTCTATCCTTCCTGATTTGGGTTTTCCTCCTATAACTGGAAATAAACCTACATGTTCTACTCCTGGCAATAGTGGGAGCAAAGCCATAATTCCAGAGTCATCTTGTAGCCAGAGGGCCCTCAGAGGGTCCTCAGAGGTCCCTGTCCAACCTAGCGGACTCTGCCCTCACTGTCATGAGAAGGCAAAGCCAGAGTAGGACAGTCAAGAGGTGGGAAAAGGCAGCTGGGGTCTTCTGTGGATCAGAGATATCCACTGTCCTAAGGTCCTGGATCCATGCCCACCCTACCCTGACTAACCCAGACCACAGAGCACAGCAGACACTGCTCATTCTGGCTATTACCTCATTTGTCGCACCTGCTCTGCCTGGAAGGTTTAGGTCTCTAATGAACCAAGCTAGATGCTGGGCACACAATGGGTACACAATAGCCACGTATGAGAAATGCCCTTCTCATTGCAGGAGGAAAATGTTGGAAGGAACTTCAAAGTCCATGTAATTCAACCCCCACCAGGCTGAGATTCTCCCTGCTTCTGATCTAACTCTGGGCCCAGGTGCTGATGGCACCATTAGACAAGATCACTGGCTGTCTCGGACGCTGGCAGGGCTGCTTGAGCCATCACAGCGAATCAGGTGGCCACAGCCACAGTGCTGTTGGTGCTGAGTTCCATTCAGACTCAGTTCTCTAGACTCTGGGGGCCTTTCCCACTCCATGTGGAGGCAGAGTGGAACCTAGATGGAACCTGGCAGCCTTGGGTTTGACTGTGGGCTCTGCAGCTTGCTAGCTGTGGGCTCTTGGGCAAGTTCCTTAACCTTCTGAGCCCCGGTTTCTGCAACTGTGAAGTAATACCTACCTCGTGGGGATGTGGGAGGACTTGATGAGGTGACACATGTAGAATGGCAGCAGAGTGTGCCTGGCAGAGAGCAGACCCCTGTCCCCATGCCAGTCACTCTACTGAACAGCTGGGGGCTCTGCCACGCACCATGCTGGGTGTGGAGGAAGAGATGCTAAGATGATGCTTATGGTGAAATGGTTTTACCTTTCTCAGGAGAAGGCACCAGGGAGCCCCTCAAAGGGCTGTCTCTCCTCTGCCCCCAACCCCGGGGGTGCAGGGAGGAGTCAGGATCGGAGGTGACTTTGCGGGTCCAGGAGTGGACACTGGATGGGCAGCCCTGAGTGCTGTCTGGGTCCCTCTGTGACTTCCCTCTCCAGGTCCGTCTCCTCTGTGAAAGGGGAAGGCGGGGCACATGGCTGCAGGTGCAGCCTGAACACCACTTCCCTGTTGAGGGCCAGGGCCTCGGCTTGTCAGGCAGAGCCATAGTTTCTCAGTCATCCCAGACCCCACCAAAGCCTGACAGGCCTGGAATGAAGAGCAAAGGCAAGTGAGAGGGAAGGCGATGGGTGGGGGAGAGGCAGAACCTCCGATAAAAGGGCATCCACCACCAACCCTGCCTGCCTCATTCGGCTTTGACCAACCGCTCTGTCCCTGCCCCTGCCGGCCTGGCAGACCTGAGGCCATCTCTGTCCCCCGAGGCGATCGGTGCAAGCGCCTGGACATGGCACAGCCATCTGCCGGCCTCTGGGAACCATCTGAGAAGAGGAAGTGGGACCCCCCTAGCCGCCACAGGGCCACCCACCGGCCTCCCCAGCCCCACCTACTGACGCGTTCCTTAGCCAGTTTCCAGAGGCCTGAGCTGCTGCCACGACGTCTGACACAAGAGACGAGACACACACGGCAGACAGAGACAGACAGGCAGGCAGGAGGGGCTCCCCAGGCCCTAGGGTAGCTGGGTGGTAGGGCTGGGAGGGCCGCCCGGGGCAGGCCTGGAGGTGGCCCGATGGGGAGGTGCACAGCCCCAGAGAGAAGAGGCCTGTGTTGTCTGAGCTGATGGCTTACGGGACCCAGCACTCCACAAAGACACCTGGCCCCAGAAACAGACAGGAGCTCCAGCGTCCTGCTCTCCCTTCACCCCCATACTGCAGAGAGAGCGAACAGGGAGCCTTCCCTGCTTCGATTGCCACCATCCCAACCTGGCCTTCCCTCTGTTAGTCAAACAGTTTCAGATTCCACCATTTCCCATCTGCTTCCTGCGTTGTTTCTGGAAGGTTCTAGTCTTCTAGAAGCCCCTGTGAACAGTTGAGGAAGAGCTCAGGGCACTGCCTGATCACTGGTTGAGAGCACGGCCTCATGGGCCTGGCCTTCGGGACAGCAGGGGCAGCCTTCCCTCGGGGGATGCTCTATACCCCTGGAAATGTGGAGGGCCTACCGCCCCTCTGTTCAGATTATGCACTCTGGACCCTCCAAGGCCCTCCAGGGCCCCGGCTCTGTGCTGGCTCACAGAGACCCAGGAAGGGACTGCAGACAGGCTCAGTGTGGCTTCCAATGAAGGCATCTCCTAGAAAGTAGGGGCTCTTGCTAGGGACCCAAGGCAAAGGGAATCGAGTGGGCCCCCTGCAGGAAACTGCTTGGGCTGGAAACTTCCAGTCTCACGCAGCAGAGTGATGGTTTCCTGAGGCGATGGGCAGCCCGGGCTGCGTGTGGAGCGCAGGTGTGCTCTGCATGGCCCTGGGCTGGGAGCTCTCAGGGCTCCTCAGGCTGAGGACAGTGTGGTCCCCTGGACACAGGCCATTCCAAGTGCAGCTTTTTGCCACCCACCCCAGGGAAGGGAGACAACTAACTGCTCAGAGAAAGGAAGACGACGGGATGATGCCCTGGAGCTCGGGTCCTGTGTTCTAGTTGCAGCTCCAGCATTAACAGCTATTCTGCTTTCTGGGATCACTTTCTTCACCTTCAAGGGGACTTGGGTGAGAAGTTTTCTGCTTTTAGAGTTGAAGACCGTCCATTGAATTGTCAGTCAGTTATCTCCATCTTACTCTTCCATAAAATCTCAACTGGCTGCAGAAGGCCAGAGGAAGTGCGGTTGGAGGACGTGTCAGGGACAGCCCATGTCCAGGGCGACGCATGCTGGGCAGGGCTCCAGGGATGGAAGACACTTTCGAAGCACCCATGGGGTGGGTGAGGAGTCCTGGGCCTATCTGTCCTCTCTGGGCAACCTTTGGGACGTTGTTTATGAGACACTAAGAGAGAAGAGGATCAGGGAAAGGCAGTGGGAGGGCAGGCACCTCTGTTTAAACCAAAACCTTGGCAGGAAAATTCGAGTTCAACTTGCAGATGATGGCGAGGGGACAGAGCAGGGCAGGGGTTCAGTTAATGGTGTCAGGAGACCAGAAACGGGAACACAGTCAGAGAAGAGGCCACTGTCCCAGGGGATGTGATAAACTGGTGCCTGACCTGGTTTAGAGAGAATGGAAGGGGCTAGGCAGCAAGAGCACAGAGGAAGTGAAGAGGGGTAGGGACCCTGCTGGGTCCCCTCCAGAACAGCGGCCCAGCCTCGCTCGCCGGGAGCAACTTTGCCAACAGAAGAAAGGTCAACAGGTGGCACAGCTGAAGGATGCCCTTGAGTTTCACCCCCTGAGAAACCGCGGGGCTCCCAGAAGCCCCCAACTGGCTCAAAGGAGAAGACAGGATCCTGATGTCCAAACCCTGACCCAGGAATCTAGAAAGCTCAAAAGGCTGAAGACACCAGGGTGCCGAGAGCCCTGGGTCTCCCTCCAAGGCACTTCAGTCTGCAATGACCAAGCTGCCAGGACCTTCCCTGCCTATCCTGCAGGAGGAGAGTGTGATCCAAGAATCCCATGGACTCAGTTCCTTTGTCCATACCAGGGGCCTGGCCTGGGTGGCCGTGGCAGGCCAGGCCGTGCCCATCACCCATCGCAGCTCTCTGGGATGCACGCCTTTCACAGCAGGCCCCTCCTTTCACCAGTGACTGCCAGAGCCTATCCTGACCCTGATGTGGGGTGTGGCCGGGGCAGGGGTGACAGGGCTGCCAGTCTGGGAGTCGGGGGCCGGCCCTGTGCTGAGACGTGCAGAGAAGCTGGGTGGATCAGGGACAGGGTGGGAGTGGAGAGGTGGGTGGAGGTCGGTGCACTCTGGCATGAGAAGTGAGCATGCGAGTGTGTTAAGCAGCTGGGAGTGGAATGGATTTCCAAATGCAAGAATGGCAGTGACGAGCATGGATGCTGGAGTGCCTCAGATCAGTGGATAAACGGCTCAGGAGACATGCAGAAGGGAGGGGAGATGAGAGAAGATGCAAAACCAGGAACGGTGAGCAAGAGTGCTGCACCAGGCTGGACAGGCCAGGGCCAGGCAGCCACAGGTGTAGGGGCTGTGTGCGTGTTCCAGGAGGATGGCTGGGGGCAGCCATGGGGAGCCACAGGCCAGTCTGGAGCCAGCTGCCCTGCCACTGGGCACCAAGCTGGGTGGGAATCCAGGAAATGGAGCTGCTCCAGGCCCCCTGCAAAGAGGTCTGGGCACCTGAACTCTGTGCTGGGACTCCCAGAGGGGAGCTGCCTGCAGCGGGCAGGGGCAGTGCCCCAGCTGACTCTCTCTTACCTTTGGTTTTAAAAGCAAAGTGACAGTGCTTGCACACATAGGGCCGGACGTCAGTGTGGGTGCGGATGTGTTTCTTCAGCATGCTGGGCTTCTTGCAGCGAATTCCACACTCCTCACAAACATATTTCCCTCGGCCGCGGCCTCGCACATATACATACTCTTCGTTTGATTTGTACCTATGAGCAACAGGCGTCATAGTAAAGGGAAAAAAAAGAAGAGGCAGATTCCCACCTCAGAAGATGCACGCGCTTCCTAGCTTCATCCAGCCCGTTACAGACGCAAGGAATGGAGGTCACGGAACCAGAGAGGACCATGGGAGTGGGAGGAACTGAGTTACCCTGGGGATCCACCATGGACCCCTGCGCCCCTCCCCCTCAGACGGGGGGAGCTGCACTATTCTTCCTCCCCCAGAGGCAGCAGACACTGGTGCGTCCCACCGAGAGGATGTGGAGCTGCAGGGTGCCAGACAGCCTCCTTGGCAGAGCCAGCCCAGCTACAGCTTCACCCACAAAGAACAGCCACCGCAGGCCACCTGAGTCCTAGAGAGGGAATGATGATGATAAAACAACAGCAGCAGCTCGGGCAGCCGCCATTCACCAAAGGCTCACTCTGCCAGGCACTTTACCCAAATCAAAGCACAACCACCTCACCATGGAAAGCCCGTGAGACCCCGAGGCTTAGAGACAGTGAGAGACTCGTCCAAGATCCCATAGCCAGAAGGTGCCAGAACCAGGCTCTGAAAGTGCCTTCCCCAAAGCCTGTCCAACCTGCCAGGAAGCCGCCCTGACGTTCACGGGAGGAGAAGGAACAGGGACCACCATTGCTTCCCTGGCTTCAGAGTTTGGAATGAGGAGTTCTGAGCTCTCTCCCTCACCTGCACCTCAGTCTGCACGCTCTGCAGGCTGCAGGGTCCCAGCCACCTGCCACATCGCTTGGGGTTCTATCTGGAAGTGCCACCAGCTTTCAGGAGCTGCCCCTGAAGCATGAATCAGAATGCTCTTATTTCCACTTAGAAGGAAACCCACGAGTCCCACATGCGCAACAGGATCACGATGAAGCCATCTTATTGTTCTAACGCTATACATGTGCAAGTCTCAGATGCGGTGGGGAGGGTGGCAGGGGGTGCGCCAGGAGAGGGGACCCTGGCATACTTCCAGGAGGAGCCTTCTGACTCGTGAAGCCTGAGAGGCCACTGGCAAGGCACATGGAGGAGGCATGGCCTCTCAGCCTGTGGAGCGCACCTTCCAATGCCAGCCAGAGCTGCCCGTGCCCTACTCACTCTGCACCACCTGCCCCAACCAGGTCCAGCACAGAGGGGCAGGAGGTGGCTGGGAGGAGGTGAGCCAGGGACAGTGGTGGGGGCTCCACCCTGCTCCAATGGGGCCGTCAGCTTACAGCTGAAAGGACGTCGGAAGGAAGGGCTTGGAAGAGGGGACTTAAGGGAGACAGCCTGCTGGCAGCAACGGAACCACCACCACCACAGCCCTGCCCTCACACTCGCCCTCACACCCGACACTCACCCTCACATTCATACATGCTAACACCCCCACACTCACACGCTCACCCTCACATGCTCACCCTCCACACACATGCTCACACCCCACACCCCCTCACAACCCCCACACTCACACCCCACACTCATACTCCACACCCCATCTTCACACTTACACTGACACCCCTACCCTCACACAGCCGACTCTCCTCCCCACACCCCTACCCTCCACACCCCCCGCCCTCACACATGCTCGCGTCCCCACCTTCATACACGTACATACACTTACTTCACTCACCCCACACCCCCCACACCCTCACACTCACACCCCTACACACTCCCACAACCAGACATTTGCGCCTCTGCTTGAATACTCATATACCCCATATTCACACATCCACACACCGCCACCCTCACCCATCCACACATTCACAACCCCAGACTCACTTCCACATCCCCACACACTCACACACGCACACCCCACAATCACACCCCCCACATTCACAGTCACACATCCTCACACTCCCACTCACACCCATGCATACTCCCACAATCACACCCGCACACCCACACACACACGGACATGCACCACCCCCCCACCCTCACACAGTCACACACGCTCACACCCATGAACACACACCACACACTTAAACTCACTTGCACACTCAGACCTCCACGCTCATGTCACACACTCTCCTGGCACACTCACCCTCACCTCACACATGGACTGCTGTTCACTAGTACAGGTGGGCTCTGTTTTTTTTTTTTTTTTAATCACCTCAGATTTGGCCAACTGATGCCGTCAAGGAGTCTACAACTGCCCCTTCTCCACCGTGGCTGCCCTGACCAGCCAGTTTTTGCCGCGTCCCCAGTGGGGGCCACCTTACTGCGGGATCCAGGACACGCGCCACCTTGCGTCCGAGAGGAGGAACTGAAGGCTGTGGCAGCGGTGCGCAGAAATGACTCGTTTCTCTTAGGAAGGGCACTCTGTGGCCAAGCACGAGGCACCTGCCTCCAAGTGACAGCGGCTCATCCTCATGTAGCAGATCTCCAGGACCAAAACCAGTTGCTCACACCTGGATCTTAATTCCCATGTCCTTCCAGGCCCCTGGGACCTGGTGGCTGGGGAAGATGGCTGAGATGGGGCCCCCTTTCCCAGCTAGGAGAAGACAGAGTGAGGACGGCTTGGTCTCCCCTTTGCACTGGAGGTCCCGCCACCTCATGGACACTAGCCTCCACCTGGCCCTGCTCGTCGGGTCCATGGCACTTGCTCCCCTCCTGCCAACACCCACAATGGTGTCCTCAGCCTAGCCTTCACCCTGCTGATCCCCACACAGCACAGCCACTCTGATGTCTACCGTGCCTGTGTGCCAGCCAACCTAGAAGCAGGTGCCAGGGTCCGTCTGCCCCAGCTGCTCTCAGACCCCTTCATTTCCTCCTCCACATCAAGCTTAAATGGTACCTGGTCTTTCCAAATGGAGACAGAGAGAGAGAGTGATAGGAAGGGAAAGAGGGAGAGAGAGGACTCTGAGCCTTCAAGGGTGGTGCCTTGACTTGGGGTGGGGTATACACAACCACGTGCAGCACCTTGTCACATCAGGGAGGGAGTACAGCCTGCTGCGGATCATGAGAGAGGAGCCTGGGTTGGGTGAGGCCAGGGATGATAGGAGAGATGGAGGACAGGAGAGATGGAGGACGGGAGAGAAGGGAGGACAGGAGAGAAGGGAGGTCAGGAGAGATGGAGGACAGGAGAAATGGAGGATAGGGAGATGGAGGACAGGAGAGAAGGGAGGTCAGGAGAGATGGAGGACAGGAGAAATGGAGGATAGGGGAGATGGAGGACAGGAGAGATGGAGGACAGGAGGGATGGAGGACAGGAGAGATGGAGGACAGGAGAGAAGGGAGGACAGGAGAGATGGAGGACAGGAGGGATGGAGGACAGGAGGGATGGAGGACAGGAGAGATGGAGGTCAGGAGAGATGGAGGACAGGAGAGAAGGGAGGACAGGAGAGAAGGGAGGACAGGAGA
>NC_045434.1:180849160-180862100 GCF_002776525.5 Piliocolobus tephrosceles | reverse complement strand
GGAGAGAAGGGAGGTCAGGAGAGATGGAGGACAGGAGAAATGGAGGATAGGGGAGATGGAGGACAGGAGAGATGGAGGACAGGAGGGATGGAGGACAGGAGAGATGGAGGACAGGAGAGAAGGGAGGACAGGAGAGATGGAGGACAGGAGAGAAAGGAGGACAGGAGAGATGGAGGACAGGAGAGATGGAGGACAGGAGGGATGGAGAACAGGGGAGATGGAGGACAGGGGAGATGGAGAACAGGGGAGATGGGGGACAGGAGAGAAGGGAGGATAGGAGAGGAGGGAGGACAGGAGAGATGGAGGACATGAGAGAAGGGAGGACTTTGGTAGGCACCCCTGGAGCAATGTCAGAGTGTTGAGAGCCTGCAGTATTTGGTTGTGGAGAGGAGATGAGCCTGGAGGAAAGGCAGGCTGGATCACCATTGGCCTTGAACACCACGCTAAGTCTGGGCTTGATAAAAGCCTTAAAGAGAAATATAAAGTCTCCAAGAGAGGATATTCCCTGGCCATGGGAATGACCTGGAGGAGGAGAGAATGAATCCAGGCCCAGGCTTGTGTTCCAGAACAGGGTTTTGAGATGCCTTCCAGGCACAGGCTTCACAGGCCTCGGTGGCCATTTCGATGGGGCAGGGGTCAGAATGAAGGAGAAACCAAAATCCAGAAGTTTCAACTTGGCTCAGTGGCACCACCCCCGAGCTTGGGGGGAAGTGATGAAGGATCCTAGTCCTTAAGCATTGAGTATGAGATGTCCATGAGGAAGACATGAAGAAACGTCCTTGTGTCAGAGTTAGAAATCAGTGGGACTCAGAAGGGGATGTATAGATATGTGAGGAGGATGACCCCACAAGACAGAAGGGGGTGGTGCCGAGGGCAGAGGCCTGGGTGGCACTCAAATGCAAGGGTGGGCAGAACAAATGGCACCCCAAACCCTGCCCTCAAAAAGAGAAAGGTCAGAGACGCAGGAAACTGGGAGAGAACTGTGGCTTAGCCAAGAGGAGAGGGTTTAGAGGAGGAGGGGCCCGTGGCTGGACATCCCAGAGAGCTTGAGGAGGACGGTTGCTGAAGACCCAAGACTTGAAAGAGGGCAGTCCTGGTTCAACGACCTGGAACCTGTGGCTCCTCTGCTTCTTGAAGGCCAGGACCGAGTCTTGCCCAGCTTTGAGGTTCCCAAAGGGTCCAGCCCAGGGACAGGCCTATGGCAGCTGTCCATCAGTGTGGACCTCCCCAAGCCTGAGGCAGACCTGCCGGGCTCCAGATCCAGCTCCTCCTGCGGTGCCAGGGCCCACCTCATCCACCGTCCTCTCCCATAGCTTCCCAGCAACGTCACCGCCTCCCTCTCCTAGCCCCTTCCACCATCACAGACACAAGCCCAGCTCTCTTCCCATCACAAATCTACCAGCCCCAAGCCTCCGTGGGCCCAACCCGGGCCAGCTCTGCTGCCCCTCTTTCGTGCACAGCCCGGATCTGGAGAGGGCTGTCCACACCTCCTCCCCACTCTATGCTTTTGAGCCACTGCGGCCCAGCTCTGATGACCAACTGTTCTTGCCAAGGTCACAGCTTGTTCCATTGAAAGTTTGATTGCCTTATCTTGCCTGCCCTCTCGCCGACCTTCTGGAGGCACCTGCTTGGCTCCAGTGACCCCATTCCCTACTGCTTGTGTCTCCTTTGCAAGCTCCTTTTTTGCCCACCCTTTCCCAAGCCAACATGGCCCCCGCCAGCCTCCGACCTGGACTCTTCTCACCACACACCTTCCCCAGGTGACCCTCCACCTGGGTGCTGATGGCCCCCAGCCACTACTCTCTCGAGTTCTGATGCCTTTGCTGTACATCTAACTGCCCCTTAGTATCACCTCTGGTGGTTTTCAGGCACCTCATACCTTGTATGCCCAGAACCGGCCTTCCAAGTCCCTCCACCTGTAGTGTCTGCTCCTGGATTCCCGTCTCTTTCAGTAAGCAGCACCTGCACCCATGTGGCTGGCCAGGCCCACAGCTGGGCTTCATCCTTGATGGCTCCATTTCCTTCATGCTCCATAATCAATCCACCACCACAACCATCAGTGCTACATGCAATGCATGCTCCAAGGGTGCCACCTCTCTGTCCCCACCAGCCCCGGCCACCACCCTCTCTCCTATACCACTGCCTCCTTTCTTCACAAAACAGCCAGTAGGAGCTGTCCCCAAATCCGTCGAGGCTTGCCACTCCTCCCAGCCTAGAGGTCCCACTTCATGCTTCTCCCACTACCATCAGAGCAAAGCCCCGCTCCTTTCCTTGGCAGGGAAGGCCCAGGGCACCATCTGCCCTTGCCACCTCCCCAGCTCATCTCCCACCAGTTCCCACTGATCCCCCCATTTCCTGCTGCACTCCTCCTCCAGCCTTGCCAAAGGTCACCTGGGGCCTCATGTCCCTGCCCCAGCACCATCCCCTCTCCTGTATGACCAGCTCCTCCACTCTACCAGAACTTTGCACCAAGGTCCTGTCCTTTGGAGGCCTGTCCCACACGCCTTCTCTGGGCCTTCTCACGCCTTCTCACCCGCTCCTGCTTCAGGACACTTGTCAGGCTGGGGGTACTGCAATGGCCTTTTCACAAGCATAGCCCCCATCATCCCTGCATGGGTGAGGACCACATCTACCTCATTTGTCAGGGCATCCCCAGCAGGTGCCCAGTAAATATTCATTAGCTGCACATCAGAGAGACCAGCAAGGCCTTCTTTCCTGGGGCCTGCAATCCTCAGATTCTAGCCTTGACTTTCCCACTCCAGGAGCTCCTGAGCGCAAGTGTAATCCGATTCTGGGCTCCCGAAGGAGGCGGGACACAGGCAGTGCCTCAGAACCTTGATGGACAGATAACGCTGCTCGCTTTCTGAGAGGAGTGACTCTGCTCAGCGGGGGAGAGGTGGGCAGGACGCTTGGGTCTCCGTTCTGCTCTTGTTGGAACTCGCCGGGTGACCTTGGGCAAATCACTTTCTTTCCCTCGGAAATAGTCCTCATACCTGAGACATGACAGAGCACTGTCACAATGCCTGGCATCGCTCGATCCTCCCATCAATCCTTTTACCATTGTCTCCATTGTATAGAAAAGGGAACCAAGGCCCAGTGGGTTCATTGACATGGCCAAGACCACCCAACCAGCAGTTTTACCATGCAGCACCCTGTTCCCGCAAATCAACACTTTCAGATGATGCTGACCAAGGTTTTGTTAGCATCTTCCCTCTCCCAGGGACCTGTTACACTGCAGACAAATAAGAATGGCATCACTCCCTGCCCAGCCCTTCCAGCCAGCGCTGGGGTTGAGCCCCTGGGTGTTGACAGCTGTAGAGAAATGCTGGGGAACAGCTGGGGCGCGGGGAACCGGAACACCATGATAGGGGTCCTCGGGGGTTAAGTCCTGCTTCCCTGGTCTGCTGTCCTCTTCCCTCCTCCACCCCAGGCAGCTCCTTGGAGGCCTGTGCCACAGGCTGCCCCAGGGAGAAAGTGACCGACTTCCCTGCCTGTTCTGAGGCTGAAAGACGGTCCACTGCTGATGGGCCCGGCAGGGCTGACTCACGGAGTAATTTCTCACAGTCCCCCTGCCCACCTGGTTTCTGTTGCCCTCACAAGCTGGGGGTGTCAGTCAGTGTGATAAACAATGTTTGGGTTTGTTCTTAAAGAAAAAGAGCTGTTTCTGTGGGTTTTGAATAGTTGCCTCCAGGGACCTTGAAATCGAACAGCCTGACTGCCTAGGGCTCAGGGCTGTGACTTCCAGGCCATGCAACAAGGTGGGGCTGGAGATCCTGACCCATCATTGTGTCACCAGGGGTTCCAGACCCCTGTCTGGAAGCAGCCTTCTGCCCCAGGCCTGGGGTCAGGTCAGGACAGAGGCTATGGGGAGGGGTATGGTGAGACCAGGGTCTTCACGGATGGATCTTTTCATTCTTATGCGGTGGCTCTAAGCCTCATGGACTCAAAAGAAAAGAAAAAGATCCTTAACCCCTTGATCAGGAGGGTCTTATAATCTTCACTGAATAGAGAAGGAAATGAAAACAGGGAGGTTGAGTGTCTTGCCCAAAGTCACAAGGCAACTCAAAAGTGGTGAAGCGAGGACTGGACCCCAGATCTGACTCGTAGGCCCTGAAGTGCAGCACAGTATGATCTGGTGCGATGTCCTCTCCTGCCCTCGGCAGCTTCTCCTGCAATCCCCACGGCTGGTGCTACTGAGCCGCCTGACTGTGAACCATCAGCACATGGTATCTTGGGTTGTAGCAGACCCGCAGCTTCTGCTAAGCACGCAGCAACTCGGCACAGAGCCTGCAAAGGACATGACACGTTCCTCTGCTCAAGGTGCCAAACAGGGGCTGTGGTGGAAACTCCATGGCATTTCAGGCAAGGCGATGCAGGAGGTTGTTGTTCCTGGACTCTGAATATAGCAAAGATGGAAAGAAGCTGCTCTGCCATGCAGTGGGCTCCCTGTCACCAGCACTGTTCACGCAGAGGCCAGATGAACAGGCTATGAGGTCTTCTAGTAGTAGGTAGCAGGTAGAATAGCATTATTTTACTACTCCTAGCTAGTAGGAAGGAATTCATGATGTCTACGTGCTCAGCACATGTCCAGCACACACACAGAGGGGCTTTGGATGGATTAGCTTGTGTATGAGTGTCATAACATTGTAAAGTGGATATACTTAGTTCACTTGGATATATTTAGTTTAGCATATTTGTTCCAGTAAATATAAATGAATATATTTACTCCTAAGACCAAGTGGAGGCTCAGGGCACTAGAGGAGGATGGGCTGGCAACATGATCAAGCGAAGCAGAGGAGGTGTAGGAGGGGGAGCAGTGGGGACTACGGTGACCTGAGAGGCAGGGCACATCCCTCTCTGAAGGGGCAGTGGCTACTCCCGTCCCGCCAAATGCCACATGAAATTGTTACATCTTCCAGTGTTTTCAAGGAAACCACAAATCCAGATTTTTAAAAAAACTAAAAATATCAGCAAACTCTTACACTGGGTGCCAAGCACGATTTTAAATGCTTTACATGTGTTACCTCATTAAATTACATGACAGCCCTATGTGATGGGACTGTCATGATTCCCATTTATACAGGAGAAAACAGTCACAGAGAGGTTAAGTAATCTGCCCAAGGTCACACAGCCAGTTAGTTAATGGAGTCAGAATTTGAACTCAGGTCGCCTGGCTACAAAGTTCATGTGTTAAACTGTTGTGCAATTCTGTTCTTTAAAAAACATTGTGTAAGTCAAATAAAATACAAGAGTCGGATCTAGCCTGGAGCTAAACTTCTGGCTCAAAGTAATTTCCCTAAGGTCACATAGCTAGTAAATAGGGGCATGTCTGACCTTCAAGCCCGTGACTTTCCTCTCCACCAAGCTGCATTATTTTCTGAAATGAAGGGATGAACTCAATGGCCTCCAAGTTACCTTCTTAATCTGAGATTCTATGTATTAAGCTATTCTGCATTTATATTATGACTTTTCCACCTATTATTCATATTTAATTAGAGAACTCTTGCATCTCTTCCAAGTCTGGATATTTTAAAGGTTTGCTGAATTTCTGATTTTATTATGATCTTGTTGCCAAATATGCTTTCCTCCCAGGAGGCACACTTCTTGGGTGTACTCAGTCATGCAAAGCAAGAGGAAGATGTGACGAGCAATGCACACACTGTCGCTCTGAGACCTACTTTGGCGGGCAACCTGTGTCTGTGAAGCGAGGCTAGGGGCCAGTTCCCAGAGGTCCGGTGCCCTGGGAGGTCCAGCCATGGTGAGCTGGCTGGCTTGTCCGCAGTGACACGCTGCTTTTTGAGTGAAACTCACAGAGGAATGGATGTCTGTGGGAAGAGGGGCAAGTGCCAGGTGGTACAGCCTGCTGCGCTGTGTCACTCTTCAAAATATTCAGTTGCCAAGAGGTAGTCGGACACATCGCCTGGTGGAAAGTGAACTGGGGAGGCCATGTGGGTCACGGGGGAATTTCACACTGGGTTCTGGGTATACCCCAGATTCTCCTTTTGTTGGGGTTCTGCAGAAACTACATCACGTCATAACGCTCAGGCTGGGGGCCATTAGGTGCACCCTCCGGGGACATGCCGCTGTGCCAGGAATTCCATGGCACACAGGCACAGAGCCCACCAGCACAGTCTCTGTTCTAAACAGCGACGTGAGCTGCAAGCATGTGAATTTACTCAACAGTACTTCCTAAGGCCTGGTCTGAGCCTGGCACTGGGCCAGGGCCAGAAATATAAAGCTAAATAAAACCCTGACCTTGGTCTCAAGTGTGACTAACAGGCACTTAAAAGATCATAAAGCAAAGAGACGGAAACAGTAATACAGACAATGAGCAAAGTGCTACGGATGATGAGAGGAGGAACCAGCGGGGGTGGGTGTCAGGTGGCTTCTGCAGAAGAAATGCCTTTGTCTGGGACTTTTTGGGTGCACAGGGTCAGACCTGAGACTCCTGTTTTATGCGTCTCCGCCTGCGTGCAGTGTGGAGGATGGTGTGGGTGGGGAGGTCTGGAGGCCAGGAGAGGCTATTGTGACTGTAGAGAGCCCAGTTGGGCAGAGGCAAGGGCAAGAGGAAAGTGGATCTAGATTCGAGAGAGTTCAGCAGTGTCCTGAGAGAAATAAGAGGGGAGAGTGGGTCAAGGATGCCTTCTTCTACACCTTCCGGAAGGACTCTCCCTGATGAGGCAAGCTCTTGTCATTTTGCACGCTTGCTACCTACAGTGGCATTTTCACCATTTCCTTGGTTTTACTATTGTGATTTTTTTTTTTTTTTTTATACTAGGAAAACATCAGCTCCCAGTGGCAGCAGCTGGGAAGATGGCAGCAGCTCAGGGATCTAATGCCCAGCACAGCTCTAAGAATAGGAAACGCTTTTATTCTACAGAATTGGATACGATAGGTGGAGATCCTGTGGAGTGACTTCTGGGTGACCAAGAGCAGAGGCCTAAGAGCCAGCAAGCAGGCACCAAGCCTGGGCTGAAGCCAGCTTGGGTCCGTCAAACGCAGCCGATACCCTGTTTCCAACCAGACAGTGGGGTTAGGGAGGCAGGCAGGAACCCAGAAGCTGGGTTGAAATGAAATGAAACTGTCAGCGGAGTGGGTGCCTTCACTGGGAACGTTAGGTAGAGTTGCTCCCGCCATGAGCAGCCCTGGCCTGCAGGGTTCTAGAACAGTGACTTTCAATCTGTGCTCCGGATTCATGGGGCATGGGGGTGGGGAGGCCGAGCAGTGGGGCCCTGGGTCCTCCACCCCTACCCACAGCAGCTCTGGATCACATTGTTTTTCAGAGGGAGTGTGTTTGTAAACTGAACTTTGTAAAAAGGAGTTCTGTGAATTTAAAAACAATTTGAAAACTACTGTTAGAGAACATTCATGCTTGGAAGGTCCTTAAAACCTCTGATGCAGAGAAGCCTGCTGCATCCTCAGATTTGGCCATTTTCAGGTAGATCCTGTTCACACCCTCCCACAAGTGCATAATCCTCCGGCACCAGGGGACTCGCAGTTTCCCAGGCAGCTCCTGCGACTCCTGGGCAGCTCTCTCACTATTAAGCTGAAGTTGTCAACCTGTGCTCACACCCATGCTCTGAGCTCTGGGCAGTCCAGCTCCTCCTTCATATAAGTCTCCAAAAGCTATGATGCTGCTCGAGACTTCTCTCCTCCAGTCTCAGCATTTCCATGTCCTCAAACAATTCCACATGTGAGAAATTCTCCCCAGACTGTCCATCTTCTCCCAGAATGGCCCAGAGCACAGAAGCCCTCGGGTGGGACTGGACCTAGTGCAGGCTGATGCAGGACCATGGTCTCTTCTTTCCACTATTCCAGCCTCACTCCCTATGTCCCAGACCCAGAATGGGGAAGTGACCAGACCCTGAAGAGGCGGGAGCCTGTCTGGTGCTCCACACCACACAAATGGCCAGAGCTGGGAGGGCCGAGGCCTCCCCAAACCACCTGACCTCACAGTGACCAGGCCCTCACTATGTGCCACACACTTTTCATAGGATATCTCCTTTCTTCTTGGTTAACATTTATGAATACTTCTTTTTCTTCTTCTTACTATTTTTGCTAAGAAGCACTAAAAAAAGTCAACTAGGGTCATAGGTGAAATCTTTTATCACAGAAAAATAAACAGCTTTAGTAAGAAAAGGCTGCGAACAGTTTTAAATCCTGCAATGAGCTCAAGGCACCAGTACCATGAAGGCCGTGAAACAGCTTTTAATCTATCTGAATGGGGCAAGGTAGCCAGAGCTCATGAAGGCAGCTGGTTGGCATCTCTTGCAGCTGTCCTTACAGATTAAACCTGAATAACATGGGGTTGGGGTTGGGGGAGGATACGTGCTCAGGTCCCAGAGTTACTCCAATCTAGAAGGGAGAAGTATAGAGAGGGCATTCTAATTGCCCCATGACAACAGCCACCTTCTTACCCCATACCCCGAGCAGATCTGTTCCCCACCAGTTAGGATTAGAGGAGAAACAGGGACCAACGAAAACCTGTCTTTGGACACCTCAGGTCACATCTGTGACCACTGTCTCAGCCTCCTGGGAGGTTGCTCAGCCAACAGGCAGAACCAGGCACGGAGGAAGATCTGGGCTCCCTTTAAGAAAGAGTTTTCTGACCCCAGGGCTACAAATTTGGAACAAACCAAGCCTGAATGATAGTGAGCTCCCCAACAGGTCTAGTATTCAAGTTCAGATTAAATGACAATGTAAGTCTGGGGCAAAATTGTTTCTAATGGTAGGAGCTGGGCTGGACTCCAGGTCCAGTGGGTTTAGCTGGAATCTAAATGGACATTGCAACCACACTGGTGCTCCAGACATAAACAGCCAGTAGGTGAGTGGGTGGGAAAACAGGAAGGAAGGGAGGGTGTGGTCACCACTCAGAGGATTGAGGTGGCCTGTCTGATTAGGACGCTGCAGAGTGCAGTGGTTAGGCATGGGGCTGTTGATGCATCAGACTGCAGAGTTCAAATCCCGCCTCCTCCCACCAGCTGTGTGACCCTGAGCAAGCACCCGCCCATGGAGCGTGTGCTGATGCTGCTCAGAGGAGCCCAGCTGTGGCTGTGGCTGTGGGATGGTTTTACTACTACACTTCCCAGCTGTTATTTGCAGACTGAGCCACCTCTTCCAATGAAAGCCCTATTTCTCTAACCCACTCTATGGAAATGTGACGTTCCCAACTCAAAGTGGGTTTTCCTTGCAGCAAGCTATTTAGGGATTCCTGTTGTGAGTCCTTTTGTGGAAGGAAGAATCCCTTTGTGAGTCCCACAGCTGCCTTCTAGTGACTGGTGAGTCTGTGTGTTGTGGCTGTGACAGGCCATCCACATCGCCTCCCTCCTGCATCCCCACAGCAGATCTGCAGGCCTCTCAGCAGATCACCCTGCCTGGAATGCTCTCCTTCCCTCTCTCTGATGAAGTTCCAGTTCTCTCCTGAGCTCAGATCCAACCCCAGCTTCTCAGAGGCTTCCCCTGACCCTGAGATGGGTCATGCTCTCCCAGGTCCACCTTGTCTATGGGCAGTAGAAAACAGAGCTGGGCTTACCAGATAGAGCTCCTGAGGTGGAAACCAGGCTCTGTCCCTTATTAGCTGTGTCACCTTGGGCAGGTTACTTAACCTCTCTGTGTCTCAGTTTCTTCACCTGTAAAATGGGGATAATGTCCTATTTCTTGACCTGTGGGTAACTTGGCACAATTCCATAGGTATGTTCACTCTGTAATAATTCAGGGTTCTATACTTATGACTTGGATTATTTTTTGTATGTATGATCTGTTTCAATTAAAAAATTACTACAAAATAATAGCATATGCTCCAAGAGGTGTTGCACATTTTACTTAGTTAATATAGGTTATGTGCTTAGAAGAGTACCTAGCACCGAGTGGGGCTCAATCAGTATTTGCTGTATCTGGCACTTTGCCTTCATAGCACTCATCACAGTCAGAGTCATTCTTCAACAGCGGAAGGAAAACCAAGTGCCCCAGATTTCAATAGGTTCAGAAGCCTGGAGATATCTCCCTCACTCACCTCAAAAGTGAAGCCAATGGTTTCGTACTAAGAGGCTGGCTCAACTCTCTAGCCCTGGGAATACTGGGACCAGCTGATGGAGTAAGAAGCCACGATGGAGTCTCTACCATCTCCTCCTTCTCTCCAGCCATGGCCAGGTTTGCGGAGGAATCCATAACATGCTGATGGGGATACCGAAGCCCTTGGAAGCTCTCCAAGATCACAGCCAAGGACCCCCCTGCTGGAGGACAATGGAGATGACCATGCTCATGCCAGGATGGGGTCCCAGGCGGAAGAAGCTCCCCACAGAGAAGATTCCTTTGTGCCCATCTCTCCTGATGAGAGTCTTGTCCCCAGGAAGGCCAATATTCCGATGAAGTAGAAGAGGAGCAGCATGAGGAAGAGGAAGATGATGAAGGTGACATGAATGTAGAGGAGAGAGAGGATGCAGACAGAAAGATCATCATAAAGCCACAGTATCCTGCAGATGCAGAGGCAGTGCAGGGGATGATGGCAGGGAACAAATTACAGGGATGAAGACAGAGCCGCCAACATGGAATGTGAAGCATTTCAGCTTCCAAACTTTGACACTGAATACAGTGCTGAAGAGCAGGCTTCAGTTCCTCCTATGACACATGATCTGTATGACACGGAGCTTGAACCACTCTTCCACTTTTAAAATGGCAATCAGTGGGATGCAGAATCATGGTCCAGATTAACAATATGCAGGGGCAATAAAAGCTTCAGGAAAGTTAACCTAACTGTTAGGTTTCTATCAGAATAACGGAGGCGCAAAATGGGTGACCCGTTTAGAAGAAATTCCAAGATGAAGAATAAAGGGGTTTGCTTATCTGCACTTGACAAACATGAAGCAGGACTCCCCTGGTGAGATGGCAGGCTGCACCATGCACACTCTAGATCTGTAAGTAGCCCCTCACCTACCCGCTGCCTTCAATGTCTGACCGCTCAAAGTGGGGGCCAAATTAGTGTTCTCACCAGCAGAAAGTGGGGTCGAGGAGTCAAGGCACAGCCACAAGCTGGTGTGATTCAGCTCCTGCTCCTGCCTGCTGATCCCGTCTCATCTTCCCTTCAGTTCAAAGTGCTTAATGCTTTGGGCAGTTCTTAGCACGACAGATGGATAGATGGTTTTCACGGAGGTAGGCAGGGTGAAAAATGTGACTCTGAAAAGCTTCCAGAGCTCGTATGTAAAGATCAGACTGTGAGAGTTGTCACTGCTGACTGGGCTATCCCTCAGAACAGCCATTGCTATGAAAACTTCTCAGAGATTAAAGGAGGTGGTAACCAGTTAGCAGAGAACACTTTGTCTCTTCCCAGTCACATGTGGGTAACTGGCTATGTGACCTAGGCCCAGGCCCTTGCCCTCTCTGGTCTCTAGCCACCTCATTGACTCTACAAGGCTTCATAGCTCCAGGGGGTGAGCAGACCCCCTCAACACCCAGGGGCTCCTTATTTAGGTCCTTCCTCGCATATGCATTCTGAGACTGGGGCTAGACTCTCTTGAGAGCTGCACAGTGAACCTGTCCATGACCCAGACGCTGGAAACAAGAAAGCAAGGTCAGAATAGGGAAAGGAGGTGGAGGCTGCTATAGGCATGGCTCTTTTGGTCTCCTCCAATGTAAGCGCAGGGGAAGTGGAGACGCTGCTTCACCGTGTTGAAAGTTTTTCGTTGACTGGGATCAGCACCTCCTATGACGGTCCAATCTCCTGACCAGTCTTTGTCATGCTCTGTTCTCCTCAGGCCTTCAACTCTTGGAGCTGGTGGCCTTACTGCTGTTCATTCCAGTCACAAGGGCTCCTCCTAGTGCTGCAAGTCACAAAGGATTTTACAGGTCCTGACACAGACACCAAAGGATCATCTTTATCTTCTGTTGGAGGAGGAAGCAACATCTTTTTTTTGAGACAGAGTCTCGCTCTGTCGCCTAGGCTGGAGTGCAGTGGCCAGATCTCAGCTCACTGCAAGCTCCGCCTCCCGGGTTTACACCATTCTTCCACCTCAGCCTCCCGAGTAGCTGGGACTACAGGCACCCGCCACCTCGCCCGGCTAGTGTTTTTGTATTTTTTTAGTAAAGACAGCGTTCACCGTGTTAGCCAGGATGGTTTCGATCTCCTGACCTCGTGATCCGCCCGTCTCGGCCTCCCAAAGTGCTGGGAGGCTTGAGCCACCATGCCCGGCTGAAGCAACACCTTTATTGATCAGAGCGCCACGGCATCTTTATGATCGAGATGTAGAGGAACGTCTCTCCAACCCCATGGTATGCCTGTACCTGGTGGCTAACTGGACCCTACACACTGCTCAGCCATTTTCTGCATTGGCTAGACAGCAGCAACCGCAAGAACACAGATGAACATCTGTGATCCTTTAGCATTACAATGCCTTCTCCTCACTCCAGGACCTCCTCATCCTTACTAGAAACCAGTGAAGGGGGTTATGTCAGTCCTCTTTTTCAAGTGATGAAATGGAGGTTCAGAGAGGTAAAGTCACTTGCCTGAGGTCACACAGCCAGTGGGCAGGAAAAGAAGGGCACCAATCCCCCCTCTTTGAATGGTTTAAACACCGTCTGGCTCTCAAGGTTGAAGAAGACGTTGCTAGTGGGAGAACTGTTTTCTAGAGCATGGAATAACTGGACAGGGAAGGGGATGTCTCTTCACTGCAAATCTCATCCCTCACTATAGGCCCCAGGGAAGCACCACCACCACCTCTACCACCATCACTACCATCACCGTCACCATTACCACCACCACCCCCATCGCTACAACTGTCACCATCACCACCACCACCACCACCACTACCACCTCTATCACCACTGCTACCATCACCACCACCACCACTACCACCTCTACCACCACCACTACCACCACCACCACTACCACCACCACCACCACCACCACCACTACCACCACCACCACCACCAATACCAACACTACCAC
>NC_045434.1:180817577-180848760 GCF_002776525.5 Piliocolobus tephrosceles | reverse complement strand
GACAGTTGGAAAAAGCGGAAAGTAGGGCTCCCAGTTAATGGCAGTGAGGTGTGAAGGAAAGGACACAGGCTTTGAAGCCAAACAGGGCTGAGTGTGAATCCCAACTCTGCTTCTGAGTGACCACGGCCCCTCTGAGTTTAGTGCTTAGTTCTGTGCCTGGAGCATGTAAGTCCCTCAGTCAACAGTGACTGCAGATGGGGTGGAGGGTGGGCAGCAGGGCAGGTGACTACAGCTGGAACAGGCTCAGTCCCTGGGGACCACATGCTGCACCTCAACCAGTGGTCAACAGAGGTGAAGCTGTCTGAGGTCCCTCCTGAGTGTGCAAAGTGATGACTGTAGTGGAGAAGGCGGGTGGGGCTAAAGTCTCCCAGGAGCTGCCCCTCTCTACCCCTCTCTGTGCTAGAATCAGCTCCCTTCACGGCCTGAGAGTGGGAAATTCAGGGCACAGAAAAGCAAGGAGTGCTCTTCTCGGCAGGCTCAGAACTAACAGAGAAGGGTTCCCGAGACAGAACAGACGCAGCTGTCCAGAGGACCTGGCCTCGTTCTCAGAGCAGACATGCCAGGAAGTTTCTAAGTGCGGAGTCCCCAGGTGTGCAGGGACCAGTGCTCACCCCCGAAGCTGTGAGGCCTTGTAGAGTCAGCAAACTGGCTGAAGACCAGAGTGGACAAAGGCCTTGCCCAAAGTCACATAGCCATTGGCAGCAGAGCCAAGACTACAACCCTAGATTCCTGCTTCTTGAAGCAGGGCTGACTTAACTGGGTGTGTCCTTGCTACAGATGATCACTCACTCCCCACGTGCCTCCCTGCATCAGGCCTGGTGCCCAGTAAAGAAATGAGTCAATGCATTGTCTCCAGAAAGCTTGTGGGCAGCTCTCCAGCAGCACTGGCCCTGCCTGGATGCCGTGTCACTTACAAATACTACTTAAAGCACGTGTAGTGCCTTTCAGGGCAGCCATCAGGCAGCCCTGTGGCTAGAATCAAGCCCAGATGCAGTCATTCCAAATGGCAGAAAGAGAACAGCCCCTGCTCACATTGACTGCAGATCTACACAGTGCTCATTGGGAGTGGTGGGAGGTGCTGAAGTGTCCTCTAGCCTCCTGGCTTTTCATGACAGCCCTGTGAGGCAGAGAGAGCTGTCTCTATCCTGCAGATGTGGACACTGAGCTCAGAGAGGCACAGTGACTTGCCCTCAGCCACACAGCTAGTAGAAAGTGGCACTGTATCACAACGAATATCCTGCCCAGGCTTGTGGTCTACACATTTAAACCTCCATGTTTTAAAGCATCTATGGATTTTATTAACTGTACCTTCCCTGCCTGTGGGTTCAAAAGACAGCCAGCAGAAGAAGCACAGTTTGTCTGAAGCAAACGGAAAATAGTAAAGTCAAGCTAAGGGAAAATAATCAGTCGGTCTTGGGGTTTGGAAGGAGAGCTGTTGACAAGCAGGCAGTGGCAGGGTCGGGGAGGGCCAGGGAGACTCCAGGGAATGGGGGCACCTGGTCTGGGCTTTGAGGATGAAGACGGGGAAACAGCCCTGCAGGTGGAGGGGATGGCAGGAGAAAAGGCACAGAGACAGGGATGCTTGGGATCCACTGAGGGAATGGCTTGGCTGGCAGAGCGAGGAGCCCGAGGAGGTGGCCTGGGGCCTAGGCGGCCTCTGGCGCTCTGGAGGGACCTGGAGACCAGCACAGATGCCTGCTGGGCCAGGCTTTAGGGCCAATCATGTGGCAGAGTTATAGCAATACCAGGCTTTGGGGATTTATTAAAAAAAGCCCACGGAGCATTGATAATTTACAATAATTTACAATAATTTTCATGTATTATTGCCAGTCTCCCCTCACAAAAGTGAGATGACTGCTGTGGCCTCTTCCATTTGATGGAAAAGAAGCAGAGATCCTTTCCTCCACACTCCACAGACACCTTCCACCTGACCACGGGCTCCCAGGCCCCTCCCAGGCTGCCCACTGCTCCCCTTCCTCTCTGGCCACCCCCCGCTTCAGCCTCCCTAGCACCCCTTTCCTGCATGGTGCTAATGCTCTGGCCAGCCTCCGACCTTTGACCACGCCAGTTCCTCCAGATGGAACAATCCTCCCTCCCCTCCTATCGCCATGCCTTTGTTAACTGCCCCGATCCTCAGACCTCAGCTCAAATGCCAGGTCCTCAGAGGTGCTTTCTGAGCCTTCTGTGACCCTCCCATTCAATGGCCTCATGTGCAAAGCAGTCCAGGAGGTGCCAGAACTGGGCTGCAGGACTCAGACAAGCTAATGTGTGTATGTGTGTGTCGAGCACTGACATGTCCCAAGCACCATGCAGTCCTCAGAATGACACATGATGTGGTAGCGATCACTCTCCCCACCTTGCAGATGAGAAAGGGATGCACAGGGGCATTAAGTAACTTGCCCATGACCACACACCTGTGCTCCTGGCTCCCAGCCACTCCTGCTTTCATCCTCTCCTGCCAGCTTCCTCCAGGCTCTCTGCAACCTCAGCTCTGTGTGTCTGTCTGGGCTCCAAGCTGCTTAGGCTGTGCTTTTTAAAACTACTCTTTTAAAAATTGTGGTAACAAATACATAACCTAAAATTTACCACTTGAACCATTTTTTTTTTTTTTTGACTGAATTTTGCTCTTGTTGCCTAGGCTGGAGTTCAGTTGCCCGATATCGGCTCACTGCAACCTCCACTTCCCAGGTTCAAGTGATTCTCCTGCCTCAGTCTCCCAGGTAGCTGGGATTGCAGGTGTGTGTCACTACGCCGGGCCAATTTTTTGTATTCTTAGTAAAGATGGGGTTTTACTATGTTGGCCAGGCTGGTCTTGATCTCCTGCCCTCAGGTGATCCACCACCCTCGGCCTCCCAAAGTGCTGGGATTACAGGTGTGTGCCACTGCACCCGGCCCTTGATCCTTTTTATTTTCCAACTCTTTATTTTATTTTATTTCTTATACTTTAATTCCTAGGGTACATGTGCACTACTTGCAGGTTTGTTACATAGGTATACATGTGCCATGTTGGTTTGCTGCACCCATTAACTTGTCATTTACATTAGGTATACCTCCTAATGCTATCCCTCCCCCCTCCCCCTCCCCCCACCCCGCAACAGGCCCCAGGGTGTGATGTTCCCCATCCTGTGTCCAAGTGGTCTCACCGTTCAATTCCCACCTATGAGTGAGAACATGCAGTGTTTCGTTCTCTGTCCTTGTGATAGTTTGCTCAGAATGAAGGTTTCCAGCTGCATCCATGTCCCTGCAAAGGACATGAAGTCACCCTTTTTTATGGCTGCAGAGTATTCCATGGTGTGTATGTGCCACATTTTCTTAATCCAGTCTTGATGGGCATTTGGGTTGGTTCCAAGTCTTTGCTATTATGAATAGTGCCACAATAAACACACGTGTGCACGTGTCTTTATAGTAGCATGATTTATAATCCTTTGGGTATATACCCAGTAATGGGATTGCTGGATCAAATGGTATTTCTAGTTCTAGATCCTTGAGAAGTCACCACTCTCTCTTCCACAATGGTTGAACTAGTTTACACTCCTACCAACCATGTAAAAGTGCTCCTATTTCTCCACATCCTCTTCAGCATTTGTTGTTTCCTCACTTTTTAATGATCACCATTCTAACTGGTGTGAGATGGTATCTCATTGTGGTTTTGATTTGCATTTCTCTGATGGTGAGTAATGATGAGCATTTTTTCATGTGTCTGTTGGCTGCATAAATGTCTTCTTTTAGAAGTGTCTGTTCATATCCTTTGCCCACTTTTTGATGGGGTTGTTTTTTTCTTGTAAATTTGTTTAAGTTCTTTGTAGATTCTGGGTATTAGCCCTTTGTCAGATGGGTAGATTGCAGAAATTTTTTCCCATTCTGTAGGTTGCTTGTTCACTCTGATGGTAGTTTCTTTTGCCTTGAAGAAGCTCTTTAGTTTAATTAGATCCCATTTGTCAATTTTGGCTTTTCTTGCCATTGCTTTTGGTGTTTCAGTCATGAAGTCCTTGCCCATGCCTATGTCCTGAATAGTATTGCCTAGGTTTTCTTCTAGGGTTTTTATGGTTTTAGATCTAACATTTAAGTCTTTAATCCATCTTGAATTAATTTTTGTATATAGTGTAAGGAAAGGATCCAGTTTCAACTTTCTACATATGGCTAGCCAGTTTTACCAGCACCATTTATTAAAAACCATTTCTTGTTTTTGTCAGGTTTGTCAAAGATCAAATAGTTGTAGATGTGTGGTATTATTTCTGAGGCCTCTGTTCTGCTCCATTGGTCTATATCTCTGTTTTGGTACCAGTACCATGCTGTTTTGGTTACTGTAGCCTTGTAGTATAGTTTGAAGTCAGGCAGCATGATGCCTCCAGCTTTCTTCTTTTGGCTTAGGATTGACTTGGCAATGCGGGCTCTTTTTTGGTTCCATATGAACTTTAAAGCAGTTTTTTCCAATTCTGTGAAGAAAGTCATTGGTAGTTTGATGGGGATGGCACCAAGTCTTTAAATTATCTTGGGCAGTATGGCCATTTTCACAATATTGGTTCTTCCTATCCATGAGCATGGAATGTTCTTCCATTTGTTTGTGTCCTCTTTTATTTTGTTGGCAGTGGTTTGTAGGTCTCCTTGAAGAGGTCCTTCACATCCCTTGCAAGTTGGATTCCTAGGTATTTTATTCTCTTTGTAGCAATTGTGAATGGAAGTTCACTCATGATTTGGCTCTGTTTGTCTGTTATTGGTGTATAGGAATGCTTGTGATTTCTGCACATTGATTTTGTATCTTGAGACTTTGCTGAAGTTGCTTATCAGCTTAAGGAGATTTTGGGCTGAGACAATGGGGTTTTCTAAATAAACAATCATGTCATCTGCAAACAGGGACAATTTGACTTCCTCTTTTTCTAATTGAATACCCTTTATTTCTTTCTCTTGCCTGATTGCCCTGGCCAGAACTTCCAACACTATGTTGAACAGGAGTGGTGAGAGAGGGCATCCCTGTCTTGTGCCAGTTTTGAAAGGGAATGCTTCCAGTTTTTGCCCATTCTCTATGATATTGGCTGTGAGTTTGTCATAAATAGCTCTTATTATTTTGAGACATGTTCCATCAATACCTAGTTTATTGAGAGTTTTTAGCATGAAGGGCTGTTGAATTTTGTCAAAGGGCTTTTCTGCATCTATTGAGATAATCATGTGGTTTTTGTCGATGATGGTTCTGTTTATGTGATGAATTACGTTTATTGATTTGCGTATCTTGAACCAGCCTTGCATCCCAGGGATGAAGCCAACTTGATCGTGATGAATAAGCTTTTTGATGTGCTGCTGGATTCTGTTTGCCAGTATTTTATTGAGGATTTTCACAGCAATGTTCATCAGGGATATTGGTCTAAAATTCTCTTTTTTGTTGTGTCTCTGCCAGGCTTTGGTATCAGGATAATACTGATCTCATAGAATGAGTTAGGGAGGATTCCTTCTTTTTCTATTGATTGGAATAGTTTCAGAAGGAATGGTACTAGCTCCTCCTTGTACCTCTGGTAGAATTCATCTGTGAATCTGTCTGGTCCTGGACTTTTTTTTGGTTGGTAGGCTATTAATTATTGCCTCAATTTCAGATCCTGTTATTTGTCTCTTCAGAGATTCAGTTTCTTCCTGGTTTAGTCTTGGGAGGGTGTATGTGTCCAGGAATTTATCTATTTCTTCTAGATTTTCTAGTTTATTTGTGTAGAGGTGTTTATAGTATTCTCTGGTGGCAGTTTGTATTTCTGTGGGGTTGGTGGTTGATATCCCCTTTATCATTTTTTATTGTGTCTATCTGATTCTTCTCTTTTCTTCTTTATTAGTGTTGCTAATGGTCTATCAATTTTGTTGATCTTTTCAAAAAACCAGGTTTTGAGTGAGTGAGTTTCTTAATCCTGAGTTCTAATTTGATTGCACTGTGGTCTGAGAGACAGTTTGTTGTGATTTCTGTTCTTTTACATTTGCTGAGGAGTGCTTTATTTCCAACTATGTGGTCAATTTTGGAATAAGTGCAATGTGGTGCTGAGAAGAATTTACATTCTGTTGATTTGGGGTGGAGAGTTCTGTAGACGTCTATTAGGTCTGCTTGGTGCAGAGCTGAGTTCAAGTCCTGGATATCCTTGTTAACCTTCTGTCTTGCTGATCTGTCTCAACAAGATCTGTCTCTTATTGATCTCACTGTATTGACAGTGAAGTGTTAAAGTCTCCCATTATTATTGTGAGGGAGTCTAAGTCTCTTTGTAGGTCTCTTAGGACTTGCTTTATGAATCTGGGTGCTCCTGTATTGGGTGCATATATATTCAGGATAGTTAGCTCTTCTTGTTGAATTGATCCCTTTACCATTATGTAATGGCCTTCTGTGTCTCTTTTGATCTTTGCTGGTTTAAAGCCTGTTTTATCAGAGACTAGGATTGCAACCCCTGCTTTTTTTTTTTTTTTTTTTTCCATTTGCTTGGTAGATCTTCCTCCATCCCTTTATTTTGAGCCTATGTGTGTCTCTGCACATGAGATGGGTCTCCTAAATACAGCACACTGTTGGGTCTTGACTCTTTATTCAATTTGCCAGTCTGTCTCTTTTAATTGGGGCATTTAGCCCATTTACATTTAAGGTTAATATTGTTATGTGTGAATTTGATCCTGTCATTATGATAATACCTGGTTATTTTGCCCATTATTTGATGCAGTTTCTTCCTAGCATCGATGGTCTTTACTGTTTGGCATGCTTTTGCAGTGGCTGGAAATATCTGGTTGTTCCTTTCCATGCTTAGTGCTTCCTTCAGGAGCTCTTGTAAGGCAGGCCTCGTGGTGACAAAATCAGCATTTGCTTGTCTGTCAAGGATTTTATTTCTCCTTCGCTTGAGAAGTTTAGTTTGACTGGATATGAAATTCTGGGTTGAAAATTCTTTTCTTTAAAAATGTTGAATATTGGCCTCCACTCTCTTCTGGTTTGTAGGGTTTCTGCCGAGAGATCTGCTGTTAGTCTGATGGGCTTCCCTTTGTGGGTAACCTGACCTTTCTCTCAGGTTGCCCTTAACATTTTTTCCTTCATTTCAACTTTGGTGAATCTGACAATCATGTGTCTTGGGGTTGCTCTTCTCAAGGAGTATCCTTGTGGTGTTCTCTGTATTTCCTGAATTTGAATGTTGGCCTGCCTCGCTAGGTTGGGGAAGTTCTCCTGGATAATATCCTGAAGAGTGTTTTCCAACTTGGTTCCATTGTCCCCATCAGTTTCAGTTACACCAATCAAATATTACTTTGGTCTTTTCACCTAGTCCCATATTTCTTGGAGGCTTTGTCCATTTCTTTTTTCTCTAAACTTCTCTTCTTGCTTTATTTCACTAATTTGATCTTCAATCACTGATACCCTTTCTTCCACTTGATTGAATCAGTTATTGAAGCTTGTGCATGTGCCACTAGTTCTTGTGCCATGGTTTTTGGCTCCATCAGGTCATTTAAGGATTTCTCTACACTGTGTATTCTAGTTAGCCATTCGTCTAATCTTTTTTCAAGGTTTTTAGCTTCCTTGTGATGGGTTCAAACATCTTCCTTTAGCTTGGAAAAGTTTGTTATTACTGACCTTCTGAAGCCTACTTCTGTCAGCTCGTCAAAGTCATTCTCTGTCCAGCTTTCTTCTGTTGCTGGCAAGGAGCTGTGATCCTTTGGAGGAGAAGAGGCACTCTGGTTTTTAGAATTTTCAGCTTTTCTGCTCTGGTTTTTCCCCATCTTTGTGGTTTTATCTACCTTTGGTGTTTGATGATGGTGACCTACAGATGGGGTTTTGGTGTGAGTTCCTATTTGTTGATGTTGATGCTATTCCTTTCTGTTTGTTAGTTTTCCTTCTAACAGTCAGGTCCCTCAGCTGCAGGTCTGTTAGAGTTTGCTGGAGGTCCACTCCAGATCCTGTTTGCCTGGGTATCACCAGCAGAGGCTGCAGAACAGCAAATATTGCAGAATGGCAAATATTGCTGCCTGATCCTTCCTCTGGAAGCTCATCCCAGAGGGACACCTGCCTGTATGAGGTGACAGTCGGCCCCTACTGGGAGGTGTCTCCCAGTTAGGCTACACAGGGGTCAGAAACCCACTTGAGGAGGCAGTCTGTCCGCTCTCAGAGCTCAAACACCATGCTGGGAGAACCACTGCTCTCTTCAGAGCTGTCAGACAGGGATGTTTAAGTCTGCAGAAGTTTCTGCTGCCTTTTGTTCAGCTATGCCTTGAGCTCAGAGGTAGAATCTATAGAGGCAACAGGCCTTGCTGAGCTGTGGTGGGCTCCATCCAGTTTGAGCTTCCCCGGCTGCTTTGTTTACCTACTCAAGCCTCAGCAATGGCAGGCACCCCTTCCCCTGCCAGGCTGCTGCCTCGCAGGTCGATCTCAGACTGCTGCGCTAGCAGTGAGCAAGGCTCTGTGGGCGTGGGACCTGCTGAGCCAGGCACGGGATATAATCTCCTGGTGTGCCGTTTGCTAAGACCATTGGAAAAGTGCAGTATTTGGGTGGGAGTGTCCTGATTTTCCACATACAGTCTGTCATGGCTTCCCTTGGCTAGGAAAGGGAAATCCCTTGACCCCTTGAGCTTCCTGGGTGAGGTGACACCCCACCCTGCTTCGGCTTGCCCTCCATGGGCTGCACCCACTGTCCAACCAGTCCCAATGAGATGGACTAGGTACCTCAGTTGGAAATGCAGAAATCACCCGTCTTCTGTGTCAATCACGCTGGGAGCTGCAGACCAGAGCTGTTCCTATTTGGCCATCTTGGAACCACCCTGAACCATTTTTAAGTGTGCAGTTCAGAGGCATTAAGTACATTCACATTGTTGTACAACTATTACCACCATCCAGCTCCAGAAAAATTTCCATTTTCCAAATGGAAACTTTGTATCTGTTAAACACTCACTCCCTATCTCCTCCTTCCTCCAGGACCTGGCATCCACTGCTCTCCTTTCTGTCTATGGATACAACTAGTCTATGTACCCCATATCAGTGAAATCATACAGTATCTGTCCTTTTTCTATGACTGGCTTAGTTCACTCAGCATGGTGTCCTCAAGGTTCATCCACAATTGTGGCAGGTGTCAGAATGTCCTTTCATGTTAAGGTTGAGTGGTATTTCATTGCATGACTAGATCATATTTTGTTTATCTGTTTATCCATCAGTGGACACCGAGGTTGCTTCCAGCTTTTGACTATTGTGAATAATGCTGCTGAACACAGGTGTACAACTACCTGAGTTCCTGATTTCAGTATTGGTGGTATATACTTGGATGTGGAATTGCTAGATCATACAGTAATTCTATGTTTGTGTTTTTTGAAGAACTACCATACCATTTTTCACAGTGGCTGCACCATTTCACACTCTCACCAGCAGTGTACAAAGGTTCCAATTTCTCCACATCCTTCTCGACACTTGTTATTTTCCACGTTTTTGATAATAGCCCTCCTAGAGGGTGGGAAGTGGTATCTCACTGTAATTTGGACTTTTATTTCCCTCATGATTAGTGAGGTTGAATGTCTTTTCATGTGCTGATTGGCCATTTGTATATCTTGTTTGCAGAAATGTCTATTCATGTCTTTTAAAATTGGGTTTTTGGATTGTGGTTGTTGTTGTTGAGTTGTAGGAGTTCTTTACATATTCTGAATATCAAGCCCTTATCAAATATATGATTTGCAAATATTTTCTCCCATTCCTTGGTTTGCCTTTTCATTCTGTTCATAGTGTCCTTTAATGAACAAAAGTTTTAAATTTTGATGAAGTCCAAACTTATCTATTTTTTCTTTTGTTGCCTATGCTTGGTATTGTACCCAAGAAATCATTGCCAAATCCAATTTCATGAAGTTCTTCCCCTGTGTTTTCTCCTAAGAGTTTTATTATCGTTTTAGCTCTCACCCTTAGGTCTTTGATCCATTTTGAGTTCATTTCTGTATACAGTGTAAGGTATGAGTCCAACTTCATGTGGACTTTGTTTGCATGTGGATATTCTGCTTTTGCATCATTTCTTGGAAAGACTTTCTTTCCCCATTGAATAGTCTTGGCAACCTTGCTGAAAATCATTTGACCATATATGCTAGGGTTTATTTCTGGGCTCTCTGTTCTATTCCACTGAACTGTATTTCTGCCTTATGTCAGTACCACACTGTCTCAATTACTGTGTTTTTGTAGTAAGTTTTGAAATCAGGAAGTGTGAGAGCTGCAACATTGTTCTCTTTTGCAAGATGGTTTTAGTGGTTCAAGGTCCCTTGCTTTTCATCTGCTCTTTCACTGTTACACCCCCAACACCTACAACAGTTGGCACCCAGTTAATATTTGATAAATGAAAAGTAAACTATTTATGGCATGTGTGTCATGTGCTAGGTGTTACGGACCAAGACCAATCCACTCTGGTCCATGTTTTTAAGGAGTGACAACCTGGGAGGAGGTGGCTGTATAAACTGCCGGCTGAACAAAACAGCATTGTGTTTGATGACAGAATGCACAAGTTCAGAGGGACACAGAGGTGGGCAAGCTGACTCTGGTAGAGGGGTGGGTATGGGTGTGGAGGGAGATCAGGGCAGTTTCCCAGAGGGTGAAAACACTGCACTGGGCTTTGAAGAGTTTACTAGGTAGAAAATGGGGTAGGGGCACCTGCACAGAGGGATGGAGTGTACAAAGGCATTGGGGAATGAAGGCACAGGCTCTAGAAGGAAGCAACCAGCCTGGAGGCACCTTTGGGGGAATGGCAGGGAGTGGGGTGGTGAGGCTGAGGAGTGGTGGGCAGGGAACCCAACCTGTGGGGCCCAGAGCCTCGACTCTCTCCAGGGGTGGGGGGCAGAGGGGCAGCCCCAGAGGGCTTGACTTCTCCCTTCTATTACAGAGGGTGCACCAGGCACCCAAGTCAGCTGACCCAGTGGTTTTGGGGAAGAAACAGAATAAACGACAAAGAGTAAGGATCTTGTTTCAACAGTGACCCCAGGGTTTGGCTTTCACTGGGGAGAGATTCACAGCCAGTGCTTGGTGAGGCATGGCGAGAACCCCCACCCAGCGAGGGCTCCTCACTTGCACTGAGAAATCAAGCCCTTCAAGCCTTGCAGCGCCTCACAGTACTGAGGTAGGCGCTGTTCTTTCTCAACTTACAGACGAAGAAACGGAGCTACACAGAGGTGGAGAAATGTGCCCAGCAAACAGTAAGCGTCAGAGCTGGGATTGAATTAGGCACTCTGGCAACTGAGGCAGCTGTTTCTTTCCTGGGCCTCCATTTCCTCCTAAGTGAAAGGGGAGGGAGTGGCTTCTCAGGTGCCCCACCTCCTCCCTGTGAGTCCTCAGGAGAGGGACGATGCCCCCTGGCCCAGGCAGCATTGGGGATGTTGGAGCATGTCCTATACTGGATGGCCAGTCCTATCTGCAGAGCCTGCTGGAGCCCAGTCACCTCCTCACTCCAGGACCTTCCTGCTCTGGACCCAGAACTTGATTCCCATCCAGGTGTCTCATGGTTAGACTAGTGTAAGTTACAACCTTCAGGAAAATCACAGAGCTTAGAGCCTGGTCCTGAGCTCGCCAGCTACACAGCCCCAGACTCTTCTGAGGGGAACCCTGGGGAGATGAGGATTTGGGAAAGCCCAGATGCTAGATCTGCTGACATACTGAAAGTCTGTAGGAGCCTGACTCCTCCTCTTTGTGAGGGGGTAGCTCCCCTTCCTTTTGTGTCAGCCTGCACCCCTCCTGGCCGGCTCTTGGGGGAACATGGCCCCTGAAGACTCCACCCTGGGCTTCAGGCTGAATAATGCTCACATTGCAGAGGAGCTTCCCTCGGCCTCCAGGCCCTTGTCAGCTGCCTCCATTCCTTGTCACTTTCCCTGGGGATGCAGGGGAGGTGCCCAGCCTACCCTTGGCTCTAGTCTCTAAAAACTTTGTCCAGCCCCCTGGCTGGCCACATTTGGCCCAGTCTGCCAACTGCACATGCCAGCTGGTCACAAGGCCTCACCCACAGCCTGGCTTCTCCCTGGCTGCCGTAGGCTCTTTTTGGCTTTCGTGTCCATCCCTGTCAGCTGTCACCACATTCTTGGGAGCCTGCCTGCCCAGCAAGCCTGTCCCACTCCACGCTGCCCCACTCCAAGTCTGTTCTGTCTTCTGCTGGCTACTGGGTCCCAGCACACACCTCCCTTGTCTCTTCTGACAGCTGGGCCTGTCCATCTTGGGTCTGCCAGCCACTCATGTCAACAGATGACCCCATCCATAGCAGAGATCAAAAATCCTGCTTGGAGCTTTGGCCCTGCTGCCTCCTTTGGTCTGAGGCCTTTCACCACCTCACCTGGCTTCAGCAGACTCCACTTGTTCAGAAGTCTGCCTGGCTGGCTCCCAGTATCCTCTGTCTCTTTTTTTTTTTTTTTGAGATGGAGTCTGGCTCTGTCTCCCAGGCTGGAGTGCAGCGGCCAGATCTCAGCTCACTGCAAGCTCCGCCTCCCGGGTTTACACCATTCTCCTGCCTCAGCCTCCTGAATAGCTGGGACTACAGGTGCCCACCACCTCGCCCGGCTAGTTTTTTGTATTTTTAGTAGAGACAGGGTTTCACCGTGTTAGCCAGGATGGTCTCGATCTCCTGACCTCGTGATCTGCCCGTCTCGGCCTCCCAAAGTGCTGGGATTACAGGCTTGAGCTATCGCACCCGGCCTCCTCTGTCTCTTTTAAAGTCTTCCCTCAATTCCTGGCTTCCTTGATCCCCCTTCTTCCGAGCTGTGCTATATTATCTTTTAAAGTTTTTATTTAGAAACATCATAAACATACAGAAACATTTTTCTCCTGAACCTTCTAAGAGCAAGTTGCAACCCAATGTCCATTTACCCTGAATTCATCAGTGTGTATTTCCTATAGCTAAGGCCACCCCAGGCCTCCCTGGCAGGACACTTTCCTCCTTTGCTCAGGATCTGTCCCCACGGAGGGATGCCGCTCTCAGCCTGCTTGGAATCCTCTGGGGTTGCCTATCCCTCTGCAAGGGAGCTGAAGGCACATTAGGTTTCCAACCTGATCCCACCACTGCACCATCTCCCTGCCATCAAGACAGCCATGGAAGGATGGCACGTGTCTTTGTGCATACTTATCATATGTTCTCTCCTACTTCCTTCCTCCTGTTGGCATATACTAAGTGGGGGTCAAGAGGCTGGCTTCCATCATTAATACGCCATGTTAATGCCTCCCTGGGTTATAGTTTCCTTACTGGCAAATGAGGAATTAGGATTAAGTGATTTCTGAGGATTCTTTTCTAATAACAACAGCTGAGTTTTTTTTTTGTTTGTTTATTTTTTTTGTTTATTTATTTATTTATTTTTGACACGGAGTCTCGCTCTGTCGCCCAGGCTGGAGTGCAGTGGCATGATCTCGGCTCACTGCAAGCTCCGCCTCCCGGGTTCACGCCATTCTCTTGCCTCAGCCTCCTGAGTTGCTGGGACTACAGGCGCCCGCATCCGCGCCTGGCTAATTTTTTGTATTTTTAGTAGAGACAGGGTTTCACTGTGGTCTCGATCTCCTGACCTTGTGATCCGCCCGCCTCAGCCTCCCAAAGTGTTGGGATTACAGGCGTGAGCCACCGTGCCCGGCCTCAACAGCTGAGTTTTATGAAGCACTTATTATGTGCCACACACTGTGAGTACTTCACATGTAGCATCTTGGTTAATTCTCATGCCAACCCTCTAAGATATAATCACAGTACTGTTATCATCTCCATCTTACAGACTGGGAAACTGAGGCACAGAGCAGTTACATAACTTATGCTCAGATAGTCACTCAGAGATTCTAGATTTTCATGCAGGTCCAGTTCAGAGTTTTTACTCT
The DNA here is from genome assembly GCF_002776525.5 of Piliocolobus tephrosceles. Taxonomy (NCBI): domain Eukaryota; kingdom Metazoa; phylum Chordata; class Mammalia; order Primates; family Cercopithecidae; genus Piliocolobus; species Piliocolobus tephrosceles. Next base: position 180,834,977 of record NC_045434.1, on the reverse strand, counting down.
GCTGAAAAGTATGGGGGCCAGGTGAATGGCACTATCTGGAATTTATTCTTTGCCTGAAGAGGCAATCAGAAGTAAATATCGATAATTCAGAAAAAGAGATCAGCTTTCTACATGCCAAGTACATTACACACAAACGCCATTTCACTTAATCTGCAACAACTTTGAGACACAGCACTATGATTATTCTCATTTTCCAGATGAGAAGACTGAGCCAGAGAGAGGTTAAATAACGTTTGTGTTGGGGCAGAGCCAGGATTTGAACCCAGGTGTGCTGTTGTCACCTAGTGCTAAACTGGGACACATGCCGTGCTCAGAGGGCAGGTCTTGAAGGATGCAAGTCATTGCCTCTGACTGGCAACTGGGTTGGGGGCAGAGTATCAGGCCCTGGGCAACTGTTTCATGCATCTGAGTCAATTTTATATTCCCAACACCCCCGAGAAGCAGCTCCACCCGCAGAGTGGCGAAAGACACACAGCCACACTAAGCAGGACAGATGTGGCCAGAGCTTTGTGCGCCCTTGGGGTGCAACCAGGCTGGAAAACCTCTGGCACCAACTCATAGAGGACCTCATTGCCTCCTGGGGCCGGAATTTCACCCCACGGACTGCAAGGAGTTGCTGAAGCTGCCAGCTTGGGTCTCCATTCTTCATACACCGCAGCGGAGGCCCCTCCTCCAAGAGACTCCAGGCCGTGGGTAGAGAAGTGCTTTCTCTCTCATCCAGGCCTCTGAGGCCAGAGCATCCTCTGAAGAATTTGCATCTCCTTTGTGCTCCTCCTCACCTCACCTGCAGGTGCTCCAGCAGCAGATACCCAGCTCTGGGCCCCGGAAGAAAGAATTCCCAGGAGATGCCTCACCTCAAACCAGAGTACACAGCCACGATCCTGCCCAGTAAGAAGCATCCTGCGACAAGCACAGATGAGGTCCTTTGACCTTCAGGGAAGACCAGCTTTCTCCTTATGAAGACAAGGCTTGAAGGAGCCTGCATAGCTCCCTCGCCCAGGCCTTTTCGGTAGACTCTCTCTGAGCTGCAGCTCCCAGGATTTAGTGCTGAGCTCTGCTGTTTCCAGAGCTGGAAAGACCCTGCACATTCACATCAGGACAGTCAGAGATAGTTCATCCAAACCACATGGCAATCATTCATTTCATGGAAGAGAAACTCACAAAGAGCAATCACAGAGCTAGTAATGGCAGCCAGGACTCAAACCCCAGTTCCCCAGACTCTACAGCCCAAGCCCCATTCTTACATCTTCCAATTGCAAATGAAGAAACTGTGACCCAGAAAGGGAACATGACTTACACAAAGTCTCCAGCTCCATGGCTCACAACACATGACCTCCCTCCCTGTAGAAGACCTCATTTCAAACAATGCCCAAAGATGGAAAAGGTAAAATGTTCTTGTGATTTGCAGCTAAGAAAACGCAGGTGGACCCACACTCAACCCCATTCTCAGACACTCCATCTGTCCAACAATCCACGTGTCACTTTTGTTTTGTTTTGTGTTTGAGACAGGGTATCACTCTCACCCAGGCTGGAGTGCAGTGATGCGATCATGGCTCAGTGCAACCTTGACCTCCTGGGCTCAAGCAATTCTCCTGCCTCAGCCTCCCAAGTAGCTGGGACTATAGGTACACACTACCATGCCCAGATAATTTTTGTATTTTTTGTAGAGGAAGGGTTTCACCATGTTGCCCAGGTTGGTCTCAAACTCCCAGCAATCCACCTGCCATGGTCTCCCAAAGTGCTGGGATCCACCTGCTATGATATCCCAAAGTGCTGGGATTACAGGTGTGAGCCACCATGCCCGACCCATATTCACTTTGCATTTTAATTTTCATTGTTACTGTCCATGGGTGAATGCATTTACAGAACTGGCGCAGACTTTTCTCTCTTCTATGATGTGCCATTCACAGATGGCCACCAAAGACACACAAAGACAGCATCTCTCTACTCCTTGGGCAGAAAGACCACCTTAGCCTGAAGAAAATCAGAATCATGCTAGTGGAGGGAAAGAAGAAAGAAGAGAGAAGGAAGGAAAGAACTATGAAGGAGGAAGGAAGACTCCCTTTGCTGAACACTTGTATACTTTCTGTATGTTGGACCTGGGATAAACAAGTCCATGTTATCTTACTATTAGTTCTCAAAAGGACCCTGGAAATGGGTATGGTTATCTCTATTTAGATGAAGAAACTAAGGTTCAAAGAGCAAAGGAACTGGCCAGTAATTATTGGAAGTGAGGCTAGAATTTGACTCTGAATCAGTTCAAAGCCCAAACACGTTCCAGAACACTGTCAGGTTCCCACCTGTGCCTCCAAGTCCTACAAGTTCAGGGACGTCCCACTAGGCCCCTGGAGTCTGGGGATGGGGCTGAGACAGTGACATTTCTTGAAGAGTTCTTTGGAAGAATGAGCTGCGTGGCTAAAAAATATTTGAATACCACCTTACTGGCAGTCTTTAATTAAAGATAATGGGAAAAAAACTTTCTTCCTTTTCCTTTCTTTTCCCTTTCCTTCCTTCCCTCCCTTCCTTCCTCTCTTTCTCTTTCTCTCTCCTTCCTTCCTTTCTCTTTTCTTCCTTTCCTTTCCTTTCGTTTTCTTTTCTCTTTTCTTTTCTTTCTTGTATAATAAACCCACAACGAAGAGGGGAATGGGATGGGAGACTAACAGTAAATTTTTGGAAGCTGGAAAGAGATGAATGAGTGGAAGAGACAGAATCCCAAGCCTGCAGCAGGGAAATCTGGGAACCAATCTGACTTACATCCCAGGATCCCTCAAAGCCTCTGCAGGTTGGGGTGGAGGGAACCGAGGTAAGGACAATTGGTGGAAAGTCTTGTTAGAAGCTGTCAGATTCCCATCCCCTCCTCAACTCCAGCAGCTCAGGAGACTCCCCTCCCCCTACCCAAGAGAAAGCCTGGAAGTTTCTTCTCTGCACAAGTTGAAACTGAGCCCTTTTGAGGGGGGACGTCAGGCACACTGAGGGCATGGCAGGGGTGCCATAAAGAAATAGTGGGGGTCAGGCTCAGTGGCTTACACTTGTAATCCCAGCACTTTGGGAGGCTGAAGTGGGAGGATCACTTGAAGTCAGGCGTTTGAGACCAGCCTGGCCAACATGGTGAAATCCCATCTCTACTAAAAACACAAAAATTAGCTGGGCATGGTGGCAGGCACCTGTAATCCCAGCTACTCAGGAGGCTGAGGCAGGAGAATCGCTTGAACCCAGGAGGTGGAGGTCGCAGTGAGCCGAGATCATGCCACTGCACTCCAGCCTGGGTGATAGACTCCATCTCAAAAATAAATAAATAAATAAAAATAAAAAAAAAAATAGTGGGGAAGAAGTAAATGCATGCAGACTGGCTGCACAGACCCCTCCTCTTTCTCCTCCTCCCTGACTTTTTCCTGTGGCTCCCAGAACATGGGAAGTAGACCCCTCAACCTCCAAGAGTGAGACTGAGCCTTCCTGGGGATTGATTCTGCTCAAGAAGAAAGGCACCGTCTTTGAAGACTCCCTGACGAAACAGCCCCGGTGGGCAGCTATGGGGAACTCGCTGTCAAAGAGCCTCACTCATTGCTTCCAATCATCTTTGAGCCCCTCTACTCTTAAACATGAGACGACACCAAAGGCTATCATACGTCTGAGAAACGAGACCAAACAAACACACAATACAGGGGCACCTGAGAGAAACAGAAACCACTCAGGAAAAAAACCTAAACACAGAACAAGAACAAAGCCAAAAAAACCGAGTGACATTAATAACAACTAACGTTAATAGCCTTAGAAAGATAAGATAGTAGAGTCTATCAAACAAGAACAGGATGCTATTAAAAGGAACATTCAAGAAAAAAAATTCTTGAAAACTAAAAATGTGACTGTAGAAATCAAAAACTCCACCTTGGGAAGCTGAAGAGAGTAGATCATGAGGTCAGGAGATCGAAACCAGCCTGGCTAACATGGTGAAACCCCGTCTCTACTCAAAATACAAAAAATTAGCCAGGCATGGTGGCATGTGCCTGTAGTCCCAGCTACTCGGGAGGCTGAGGCAGGAAAACTGCTTGAACCTAGGAGGTAGAGGCTGCAGTGAGCCGAGATCATGCCACTGCACTCCAGCTTGGCGACAGAGCAAGACTCCATCTCAAACAACAACAACAACAATAAAAAACTCAATAGAATGGATGGAGACAAAGTGGAGGGACGTACTCAGAGAATCCAGCAAAAAGACAAAGCAATGGAAAACGTGACAGAGGGTATGAAAATCAGAGTAAACAGATAGGAGGGCCAAGGCCTGAATAATACAATTCCAGAGAGAGAGAGAGAAGAAAACAGAGAGGAGAGGAAATAATCAAAGAACTCAAGACATTTTCTTAAAGCAGAAGTTCCAGAGTCACCAGACGGAAGGAGCCACTGAGTGAGAAAACTGACCCACACCAAGACCCATCACTGTGAGATGTCATGTTCTAGGGTTGTAGAGAAGATTCTAAGACAGGACCCTAAAGAATGCAACAGGACTCAGAATGGATTTGGAGCTCTTAAGAGCAACCCAGGAAGCTAGACGGCAATGGAGCAATGTGTTCACAACACTGAAGGAAAATGATTTCCAACCCAGAATTCTATCATAGATTTCAATCGGCTGCAAAACAGAATAACGACATTTCCAGCATCTTCAGATATATGAAGGATCAAAGTATTTCCCTCTCACGCATCTTCTCTGAAGAAGACCACACTGAAGGATGGTCTCTGTAAGATGAGGATGAAAACCAAGGAAAAGGAAGACCCAAGGTTCCGGAAAGAGGAGACCCAATACAGGAGGCAGAGAGGACCTCCGGGAGTGGATGGAGGGAGCTCGCTGGATGAGAGTGCACCACCGCGGAGAGGGGAGCCCCGGGGCAGTCAGGAGCCATCAGACAACTCAGCGGAGCCCCTGTCTCAGCAAGACAGGATACATAGCGCGTCAGGAGCCGCTGAACATCTCCAATGTCTTCAGGGGAAATTTGGGTGAGGTGGGAATCTGGGATTGAATTAGTAACAAATGTATAGAAAACGAAGTGCAATTAAGCACACATACATACCATGATTATACACAGTGAAAACAGCAAAGGAAAGTAATCATGGTTCACTTTATGGCTTGGCGGTGAATTACTATTATTTTTATTTTTTCTTTGGGTCAAATCTTTATGTATGTATGTATGTATGTATGTATTTATTTTATTATACTTTAAGTTCTAGGGTACCTGTGCACAATGTGCAGGTTTGTTATATATGTATACATGTGCCATCTATGATACAACACTAACGAGAGGATGGGGAGGTGGCAGGAGGTGGAATGTGAACAGGGGAAAGGCTTCGGAGCCTGCAGATAATGCTGAAGCTGAGAAACCAAGTCATGGGCAACCAGAGCACATTATGTAGAGATATGGCAAACCAAGACAATCCACTAAAAGAGATGAAAGGTACTGCTTCTGGGAGTGGTGACCGGCGGGTGGGTGGGGGTTGGGTGGGGGGAAAATGTGGGGCAAAGAGAAAGAGTACTGCTGCTTCCCACAGCAAAACCTATGGAAATATTTGACTCTTTAAACTCCAGACATGTGTAACTTTGATAAAAACCAAAAGACACACACACACACATACACATACACACACAAACAGAGAGAGAGAGAGAGAGAGCAAGCGAGCACAGATGCCTCTGTTCTCTAAGAGGCCTAAGAGGCTGCTTTTCCCACAGCAGAGACGGAGAGAAGCCAGCTTCCTCCTGGGAAGCCAGCCTTATTCCCCAGTACAGAAACAGAGGCCAGGATTCAGGCAGACAGTGTCCAGGCCCAGAGGATGCTACAACCTCGTTGTAGCGCTCAGGGGATTACCAGGGGCTGCCCAAGACCCCCCTACCCAGGAACCTAAGGCTGTACCCACTTGAAAAAAAGTCTCCTTTTAAATTTTAATACGATGCAAAGAGATCTTCCCTGACACGGCTCAGAGCTCTGGAGGGTTCTGGGTCCAGCATACTCAGACACTCAGTCTGCCCAATGATCAATATGTCTTTTTTCTTTCCGCTTCGCTTTTCACATTTTTTAAACCATCCATGACTTGGGTTTCACAGCACATCATCAGTTGTCTCTGATGACTGGAGTGAGTGTTCCCTGGGAAGTCCTTTGAGTCCTCAGAGGAAATCCAGAAGGCCAGCACAGTCACCCCAGCTAGACTAACACTGGAGATTTTTATTGGAGGATCATCTTTATGGAGGAATAACATTTCCAAGAGTCTAAGTGGTTTCCCGGGTACAGAAATTTTCTCCTCTGGTTTCAAAATAGCCATTCACAAACCCATGGTGGGTGAAGACCTCAAGCCCATAGGTGGCCTGGAATAGTGAAAAGCAGCCTGGAATGTGGCTGAGAGAATCCTTCCCACTGTCCACCCCCAAACCAGCATCCTCCCTTCCTCCTATCATGACCAGGGAAGTGTCTTCTTCTCATCAATGCCCCCGCAGGTCCCCAGGGCTTTGCTCCTGCCCCCTGCCCCTTCTCTCCTTGGTATCATTACCTGCCTCTTGCTAGAAGGCATTCCTTGCATTCCTTGCAGCAAACACACATGAGGACCTTTGGGTTCAAACACCTGCCTGCTCCAGCTCACACACCCTCCAGGCACCACCTCCCCAACTTGTGCTGCTTTCTTCCACAGCCAGCCTCTTAGGACAATGCTTATGCAGGCACCTCCACTCCTCATTTCAGCCCATACCATCAGGGTTGCATTGCTATGGAAACAGTTCCCATCAGTCACCAGCCACCTGCACAGGGCCCTGTTGAATGGGAACGTGCCACATGCCTGTCCTCACTGGGCTGAGCCTCCTTCCTCCTTGAACACTCTTCTCTTGGCTTCCAGGCTTCACATTTGTCTGGGTCTCTTCCTGCTTCTCTGGCAATTCCTCCTCAATTTCTTCTGCAGCAGTGTCTCTGTCTGCCTTTGAAATGCTGGTATCCTGGGATCAGTCCTGGATGCCTTTTTCTTTTCTCTCTTCTCCACCTCCCCCCAGGTGGCCCCAACTTGGCCTATAGCACTAAATCGCATCTATACACTGACAACTCTCAAGAGTTTATTCAACTTCAGACCTCTCCTCTGAGGGCCAGGCTCATCTATCCAGTTGTCAAATGTCTCCCTGAACATCTCCACTTGGCCTGGCATCTCAAAAGTCACATGACCAAGTTTTGATCTCCCTGTCCCCAGACCTATTTTTCACTCCCCTCCTCCATCCGTTCTCACCCCATAAAGGGCACCACCATCCACTTAGTGGTTACTACAAGAAATACAGTAGTCAGTCTCAAGTGGAGGCTTCTCTCTCAGCCTCCATAGCCATCAGAAGTCCTATAGCTCCTCTTCTATCTTCACTGCCATGTTCCTGGTCTAAACCATTGATGTCTCACCTGGGCTTTCAGGATCCTGTTCTCCCCACTGCCCTGACAACCACTACCTCCTTCCCAAAGTCTGGGTTATATTCCCCAGGAGAGAGGGGGCAACAGGATTTGGAGGCATAAAGAAAAAGAGGAAAAAGCTCAGTGTGGGCTCATGTGATGGGGGTTGGACACTTCACTCCCCAGCCCACTGGGCCATGCTCAGAGCTGCACATCTACATTTCTGGGGAAAGGCCTGAGAATTAAAGAGACAGCAAGGTGCTGGGCCTCAGGAATAAGGCAGGGCCTTGATAGCCTAGACCCACCCCAGGAGAAGAGCAGCCCCTCATCCAGAGCTGAGAACCCGGGACCCATTCTCTCTGCTTCTAGAACACAAAGGGCTCTGCTCAGAGAAGGCCCTGGCCTGGGAGCCGGTGGCCCATGAGCCAGCCCTTTCTGGCATTATGTATTTCATTTTTACCTTGAACACCTGCACAGCAGAATGGTATGCAAGGAAGAGTCCTTGGCTCCCAACCCCAGAGCCTGCCCCATAACAGAGGCCATCTGACTTCACCTTCCCCAGACCAAGCCTGCCTTCAGGCTGATGGATGGGTTCTCACTGGCCTGGTTTGGCCTTGATTGTGTCCTTGATCCTTGCTGAGACCCAGAGTCTCAATTCTGCTCCCAGATTCTAAGAGTTGCAGAGTTCAGGGACCTGCCCTCTCACCCAAGGTCTCAGACAATCCTGAGCACGTTGGAAGAAGATTCCTTCATTTAATAGATATTCCCTAGCACAGCCCATGTGCCAGGCACTATTCTCAGCACTGGGGACACAGCAATGAACAAAACATAGTTCCTGCACTCTCACAGAGCTTACAGTCTGGTGGAGGAAACAGACGCAAACTAGTAAATACCTGGAGAAAAATGAAGCAGGAAAGGAAAGGGTAAGAAGTGCCATGGAGTGTGCAAATTCATCATGGGTAGTGTGGGAAGGCTTCACTGAAGGGTGATGGAGGGAAGTGAGAGGGCCATGGGAGTCTCTGGAAAAAGGGCTCCAGCCAGAGAGCACAGCAAGTGCAAAAAGTGCAAAGGCCCTGGGGCAGAAGCTTGTCTTACAAAGAGCAGAGCTTGGCCAAAGCCCAGGGAACGGGGGAGAGCCATAGGCAGAGGTCAGGGAGGAGCTGGAGCCGGCACATGCAGGCCTGTGGGGGCTCTGGGGGACACGGCATAGGAGCGGCAGGGTGTGGGGACCTTAACAGGATCACTGTTGTTGGGCTGAGAACGGACCACACTGGGGAAGGTGGGAGCAGGAGACTGTAGGACATTGTAATCACCCAGATGTGAGCTACCAGTGGCTTGACCCAGAGGTGGGGAAAAATGGGCAGATTCTAGAATTGGTTTCAGGGCCAAGCTGCCAGGATTTGCTAATGATGTGAGACAGAGTGGCTTTGGGCCCAAGCATCTAGAAAAATGAAACTGCCTGTGCAGAATGTCCATCTCACTTAACTGAATGAGTGACTTTGCTACTCTCCTTCAGAAGATGACTTTCCCCAGAATATGGTTTGGATCTGTGTCCCTGCCTAAATTTCATGTCAAATTGTAATCCCTAGTAATGGAGGTGGGGCCTGGTGGGAGGTGACTGGATCACAGGGGCAGTGTCTTATGGTTTAACACCATCCCTTCTCCATGCTGTCATCACCATAGTGAGTTCTGAGATCTGGTTGTTTAAAAATTGTGTGGCACCTCCCTCCCATTCTTGCTCCCGCTCCTGCTCCTGCCATGTAAGACGCACCTGCTTTCCCTTCACCTTCCGCCATGATTGAAAGTTTCCTGAGGCCTCCCCAGAAGCCGAGCAGATGTCAGCATCATGCTTCCTGTATAGCCTGCAGAACCAGGAGTCAGTTAAACCTCTTTTCTTTATAAATTACCCAGTCTTAAGTATTTCTTTACAGCAATGCAAGACTGACTAATATACCAATCTTTGACCACTTAAAAGACTTTAAAGAGATATGCAGCAAGTGAGGGTCATGGGCACAGTTTGTCTGCCTATGTTATATATTTCCCAACCTCCATGCCACCAACCCTCCTGTGGTATGTGGTTTTGCTCCTGTTTGGGTTCTTAGAGTAGTTTACTGTCTTTATTTTTTACACACCTATCCAAAAGTTTCCAACTTATTACCATTTATTTAATTCATAGTTTAATCAATTTGTTCCCCAATAAATACACAGAGGTAACAAATATTCCCAAAGACATAACTCTAAATCTGGAGTTCACAGCAAAATGGGACAAGGCAGAGCAGACATTTAGGCTGAAAATCATGCTACACTTCTGGGTTTCAAAGTCCAAGAAGAAATGGATTTGTAAAAAATTATTAGAAAAGAAAATAATCTTTAGATTTTTAAAAACTAACACTATTCTCTCCAAGCTACTATTTCATGAAACACACAGGCATGTGTGTGCATGCACAGGCACACACACACACTTCAAAACATACAAATGCACTGTCAAAAAAACGTGCTGCGTACACTGCATGAACTCTTAAGACTTGGATAAAAATTAATTCAGTTATAGAAACAGATGAGATAGAAAAGTACATTCGTTAAAAATGTAACCCCTTCAATTGGAATAATACTGAATTAAATAAACTTTTACAATAATTTCTTTAAGGAATGTCAAAGAGGCCCGAGTCACAGTTCTTCAGTGTGCACTGCGCTGTGGACAAAGGGTGGGTTCACTGATGTGCAGGTGGACCGCCTCCCAGATACGAAGTTGGATATATGACCCGGAATTCAGGGGAGAAGTCCTTGGAGATAGGGGTCTGAGTGTCATCAACCTGTAGATGGTGTATCGATCACCATGGGACTGAGTATAGAGGAAGAGCACGGAGCCTGGGGCTGGGCCACATGAGGGTTCAGCGATCAGGTGATCATGGACTCACTGAAGGTGGTGAGGAAGTACAACCAGTCAAGGAAGAGGAAGATCAAGAAAGACAGTGATATAGTTTGCCTGTGTCCCCACCCAAAATCTCATTTGAATTGTAATTACCCATAATCCCCATGTGTCAAGGGAGAGACCAGGTGGAGGTGATTGAATCATGGGAGCAGTTTCCCCTATGCCATTCTGGTGACGGTGCGTGAGTTCTCATGAGACTGATGGTTTTATAAGCATTCGGTAGTTCCTCCTGCATGCATTTTTCCTTCCTGCCGCTTTGTGAAGAAGGTGCCTTGTTTCCCCTTCACCTTCCACCATGATTGTAAGTTTCCTGAGGTCTCCCCAGTCATGTAAATGAGTCAATTAAACCTCTTTTCTTTATAAATTATCCAGCCTTGGGCAGTTCTTTACAGCAGTGTGAAAACAGATGAAACAGACAGTGTCCAGGAAACCAAGAGGACAAAGTCCTGCATGGACGAGTGAAGGATTAACTGTGTCAAATGCTGCTGATGGCTCAGGAAAGAATAGACGTGAGAACTGACTACTGACTTCTGCAAGGTGAGGTCACCATTGACTTGGATAAGAGCAGCTTCTGAGGTGTGAGGAGCCCAAAGGCCCACCTTGAATAGATCTGAGAGAAGCCGGGAGGAAAGATACAGAGGTGAGCAACACGGTCAACTTCTTACGGAGTTTTTCTTTAAAGGAAACAGAGAAATCTGGCAATATGGCCCTTCAGTCAAAATGTTTGTAAGGTGGAAACCTTAACTCTGGGTATGCTAACTTGAATGGCCCAGGAGAGTGGCAATGGCTGGAGTGAGGTAGTGAGGTAGGTGAGGTGGGATGGGAGCCAATGCCCTCCCACAGGAGGTGCAGCAGCTGAGTCCTGCAGCAGGCAGGATCTGGCATGGAATCCTGGGATCTCACCATCTGAACTTATCATTCCCTTCGGACCTAAGCCCCAACAACATACCACCCAACTGGGCTTGGTCAGCCAGTTGGTTCCTATCAATTCCTGTCTCTTCCTCTTCCGTGTAAGCCCACTGGGCTGAATTCCCAGCTTTCCTTGCGACAAGTGAACTTGAGTTAAGACAATATAGTCATTACTTTCAAGAAACAATATAACTTTGTGTGTGTGAAAACAACACTGCTTAACAAAAAGCCATTCTAAACAACCAAGGCAAATGCACGGGTGCTGGGTGAGAGAGCCATCACATCCCTGATGGGCACTCCCAGGGGCTGCCTGGGAAATACGGGCTTTGTTCAGGTGTGGAAGTGATGGGGAATGCAGAGGGGGCCATGTGCCAGGAAACTAGTGCAATAAATAGAGACTGATGCATTGTGTGTGCAAAGCATTACCCAAGAAGGGACCTGGGAGGAGACAGAAGTGGATCTTAGCACCAGGGTTATGACAGAAGTAACACAAAGAACTACAGATTGTGGATCTTAGCACCAGGGTTATGACAGAAGTAACACAAAGAACTACAGCTTGTTAGAGGAACAGGGCTGAGTACTGGCTTTTGAAGGCTGGGTAGGATTTGGCAATGGCAGGGCCCAGCAGGCAGCAAAAGGTGAAGGGCAACAGAAGCAGGTCAGATTCTGAGGCCAGCACTCACAGACTGAGTTTAAACTGGATCCTGTAGGTGAGGCAGCCACAGATGGCTTTGGAGAAAAGCATGACACAGGCAGAATCATGTTTAGTGATGCTCAGTGGTACCAACATTGGAGCTCTAGAGATAGGGTGGCCAGAGCAGTGGCAGAGCGAATAAAGAGACCACACTGAGTCACTGACTACTTCATGCAGACACCAGGATTGGGGGACTAATTGGAAAGGGGGAGAAGGCATCCAAGACAATGTTAAAGTTCTGAGTGTGAAGGGCTGGGTGTATCACCTGAGATCTGGATGTGGAAGGAGATGCTGTTGGTGGGAAGTGGAAGGCTTGGTTTGCACATGTTAAGTGTGAGGTGTTGTGTTTCCCAGGCAAAAATGCCCAGGAGGCATCAAAACCAATGTCTGCAGTTCAGGGGTGAGGTCCTAGCTGGAGACCCAGATGTAGCAATGTTGGCACAGAGATGAGGCTGGAAGCTAAGGAGATGGGTGACGCCAGCAAGGGAGAATGCTCAAGGCAAGAGGAAGTGAGTCTCACTGATCAGGTACAGGAGCTGCCATCACACCTGTAGCAGGTGGACTGCTGGGCAGCTTAACCTTCCTCTCCACCTGTCTCGCCCGCCCTTCCGAGCCTGGCTCCACCTCCTCTGGGAAGCCCTCTCTGGCTATTCCACCCTCCAGGCATCCTTCCCTTGCTGTGAGCTTCATAGCCCTGGCCATCCCCACCTTAGCACTGGGTCTTGTGTTGCCACCTTGGTGTAGTCCCCAAGCACCTTGAGGGCAGGATGACATTTAACTCCCATGGGCCACTGCATTTTCTGGCACAGAGCACCCAAAAGGCACTGATTAAACAGATCCTCCTCCTTGATGAATTAATAAATTGATCAGTTGCTGAAATGGAGGTCAAGAAAGAAAGTAAGGCGAGTTTAATTAGAGATAAAAAGACTCACGTATGTTGGACTCATACAGCATCTACTCTTTTGTGTCTGGCTTACTGATTCATCGTGAACTAGGTCTACAAGTATCAACATGGATGCATGTCAAAAACACTGTTGAGTAAACATAACAAGCTACAGACGTATGTTAAACCAACTTGAGTAGTCATGAGCATGATATCTACCAAATATTTCAGGTTCTCCCAAGCACACAGTAGGAACGCATTTCTCTACTCCCACGGAATTAGGTGAGGCCATATGACTTGCTCTGGCCATTTAAATGTGAGCAGAAGCTTCTGGGTGGAACCATTTTTTTCTTCTTCCTCTCAGCCTCTACTGGCCTGGATCTTAGGAACAGAGCTCCATGGGAGACCCTTCTCAAATGTGTACAGGAGTGAAATACATGTGTTCTTTGTATTAAAAAAGAAAGAAAGAAATAAAAGGAAGAACTGAGTCTAAGGCAAAACTGTGGGACTGCAGAGAAGTGTGCCCAGTGATTCTGGGTGGGGGCACTCTTGGCAATTTGGGGGAACAAGAGGTTGTAAGGCTGGTGGACTGGAAGGTCAGCATCTCCGGCCCCATCCCTGAAATACCTGAGGTGTCCTAGGTTATGTGGCAACCAAAATGCCCTCCCCCCTCCTTCACCATTTCCAAACACTCTGGTGGGTGACGCCAGCCCTAAGAGAACCATGAATGTAGAAGAATCACCAGAAGTGAGGGTGGGAGGCAAGGTCCCAGCTTGAGACAGCCAGGCTGGGGGAGGAAAGGATCTGACACTAAAAGGATCTGACACTATAATCAATTCCGTATGTGCTCAAATTGCATGTGACAAGTTGAAAGGGAGAGGATACCTTCCATAGCTGACAGAACAGAGTGGGACTGTACTGGAGGGAGATTGATGAAATGTATATACTAGTGGTAAAATGCACCAATGTCCATTTTTTGAGCAGCTCTGAACTATAGACTTTACATAGGGTCTCACAGGGTCCTCTGAAAATCCCACATGTTATTTTCCCCCTTTTACAAATGTTATTCTCCCCCTTTTACAAATAAGGAAACTGAGGGCTGGAGAACTGGGGGGCTAGTCTCAGGCAGAACAGAGGTAAGTGGGGCAGAGATGACAGAACTCAACCAAGAGGAGGATTCTGAAGCAGAGCAGGTGGGACTGAGTGAAGACCTGGAAGGAGGTGGAGAGGGAGCAGGACCCATGCCGGCTGGAGGAAGAGGAGAAGTGGACTCGTGGATGATCTTTCCCTTCCTTCAGCCAATGCAGACCCTGTGGGCAGAGACATCCAGCAGGGAGCTGGGAGGGGAGTGGCTCCTGCCAGCTGCCTTTCTGGAGTCTCAGGCTTCCCGAGGTCTCAGAGCACCTGCCTCTCAGGGAAGATGCGAACCTCCTCAGGCGCACACAGAATGCTGCTGGGGCAAGCTCCTGGGACACCATGAAACACTCAGCAGTCCTCAGAGCCCACAGAGAGCCACTAAAGCAAGAAGGAAGAGGGCCAGTCGCTGGGAGCAGGCGCTTCATCAATCCTGCCTCTGTGTGGCCTCTAAGGGACCCAGTGGCATGAGAACACAGAGACACACGAGGGCGCTCTAACCAAACAGCAGGAGGAACTGCGTCCATCCCCAAACGGAAAGAGGGTTGGCATTTTTGAAGACCTTTGGTCCAGTTTTTTTCAACGTAGCTGCTATTGGTATTTTAGGCAGTAGGTTTCAGGGTCTTTTGCTACCCCCGGCCCCCTTCCCATCACTGACCACCCTGCTCCCCACATTTCCAAGCACCTTCCCTCCTGAGAGCCCCTGCTGGTCAGTGCCACCAGAAGATGCCAACTGGTGGCCCTCGGGAGGATGGCAGTCTCTGTTGTCCCCCAACCTTATGGAGGACTCCTGTGCCTCCCACGCTGACCCTGTGAGTTAGGCGCTTGCAGGTGCTAGAGGATCAGAGGCCCCCAGTGACAGCCGTGTTGGCCCCGGCTCATGGGGACTGTCCTCCATAGGAAGCACATCTTCCTCTATGTTGTTGTCCTTCAGGGCTGTGCAGGACCAGGCCACCCTGATCACACCAGGGACACAGACACAGGACCCTGAGACAGACGCCACGGGACCTGCTCACAGACACCCAAATCCCAGGAAGCAAACATGTGGCCACACAAAACACAGCTGGCACAAAAATTCCACAAAGCACGTCTGAAACAAGGCACCCTGCCAGAGCCCAGACAGTCCCCGAAGCTGTGAGCTCTGAAACGTTTAGACCATTGGTTTCCCAAAGTCAAGCATCAAAGGTGAATAACTAGGAATGATATTCAAAATATTCACCAACCGATGAGCCCTGGGCCCCAGCCAGTCAGGATGGGGACCAGTGGAAACACCAGGTGCATACAGTGTGCAATCAGCCCTGCAAATAGCCTAGTCGGCTGAGCCCGAGTGCCCCGTGGGAAACCAGACATGCCAAGATGGCCATTGGGCAGTACAGAGGTGACTTTTGGAGAATACATGTCAAGAGAGACAGGAGTCTGGACATTTGCTGGGATACTGGGATGGCAACTCCAATTCAGGGACTAGAAACCTGGCCAGGATCTGAGAAAATGAAGGGCTGGAGAAAGACCCAGACCCCTCCAGATCCTCAACAAATACCCAGCATTGCCCATCCCCATCAAGAAACCCCATGGCATTCTTAAACAGAGGGGCCTGAGAGTCCCAGGAAGGTGATGTCTGCTGAAAGGCATCGCTGGGACCACAGGGCACCTGTGGGCAGAGCCCTTGTCAACTGAGCCACTGCTGCCCGTGAACACCGATGGGCACCAGCTCTTATTCCACGGAAAGCAGACGATGAAAACCAAACATGAGTCTTACCCTCCTTCGAAGATTTTGATCCTCGCCGGCTCCCCTCTCTGGGAGGCAGGAGCATCCTCCTCCGGCTCCCCTCTCCTCTCTTCTTCCTTCTCCACTCTAGCTAGATCTTTCTGGCCTTCCGGGGAAACCAGCGAAGGGAGGTGAACCTGGCCCACCGCAGGAATGACAAAATCATTGCTGGTTAAAAGTGCATCCTCAGCCACGAATGCAATGCTAATAATCATGCCTTACATGGCACTGCACAAGTACACATATGTAATCTTCACACTCCTCCATGAAGAGGTGCTATTTGCCCCACTTTACAGAATTAAGGACACTGATCCCCAGAGAGAAGTCCCTTATCCAAGGCCATGCCATTAGTTGGTGTTACAGCTGGAACCCTGTCTCTTTCAGGTTAATCTCCCATAAGACCTGTGTTTGTTATCTGTCTTTCACACTAGTCTGGGAACTTCTGGTGACAGGTCCTCATCTTGGTCTCCTTGGGCACCCCAGAACCCCACACAGGACCTGTCTCAGAGAAGATGCTCAAATAATGTTGAACACATGAACAAAGGCTCCACTCTGCCTTTGGAGACAAACTGGCCCAGTTCTCGTTTATAGATCAGAAAGCTAAGGTCACCCAGTGAGTCAAGGGCAGAGCTGGGAGTGCAGCACAGGTCTCTTGCTTCCAGGACCTTGGCCCTTCTGTGCTAGTACCAAAGGCCAGGAGCTGGGCTGAGGACCCTGACCAGCAGGACGTCCCCAACTCCACCACAGAGACAGGCACAGAGAGGCTGTGCAGGCTCTGGGCTGTTAGTCCTGCAGGACCCACGGACTTAACAGAGCCATGCCTCAGTGATGAGAGCTGGCTTAAGGGGAGGGCTGGCATTGGCCTTGTGCTTCCTGGACATCTCACACTATTCCAAGAACATGTCCTCTAAACGCTGCAGTGTTGTCAGGGGTGGGTGCGCTCTTGCCTAGGGAGCAGAAATGTTGTGCTTAGGGCGGGGGCTGGGAGTGAGAATTTCCTCCTACTTCACGCCACTATCATTAAAGTCATGAAAAACCATGCTGTTTCCAGCCAGTGAATGAAGCAACCACATTTCCTGATGCTGGGGCAATCTAAGAACGGCAGTCCCCTGTGCCAGCCACCACACCTGCCCCCACAAGGACAGCATGGGGCTAGACAGAAAGGTGCCTGGCTGGGACTCGGGGAATCTGAGTTCCAGCGCCAGATAGGCCATGGCACACTGAGCTGCTGTTCGGTGGATGACTTCACCTCTCTGGACTTCAGAGTCTGAGGGGATTTAGACCATCTTGAAGATCCATTCCAGGGCCAACTTCTATGACTCAGGGACCACCAAATAATCTCTTCAGATTTGGAAGAGGGGAGTGGAAACTGAGCAAGAATCTGGACTGCTGCTTTGGCAGAAGGCAGCTAGTTTTCTGCAATACCCTTGGGTTTCCAGAGCCTACCATTTCCACTCCACCCCGGCCTGTGATCTAGACTGTCCATGGAATGACCAAGGTGCCTCCCACAGGCAAACGGACTGCTTCTCCCTCACAGCCTGTCGTGATATCTGGGCCACACTGGAGGAGGCTGGTTTGGGTGGCAGTGTACCACTTTCCCAGGAAACACAGTGTTGGAATTGAGCAGGGACCAGGGATCCATTTTAGCTTTTGACGACAACAATATGAATAAGTATAGCTAAAAATACTTAC